>NC_082736.1:11972734-12312731 GCF_030144855.1 Hypanus sabinus
ATCTTTGTAAACACGTTTCACATTTATTCTGCCTTTTGTTTGTCTAATGCAACCAAGTTTTCATTCTCCACATTTGTTTTAATCCTTTTCGCTCCTTATGGAGCATAGAGCCTCAGCAGAAGTCCTCCACTTACTGCGATCTCTAGCAGATGTCTTTGCACTCTCCCAAGTTTGGCGGGCGGCTTTCAGTTCATCCAAAAGCCTACGCCTCCAGGTTTGCTTTGGTCGACATCTTCTTCGCTTTCCATGTGGATTCCATTCGAGTGATTGTCAAGTGACATTCGACTGGCTCTTCCTCAAAGTGTGGCCGACCCATCTTCACTCTCTCCTCCTTATCTGGAAAACAATGGGCTCTTAATTTTCTCTCTTCCATAGGTCTAGGTTTGACTCTTTGTCGTACCACTTGAGGCGGAGGATCTGCCAGAGGCATTTGTTGAGAAAGGTCTGGATCTTGTTGCAGCCGGTGTTTGTGATTCTCCATGTTTCGGATCCATTTAGCAAGATGGCTTTCACATTGGAGCTGAATATACGGAGCTTAGTTTTGACAGCGATGACCGTAGATCTCCAAACAGGTCGCAGTGTTGTGAAGGCATGTTCGGCTTTTCCGATCCTTGCTCTGATGTCCTCATCTGTACCTCCTAATTTACTGATTTTGCTTCCGAGTTAGGTGAATATGTCTACACATTCAACTATTTGACCTTCAATCGGTAATGGCTCCTCTTGTTTGTTATTTATACGTAGAGCTTTGGTCTTCTCCTGAGTGAACTTAAGGCCTACTCGCTGCGAGGTCTCTTCCAGGGAATCGACTTTATTTTGCATATCTTGAAACCGGTGTGAGAGAAGAGCGAGATCATCTGCAAATGCCAGGTCCTCCAATTTCCCTGTTAACGTCCACAGGATGCCTCTCTCTGAGCAAGCATAGGCTGTTCTTGTAGCCCAGTTGAGTACCACAAGAAAAAGTAGAGGCGACTGCAGGCATCCCAGTCTGATTCCAGTAGTGACCAGAAACTCTTCGGACAGTCTCCCATCGTGGATGTCCCTGCATGAGAAGCCATCATAAAGCTGCTTGATGATACTCACCATCTCATCCGGTACACCATAGTGTCGTAAGATGCTCCACATTGACTTTCTGTCCAGGCTGTCAAATGCCTTCTCAAAATTAATAAAACACACATATAGTGGAGTTTGCCATTCTATTGTATGCTCCACAATGACTCTAAGTGTAGCTATCTTTTCAATGCATGATCTCTCTTTCCTGAACCCTGCCTGCTCATCTCTAAGTCTCTGGTCAATGGCGTCTTTCATCCGCGCCACGATGACCCTGGTGAGAACTTTGCTAGAAATGGACAACAAGATGATCCCCCTCCACTTGCCACACAGTGAAAGGTCTCCAGATTTTGGCAGCTTCACAAGGAGGCCCTTTTGTCCAGTCTGATGGGATCTCTCCTGTTCTCCATATCAATTTCAGCAGAATATGTAAATTGTCCAGCATAACCTCTCCACCCTCTTTCAATGCATTTGCAGGAATGTTGTCTTCTCCAGCAGCCTTGGCATTCTTCAGGCTTTTTCAGTGCTTTTCGAATTTCTTGCTTGGTGATTTCACCTATATTGATTTTGAGTATGTCTCCAGGCTCCAGGTCAGGTGTGTTCTGTGGTGGTGGTCTATTCAATACTTCCTGCAATTTTTCGTTTCATCTCGCCAGCTGATCTTCAACCGAAGTGAGCAGATGGCCTGTCTTATCTCTAACAGGTCAGTTCAAATTGTTTTTCTTCCCTCTGAAATTTTTTTGTTGTCGTGCAGAGAGTCTTGAAGTCACCTTTACTGGCCGCTTTTTCTTCTTGCTCTGCTATTTCATTTAAGTCTGACCTCTTGTCCTTTCTGAGCTGTTTCTTCACTTCCTTGGCCATCACGCTGTACCTGTCGGCGGTGATTTGTTTCTGCTGCCGGTTTCTTGCCTGATTCAACTCCTGTTTGAACTTTTTCCTCTCCTCCACCTTCTGCCATGTCTCGTCCCTGATCCAAGTTTTACTGTTGACTAGTGGTCTTCCCATTACTTCTTCGCAGGCTCCTACAGTGGCCTGTTTGACGGTAATCCTGGTGTGTCCCGCTGTTCTCTCATCTTGATCATCCATTTGAAGAGCCCCAAAGCGGTTTTGCAATGGGATGTGGAAATATTTCTTGTTCTCTTCCGTCTGTAGTTGTCTAACATCAAACTTTATTCGCGTGTTCTGTTGCTTTTTCTTGGCTGACAGCTTCATATTCAGCTTTGCAACAACCAAATGGCGATCAAATCCAATATCTGCTCCTCTTTTGACTCTCACATCTTGCAATGAACTTCTCCAGCGCTGGCGGACTATGACCTGATCAACCTGGTTCTCTGTTTGATGGTCAGGCAGAGACCTAGGTTGTCTTGTGGTAATGTCGGTTGGGAAAGAGGGTACCTCCAATGGCCAGTTCGTTGAATGCACAGAAGTCAGTAAGGAGTTTTCCATTTTCATTCATATTCCCTTAACCATTCTGGACCATCTCTCTCTCCCAGTGTTATCGCTGCCTACGTTGGCATTCAGATCTCCCATGACGATCAACATATCTTGCTTAAGTACCTTTCGAACTGCTTGAAGCTGGGTGTTGAAGAGATCTTTTTCTTCTTCCTCTGTGTTGTTAGTTGGGGCGTAGCACAGGATAATGGATACCTTCTGGAATCTGGAATCGAACCTCGCTGTGATGATACGGTCGGACACAGGTTCCCATTCTATCAAACTTCTGGCTTCTTCTTTGGACAACATCAGGGCCACACAAGCTTCACTGGGCCTTCCTCTTTTTCATTGCCGGAATAGAGCAGAGTTTCACCCGTCTGCAGTTTGGTATCACCAAAAGTATTCCACGTTGATTCGCACATGCCCAGGAGTGTGAGGTGGTATCGGTTCGTTTTCTTCACTGCCTGTGCGCACCTACCTGTCTCCCAAAGCGATCTCACATTCCATGTTCCGATTAGGATAGATTTCTTCTGTGAGAGCAACAGTGGAAACTCCAATATGGTTCTCCTCGGTGAAGGAGGGTTGTCAGCCCTGCAGCTTCCTGACGGGTTTCGTTGCAGCGCATCATCAGCATTCTCAATGGGGCCCTGCTTTTCCCGAGATCTGTGTTAGTGGTTGACAATCTGTTGACGGTTTCTGTAACAATTGTTTGTTTTACGTGAACGGGTTGTTAGCCCATTGCACAACCCCCAACCTGGAGGACCAGGGGATTTCTGTCGGGATCACCTTCCCGTAGACAATGACATTTTCATGCTTCTGAAGCACAACCTACCCCTCCATCTGTCTTTGTATCACTTACAAGCTTAGCCATAACGCCATCAATTCCACTGTCTAAATCATTGACAAACAGTGTGGAATGTACTGGTCCCAATACTGAACACGGAAGAACACCTCTGCACTGGCCGCCAACCAGCAATGGCCTCCTTTATTCCCACTGACTGCCTCCTGCCTGTCAGCCATCCCTTTATCTCTGCCAGTATCTTCCCTGTAATGACATATGATTTTGTTTTGTTGTGCAGTCTCATGTGTGGCACCTATCAAGTGCCTTCTGAAAATCCAAGCAAATAAAATCCACCACCTCTCTTTTGTCCAACCAGCTTTGATGTTTACTTGAATTCTAACAGATTTCCCAGGCATGCATTTCCCTTGACAGAAACCATGTTGACTTTGAATTACATTATCATTAGTCCAAGGATCTCGAAAACTCATCTTTACGCTTTCTATTCCCTTCGTTCCTTCATGAAGAATGGAATGACATTTGGAATTTTTCAGTTCTCTGGAACTATGCCAGAATCAGGTGATTCTTGAAAGATCATGACTAATGCAACCTTTATCTCTTCAGCATCTTTTCTTGGAACTCTTAGTCCTTCTGGTCCAGGAGACTTATCCACCTTAAGACCTTTGATTTTGCCTGGCACTTTTTCCTTTGCAATAGCAATGTCACTAATTCCTGCTCCCTGACACTTATGGACCTCTGGCACACTGCTAGTGTCTTCCCACAGTGAAGACTGGTACAAAGTTCTCATTAAGTTCATCTGCCATTTATTTGTCCCCCATTACTCCCATATCAGCATGTTTCCTGTGGTCCAATATCAACTCTCACCTCCATTTTACTCTTTGCATTACTGAAAAAAATCCTTTAATATCTTGCTTTATAGTATTGGCTTGTTTGCCCTTATTTTATCTTTTCTGCTCTTTAGATGCTTTTTTTTACATGCCTTTTGTTGGATCTTGAAAGCTTTCCAATCATTGAACTTCCGACGGTATCCTCCTCAAATCCACCTGCGCAAGCTCCACTTTCACACCCTTTATTCCATTGCGATACTGATATATCTGACTTGTGCTCTTCCTCTCAAATTACAGTATGAATTCAATTACATTATGAACACGGACTACTAAGGTCTCCTTTACATTAAACTCCCTAATAATATCCGGGTTATTTGACAGCACACTGTCTATGATAGACTTTCCCCTAGCAGACTCAATTACAAGACGCAATAAAAATCCATCACGTAGTCATTCATTAAATTCCCTCTCTTGTGAAACGACGCCAGCCTGATTTTCCCAATCCTGTTGCAACCCTGTCTCCTATTTAAATTGTGACGTGCCTTATCACATGCCTTTGTTCCAGTTCACTTTACAATCTCAACTCCACACCTTGGCTACTATTTGGGGGCCTATACATGATTATCATAATGACCTTTTTCCCCTTTCAGTTTCTTAACTCCTTCCACAAATATTCAACATCCTCTGACCTTGTCACCTCTCTCTAAAGATGTAATTCCATCTGTTGCCAACGGAGCCACAACACCGCCTATGACTTCCAACCTGCTCTCTCCATGCGAAGTATATTCGTTTATGCTCAGCTCCCAACTATGGACTTCTTTCAACGATGACTCAGTGATGCCCATAACGTCATGCTGACCAATCTCTAATTTTGCCACGAGAATGTCCTACCTTATTCCAAATACTCTGCATTTTTAAATGCAATACCTTCAGTCCTGTATTCTTCACTTGAAATTTGTCTCTGTTCTATAAATTAACCTTTTGCTCTGTCTGCATTTGTACCCAATCATTGTCTTGTCCTTCCTTATTTTAAAGTTATACCCATCATCTACTTGTAAACTTGCTCCCTCAGCCAAAGCCCTGTCATATGTCGGGAAAGCACTAGGTACTTTCCACAATTTGCTATCCACCACTCATCTGGTACCTCACCTGTAGCTAAGGGTGATGTAAAAATCTCTGCAAGGGCCACTGCAATTTCAGCACTTGCCAGTTGCACGGTCAGCGGGAACATCTTATCAGGCCCCGGGGATCTGTCCCCCTTAGTTTGCCTCAAGACAGCCAACACCTCTTCCTCTGTAAGCTGGGTGGGGTCCATGAACTCACTGCTGCTTTGCCTCACTTCTACAGACTCTGAGTCTGTTTCCCGTGTAAATACAGATGCGAAAATATCCTTTTATGATCTCCCCCATATCGTTTTGCTCAATGCATTCTTCTTCAGAGTTCTCTTTCATTTCATATACTCTATAAATACCTCATTTGTCCTACTTCTGTAAACCTGCTGTGGACCTCTTTATTTTCTTAAACAGGATCTCAATATTGCTTGAAAGCCAAAGTTCTTCAAACTTAACAAGAGAAAATCTGCAGATGCTAGAAATCCAACCAACACACTGAAAATGCTGGAGGAACTCAAAAGGTCAGGCAGCATCTATGGAAAAAAGTACAATTGTTTTTGTCGGTACGCGACCCTTTGGCAGGACTGGAAAAAAAAGATGAGTAGATTTAAAAGGTGCGGGGGGGGGAGTGGAGAGAGAAGCACAAGGTGATTTGTGAAACTGGGAGGAGGATGGATGGTACAGAGCTGGGAAGTTGTTTGGTGAAAGAGATACAGGGCTGCAGAAGGGGCGGTCTGATAGGAGAGGACAGAAGGCCATAGAAGAAGGAAAAAATTGGAAGGAGCACAAGAAGAAGATAATGAAAATGAGAGGTGATTGATGAAGGAGGATGAGGGCACTTCCAGAATTTTGAAAAATTGATGTTCATTGAATAAGGTGGAGGCAACTCAGGCAGAAAATAAGGTGTTGTTCCTCCAACCTGTGTGTGGTCTCAGCGTGACAGTACAGGAGGCCATGGATTGACATATTGGAATGGGGAGTGGAATTAAAATGGGTGGCCACTGGGGAATCCCACATGCCAGGTGTAGCAAAACAGTCTGTCAGTCTACGTTGGTTCACACCGATGTGTAGGAGGCCCCACCGGGAGCTCCAGACACAGTATATAATCCCACCAGACATACTCAGGTGAAGTGTTGCTTCAGCTGGAAAGGCTGTTTCGTGCCCTGAATGGCGGTGATGGAGGAGGTGTTGGGGCAGGTGTAGTACGTGTTCCTCTTACAAAGCTAAGTGCAAAGATGGAGATCAGTGGGGAGGGAAAAATGGTCAAGGGAGTCACATAGGGGACTGAGCAATCCCCGCGGAAGGTGGGGCGAAGGGAAAGATGGGCTTGGTGGTGGCATCCCGTAATAGATGGCCCAAGTTCTGGAGAATTACGTGCTGGATGCGAAGGCTGGAGGGGAGGTAGGTGAGGAGAAGAAGAGACCTATCCCTGGTATGGTGGCCGGAGGAGGGGGTAAGAGCAGACTTGTGTGAAATGACAGAGATGGTATTGAGGGCAGCGTTAATGAAGGAGGAAGGGAAGAACCTTTCTTAGAAAAAAAGGACATTTCTTTCGTTCTGGAATGAAAATTCTCATCCTGAGAGAAGATGCGGCAGAGACAGAATCTGTTCTCTTTATCTTTTATTCTGCCAGAGAATCTGCAAGAGGATCTCTGTCAATAATCTATATCCCACTGTGTTCCCTGATCAGTTTTCGAACTCTCTGCAGCTTCACCAGTCTTGGAGACACCTGTAAACTTGCAAAGCACCCATCTGCATTTTCATCCAGACATTGCTATACATCACAAACAACATAATATCCCGCATCAATCCTTGTGAAACACCACTAGAAATGGATCACCAGCTAGTATAACAGACTTCCAACTGTACTCTGCATTCTAAATCAAAATGTCCGTTCAGCTTGGATCACATAAATCTTTATCTTCAGAATCTGCTGAGCATAATGGCCCTTTTCAAATGCCTTAGCAAGGTCCATATAGATAATGTCCACAGTTGCTACTCACCAAGCACTGATATTACCTCCCCTCAGAAATGCCTGCAGAAAGCCATTTAACTGTAGGCCATGGTTTATTCTAACTTAAAGCAGCAAATTCCCAGAAATACTTCTGTGCTGTGTGAGTGAGTATTTTTTCTCTCTTTGGAGTGTTGTGTGGTCACACAAAGCAGCTGCGCAGGTTGACTCTGTGGTGAAGAAGGCGTAGGATGCATTGGCCTTCATCAATCGTGGAATTGAATTTAGCAGCCGATAGGTAATGTTGCAGCTATATAGGATCCTGGTCCGACCCCACTTGGAGTACTGTGTTCAATTCTGGTCGCCTCACTACAGGACGGATGTGGGAGACCTAGAAAGGGTGCAGAGGAGATTTACAAGGATGTTGCCTGGATTGGGGACGATAATGGGAGGCATTGATCGTGTGGATCGTCAGGGGTTTCCCCCAGGGCTGAAATGGCTAGCACGAGAGGGCATAGTTTTAAGCTGCTTCGAAGTAGGTAAAGAGGAGATCTAAGGGGTAAGTTTTTGTTTTACGCAGGAAGTGGTGACTGCGTGGATTGGGCTGCCGGCTGTGATGGTGGAGGCGGAAACTATAGGGTATTTTAAGAGACTCCTGGATTGCTGCATGGAGCTTAGAAAAATAGTGGGCTAAGTAAACAGCCTGGGTCGTTATAAGGTAGGGACATGTTCGGCACAGCTTTGTGGGCCAAAGGGCCTGTATTGTGCGGTACGGTTTCTATGTTTCTATGAGTTACTCCTTTGCTCCAAATAGGAGGACAAATAAGTAAATACAAAAGAAATAATAGATACAATACCCTGCAGATTCGGTACACTGAAGAAAAGCAGGAAACAGAAATCCCCAGACCTGGTAGTTCATCAACCTTCCCAGCAAAATGATTTAAACTGTAACAAAGCAAGGAGTCATTGCAAACTTCCAAAGGTTTGGACTGTTTTGTGAAGAGCAGTGAGGATTCTGCCAAGGGTTAGATAGAGGTGTCATGATCGGACACAGATCTGGCAGTTGTGGGGGAGGGGGTGTGAACTTGTATATATAAAATATGTAATACAGAACATTTTCTAAATATTCACAGAGAACAGGACCTGGCAGTGCAGAGGGAACATGGGTCCTGGTGCATCATTCACTGCTCTAGCTCAACGCAGGGTCATTTACTAGAGACCTCAGCCTTGGAATCACACGTTCGTTGCCATTTTTGTTATTATTTGCGTTTCTTGGTTCTTATTTGTTCAGGGAGTAGATCGATTAAGTTTTATTCGGCTAATTTCAATGATACATTGACAGGTAAATGCACATGGCTAAATACAAAGTAAAATTCATTTTCTTTATGTCAATGGGCTATTAAATACTATCAAACTTAATAGGATTTTATCCAAAATGCCCACATAAGGCAAACAGTGTTTGTGTGAGGAGGGGAAGAGGGGGAAGTTCATATTCGGCATTGTGACCAGTGGAGGGCATCAGGGATGTTTTCTACGACCCTAAATCTTCTTGATTTTTATAAATAACCTGAAAGAAGAAGTAGAGGGATGGTTAGCAGGTTTGTTGATGACACGAATTTTGGAGGTGCTGTGGATATTGTCGAGGGTTGTCACAAGTTACAGCGGGATATCGATAGGATGCAAAACCGGGCTGAGATGCGGCAGATGAAGTTCAACAAAAAATAAGTGTGAAGTGGTTCATTTTGGTAGGATAAATAAATGGCAGAATATAGTATTAATGGTAAGACTCTTTGCATTGTGGAGGATCAGAGGGATCTTGTGGTCCGAGTCCATAGGACACTCAAAGCAAATGCGCAGGTTAACTCTGTAGTTAAGAAGGGGTACGGTGTATTGACCTTCATCAATCGTGGAACTGAATTTAGTGGCGGAGAGGTAATGATGCAGTTATATAGGGCCCTGGTCAGAGCTCACTTGGAGTTAGTCCTGACTGAGGCTCTCGGCCCGAAACGTCGACAGTGCTTCTCCCTATAGATGCTGCCTGGCCTGCTGTGTTCCAACAGCATTTTGTGTGGGTCTTTGGAGTACTGTTGTCAGTTCTGGTCGTCTCACTACAGGAAGGTTATGGAAGCCATAGAAAGGGAGTGGAAGAGATTTGCAAGGATGTTGCCTGGATTGGTGTTCATGCCATATGAGAATAGGTTGAGTGAACACGGAGGAACTCGGAGGACCTGAGCGACGGAGGATGAGAGGTGACCTAATAGAAGTGTATAGGATAATGAGAGGCCTTGATCGTGTGGATAGTCAGAGGCTTTTACCAAGGGCTAAAATGGTTGCCACAAAAGGACGCAGGTTTAAGGTGCTGAGGAGTAGGTACAGAGGAGATGTCAGGGGTACGTTCTTGGAATGGGCTGCCGGTTGGAGGCTGATACGATAGGGTCTTAATAAAATAGAGGGCTATAGGTAAACTCGTAATTTCTAAGGTAGGGGCATGTTCGGCACAACTCTATGGGCCGAAGGGCTGTATTGTTCAGTAAGGTTTCCTATATTTCTACGTTTCTATGATCAGCAACAATGGAAGTGAACACCTTGAGAAAAAAAATCTCATGCTGTATTATTATGGAAACAACAACTAAACCTGCAATTGCCATGGCCACAGTGTGGCGAGTGATGCATTGGGTAAGACAATATTTCCAAGTACCAGGGTCACAATTACATTTAAATTAAAATAAAGAAAGGAGGCAGTATAGCGATGATTTCAATTGATCAGTAACAGTTGAGCTGCTTCGCAGAATATTTGTCCGGGTCAGGCCACTGCCGGAGTTGCCGCCAGGATGCCAAAACGCGTATGTAGGGCCGAGTTGAAAAGCAGTTTTCCAAACAGATCGCTACTCGACCGCAGTGTCCGGCTGTGAAGATTCTATTTCGTACCGTCAAGACAACACACGGTGTCCAAAACTGGAAGCTCAGTTCGATCTGGAATAAGAGCAGGGTGCCCTCCGACGTCTCCGCCATGCGGGGTGAATTACAATCCACTCGCCAAAGCAAGGGAATCCATTACAGTCCGAATTATTTTAAAAAGTTCCCACGTTCAGGGAAAGGAGTAAAACTGCGTTCTGCTTAATTCTACGTGACGTCGTGTAACTGCTTTATGTTAACGTATTACACTTGATGAATTCCGAAAGAAAGTATATTAATAGTTGCAACATTAGATATTTTAAAAGAGTTTATCCGTTTAAATATTTTGACACATTTTTTCCCAGATCGGCAGAGATATTTAAAGGCAAAATTGAGTTTTTCTTAACTCTCGAGATAGCAAATGTTTCTCAGGATATCTGGGGCAGCGATTCATGCCATCGCAGTTATTGTGAGCTGCCTGAATCTGACCGCCACCACTCGAGGTACCACCAAGACTTCCCAGATTTGTGCTGACGCAGAGCAAAGGGATTAATCGTTGGAGTGGCATCCGTTCCAACAGTGAGCGGTGGGATCTGTCTGGTGATCAGCATCAAAGAATCCGCTGTAACAATCAAACCACAGAAAGGAAATCTAAATTAAATTGAAAATCATGCCAAATTTCAAAGTTCAACATAGTTTGTAACTATTTAGGTAGAGAGGAGGATTGGCATCTCCTAAATGGGAAGAATAATGTAATAGTACAGGAATGATAACCCCTTGCGCATGTCGCGATGAGAATCAAAAATAATCAGTGGTGGGGAAATGATGGAGAAGCAGCTCGTGGAAAACAGCATTTTTACCAATAAATTAGGGACAGACAGAACAAAAGATCACCAAAGAGGAGGAAGGTTGTTTAAATGGAGATCAAAAAAGCTAAAGATCATGTGGGTTTCAAACGTGTGCTGCAAAAAATAGTCATCGTCTTGATCTAATAGTTAAAAAAAAAAACAGACATGGCCTCTGGAGGCCTTCAGAGAAGTTAGAGATCGCAGGACTGTTACGGTTCGTTCGCAGTGCTGAATTAAAAAAAAAAAATCACTTGCGAGCCCTTTCGGAGCTGCTTGTTGAATTTGAGATCCGTTGGGTAATTAGCCAATTGGCAAAGACCAACAGAAAGCAATTAGGTTTAAGCGGTGTCCCCATTCTCTGAGAAGGCCAATGGAGGAGTCTGAGGTCTGAATGTTTTGTTGGAGATCCTTCCGGAAGCAGTTACGGGTGAGTAATAGGTAAGAGCGGGTAAAGAGAGTTTTATTGTCGTTAACTATAAACAGACCTCATAATAACTAATTAAATAAATGAGGTATTCAGGACCAGTTGATGACTTGTTGCTTTATGACTTGGGAATTGGTGGACCCCGTTGTGCTTCCTGGTGACCGTATTTGCAGCAAGTGTTGGCTGCTTAAGGAGCTCAGGTACAAGTTGATGACCCGTAACCCGAGGCTCAATCAATGTGGTAAAGAAGCGTGGAGAAGAATTATCCGCGCACTATGTTTCAGGAGGCAGTCGGACGTAAAGTCTGAAAAGCTTGAATTCGGCTGTGGTCATGGACAAAAGGGTTTGACTGTGAGTGGTGCGAGTAAGGAATCCCAGTTTAGTGCTAGAAGACAATCAGTACTTGAGTTCTGCCAGCAGTACTGAAATGGCTGCTCACTGTGAGGATGAGATATGAGAGGGAGCCTTAGAAAGGTTGAGCAATCAAACTGTGTCACCTTGGCTCAGAAGTTATTCTGCGGGCGGTGGGATGGGTGGAACAGCGGAAATGTTGATGTAATTGGGAATAATATCGTAAGGGAATAGACCGAATCTATGCAGTAGGGTTGGAGCGCCCTGGAGACGGTGTTGTCTGCCATGTGTACTGATTTGAGTCATATTCTCTGACCTCCAGATGAGTTTGCTATGTTGGGAGTGGGGAGGTTGATGAAAGATCCATGAGGTGATCCACATTCCTACCGGCGATTTAGGAAAAGTAAGATAAGAGGTTCTGCTGAGTGAATTTCAGGAGTTAGGGACTGGACTAAAAAAAATTAATTGAGGAGTTAATAATATGGGGATTGTGACTTGATCCATGCGCAAATTGGGACAGGGTTAACAAGATCAGGGCATTATGTGTCTGGAGGACCGGTGTTTGAATTTGTGGGTCACTGGTACTAGCATTGAGAAGGGAAGAAGCTGTTCCAATGAGATGGGCTACAGTGGAAACTATGCTGCGACGTGGGTCCTGACGGAAATAAAAGTAAAATCCATAGAAGGAATACCATGGCATCAGAAGATGTAGGAACTTTGAATGTAAAGTTAAGGAACTGTAAGCATGAAAAGAATATCCTGATAGTGGTTAAATGTGTAAGCATGCAAACTGCAGACATAATTAAATTTACGCATCAGGACGGGCGATAGTTAAGTGCAATCCGATGATAGTCATGGGATTTTTCAATATTCAGGACAAAGGTAATCTCTTTCTTTCTTGCTGGAGTTGTAGAAGATGGCTTTTTGAGCAGCTTGTTGTCAAGCCCACTAAGGGAAAGTGAAGTCTGGATTGGGCGATGTGTAATCAATTAGTTTTCCCAAGGAAACTAAAGGCAACGGTACCCATAGAAAACAATGGACAAAATGTGTCAGAATTTGCATTGCAGTGATTCAGAACGTAAATGTTCCGTCCATCGCAAAGAACAAGAAACTTTCTCAAAGGAGGAAAAGGCAATTAGAGATGTCAAAGAAAATATAATAGCAAAAGAGCGGATCTACAACATAGAAATAATGGGAAGCTAGAAGTTTTGGAAACTCTTAAAAAGCAGTCGAAGGCAACTAAAAAGCAGCTAGATGAAATGTGAAGGTATGCTAGACTGTAATAACATATCTTCAAAAGGTCTCTTTTTTAGTTATATATATATATGGATATAAATTAATAAAATGACATTAGTTGACATTGGCCCTCTGATAAATGGACTGGAAAAAGTGTAATGAGGACGAAGAAATGGCAAAGGGACTGAATTCGTATTTTGTGTTAGTCTTTACTGTGTAAGACTCCAGTAACATCCCACAAAGGAAGAAAGTCAAGAGTCAGAGTTTGTAATCAATCATAAGGATAAGTCCCAATCATAAGTTTGATATGTCACCTCAACCAGATAGTCTGTACTCCAGAGTTCTAGAAAAGGTAGCTGAAGAGATTGAGGAGGTGCAATAAGTGATCTTTCCAGAATCACTACAGTTTGGAATAGTTTTCTAGTTCAGGAAAAGCATGAATTTCACTCTGCTCTTTAAGAGTGGAATTCTTAAAGAGCGGGTAACGGCAATGGAAAGACAAATGAATAATGAGTTTAAGACTTACATGCGTGAAACATTCGGAGATGGAACGTTTCGGAATTGTTATATGGTTATATGGGCATTTTTGGTTTATCAACGGCTTTTGATTCTGGTATATACAGAATGGTTTCGCAGGCATGCAGTCATCCACACATGTTTATTGAAGTCAGTAACAACTGTGGCGTGCCCATTGAGACGCGAAAATGAATGTCTGAATGCAGTCACTTCACAGATTCGAAGAGGTCCTGCAAGCGCCCCTGCACCCCCACCCCCCTGTCCATATCTTTTCAGTCCTCAGTACTGATAGTGCGGACCTCAATGCCTGCCTAGATTAAGGGAGCAGAACTTGAACCAGACTTTCCAGTGTGGTCAAAGTGGAAAATCTGGAAGATATTTTCCTGCATCAGTTCAATCCTGTTGATACATTTTCATCCTCCCAACACACAATTAGGCCGGCATGGGAGCTTTGTACAATGAACTGCTGAATCGAAAGTAATTGCGAGGCCTCTCCCGTCGCAGGGGAAGAAGTGTATGTGTGAAAAGTGCCGGTGCAACAAAAGTCAACGAATAAACTTCGAGGTGACCCTTTGAATTATCCTGTGCTCGGACAACCCAATGTCAAATCGCTCTTTCCCATTGGTTTCTTGTTTCTTTCCTAGTTAGTATCCCCGTCGGTCACAGGAAGACGGAAGATAATTTCCTCGACAGGAAAATGGTTCTGCTGTCTCCATAAATGTAATTGCAACTCGAATTTTCGAAGTAAATTGAAAAGGTTTAAAGAGATTAAATCAGAGTTTGGCGTTGAAGTGATCGGTTCTTTGGGGATGTGGTACAGTCGATCTGCAGTGACCCCGGGAAGAGAGAGTCACCCAATAGGAATAAACTTAGTGTCAGTTTCATGAAATCTCCCCTCAGCGACTCTATCTGAGAGTCATTCGGCGTAACAGGCGGTGACAGAGTACAATTTTTCCGGAAATATTTGCTTCATCCTCCTCTGCCACATTTTAAATGTTAAACAAATGATGTTGTTGCGCTCGATTTAAGGTTTCCAGTTGAAAGAATCAGAAAAGAGAGGGCGAGTGGAATCGGTTCCTTCACCCAGCTCAGGCCACACTGCAGAGACACCGTGAGGCTTCTTCCGTCTAACTGCGAGGTCGGATCTATGAAAGGTCATCGACCTAAAACGTGAACTCTGTTTCTCCCTCCACAGATGCTGCTTAACCTGCCCAGTATTTCCGGCTGTTGCAGCTTTTAGTTCAGGAACAGTCCTGTTTCTCTGACCCCGGGATCCCGAGACACAGTGATTAGGTCCCATGTAAAATGTCCTTTGAGGAGAGTGTACTCGTGGCCGAATGTTTCATCAATGCATTGGGAATCTATTGGTATTTCCGTTTGTAATTCTGACATCTATGCGGTTCCAGCTTTTTCTGTATAATATTGTCCGCTACCCTCTGATGCAAACCATGCAAACAGATTGTAAAATAGCCGGGTCACAGTATCGATTAACATTCAACATCTTCCCACGCCTGAATGGACCAATTATGGCGGACTTCTTCAGTTTGTCTCTGTGGCGCACTCGGTGAGCGCGTTCGGCTGTTAACCGAAAGGTTGGTGGTTCGAGCCCACCCGGGGACGTTGCTGATCCAGTAGTTTTTGCTGAGCGTTGTATTTCAAGCTGGGAAACGCTCCGCTGTCCGGAGACGGGCGTTCCCTGCTAAAGCCCCATCACGTTCAGTGGAATTATTATTGTTTTTGTCACGTACCGACATACAGTGAAATGCTCCTCTTTCACACTGTTCTTCGAGATCAAATCATTACACAGTGCATTGAGAGAGAACGACATAAAAAAAATAACAGAATGCAGAATAAAATTTAACAGCAACAGAGAGAACACAGTGCAGCTAAACAATTAAGAGTAACATCATAACGGGGTAGATTGTGATGATATGTGTCTATCTTGTCCTACTCGGAACCACCTGGATACTAAACCCAACCAGATCCCTTCTACCACCATTCACTTCTGTCTGGCCGAACTTGTCGCCACTCAATAATTTCTCCTTCGACTCCCCCCATTTTCTACAAATAAAAATGGAAGCCACAGACATTGGCATGGGTCCGAGCTCTGCCTGGTTGCTTGTCGGCCATTTGGAACAGTTTATCTTGAAAGCCTACTTTAGTATCTCTCCCTAACTTTTCCTGCGCAACGTAAACGACGGCATTGCTGCAATTTCCTGCTGAGCTCATCTACTTAATTAACTTTGCCTCCAACTTCCACCCTGCACAAATTTTTACTTGGTCCATATCTGACACCTCCCTCGCTTTTCTGGATCTCTCTGTCTCTATCTCTGAAGACAGTGATGTCTATTATGACCACGCAGATTCTCACAGCTATCTGAACAATACATCTTCCCAGCCCGTAACTTGTAGAAATGACACATTCTACTCTCAATTCCTCTGTCTTCGCCGCATCTGCTCTCAAGGTAAGGCGTTTCATTCAAAGACAAAGGGGATATCGTGTTTTTTTTTTATTTTCAATCAAAGAGGTTTCTCATTCTCCACTATCAAAGCTTTCCTCAACAGAATCACTTCCATTTTGCTCACGTCTACCCACACCGCATCCTCACGCCCTCCAGCAGGGTTAGGATTCGTATTGTCTTCACCTACCTACCCCCAGCCTCCGCCTCCAGCTCTGTAACCTCCGTCATCTCGGGCAGGATCCCATCACCAAACACATCTTTCCCTCCCCCTCTACTTTCTGCAGGGATCGCTCCCTATGTGAATCCCATGTGCGTTCGTCCCTTCCACCGCCCTCGCTCGTAGCACTTACCCTTGCGAGTGCAACAAGTGCGACACCTACTCCTACACATCCACCCTCATTACCATTCAGGGCCCCAAGCAATCCCTCCAAAAAGGCGACACTTCACCTGTGAGTATTTTACAGTCATCTGCTGTATCCAGTGCTCCCGGTGTGGCTTGACGCAGAATAGGAGTCCATTTCACCAAGCATCTACACCAGTAAAAGCGACATCGCCCAGTAGCCTCCTACTTTAATTCCACTTTCTATTCCAGTTCCTACATGGTAGCCAATGGCCTCCTGTACTGTCGCGATGAGGCCACTCTCAGGGTGGAAGAGCAATTCAGTATATTTCGTCTGAGTGGCCTCCCTTTGGTGTGTCTACCCCTTTTCTTTCTTCCATGGCCTTCAGTCTTCTCCTATTAGATTCCCTGTTCTCCAGCCCAGTATCCCTTTCACCAATCAGCAGTTCAAGACTTTAATTCACCTGCGGTTCTCCCCACCCCCTCTGGTTTGGCCTATCACCTAGTGTTTTCTCCTCCCCTATCCTCACCGTCTAACTCTGATCCCTCATCGTTTTTTTCTCCAGTCGGGATGAAGGATCTCGGCCCAAAACGTCGACTGTGTTTGTTTATATACAGATGCTGCCTGGCCTGCTGGGTTTCTCCAATATTTTCTCGGCTGCTTGAAATTACATCATCTGTTGTTTTCTCTTTGTGCCTCTATCCATGTCGCTCCACACTAACATATTCATGTGCTGATCTGAGAAAATCGTACACCCTTCCGACTCTGAACCTGGCAGCCCTTTCCAAGCACCCACCCAACTCCGTCTAAAAACGTGACACTCACATATTCTTTAAACTCTCCCCCACTCCGACCTGAAATTCATTCCCTCTAGAATACTGTAACTGCAAACCAATTCTGACACTCGGCCTAATCTATGTCTCTCAGAATTTTCTTCCTCATAATTCGGTCATGTTTCCACCCAGGCTCCGACATTCCACTGAAGGCAAACAAACTCAAACACATTAATCAGGCAAAGCTTCAGAAACCGTGCCGATCCCTCCTGTGAAGTGTCCATTCTTGTAGAATCTGGAATAGAGTCAGAACGGGATTTAACAGGAAACTCTTGCGAGGTTAATTCCATCTCTGATCCACGGCACAGTGAATGATAATTAATGAATCAACCTTACACTTACAGCGTGAATCGATTAGGGTTACTTGGCCCTTGGATTTCTGCGTAGATCGTGTCTATGTTGAGGTTTATTTGTTATGTAGTCTAAAACTCTACAGCCTGCGATGGCCGGGAATCGAACCTGGGTCAACTGCTCGGAAGGCAGCTATGCTGACCACTATACCACCATCGCTCAATGACGTTGCAAAAGATTTGAGTAGGGAGGCGTCTCCATTCCTTCCCTGTGACTCGTTCAGTCTCCAAGCTGTTCTCTGCCGGATCATTCCTCACTCTGCTGCAGGTCCTATTCCGGAAAATTAATGTCGCCATCCCCAACAAACCGGAGTTGTAGAACCCGCGGCGAACATACTCCAGGAATCAGATTGAGTTAGAAACGAGTCGAAGAACTACAAACGTTTGTACTAATGGAGTCCTCCCTCGCGCATCGCCAAATGGATAAACAAACTATGATTATAATTGTCCTTTCAAATCACAACCTAATGGGAGCCCTCCCCTTGGGCAGACCTTGAACACAGTAAGTGACTGAGTCACTAAAGAATCCTGACACCCCTCCTGTCACACAGTGAGAATGGGATGAATAAAAACCGCCAGATCCACACTCAACAAGCAGACGTCAGGGTGACTCTGTGAGATATCCGGAAGCCTGAAATCCCTGTGACATATTCCATATAGACAATAGACAATAGGTGCAGGAGTAGGCCATTCGGCCCTTCGAGCCAGCACCGCCATTCAAAGTGATCATGGCTGATCATCCACTATCAGTACCCATTCCGGCCTTCTCCCCATAGCCCTTGATTCTGCTATCTTTAAGAGCTCTATCTAACTCTTTCTTGAATGCACTCAGAGAATTGGCGTCCAGTGCCTTCTGAGGCAGAACATTCCATAGATCCACAACGCTCTGACTGAAAAAAGTTGTTTTCTTTTTCCTGAACTCCGTTCTAAATGGCGTACCCTTTATTCTTAAACTGTGGCATTTGGTTCTCCAATCCGCCAGCATCGGGTACAATTTTTCTGACTCTAGCGTGTCTAATCCGTTAATCATCTTATATGTTTCAATCAGATCCTCTCTCATTCTTCCAAACTCCAGTGTATACAAGCCGAGCCGCTCCAATCTTTATACATATGACAGTCCCGCCATCCCGGGAATTAACCTCGTGACCCTACACTGCACTCCATCAATAGCAAGAATGTCCTTCCTTAAATTTGGTGACCAAAACTGATACTACAGGTATGATCTCACCAAGGCCCTGTACAACTGCAGAAGGACCTTTTTGCTTCTATATTCAACTCCCCTTTCTTCACCGCCTGCTGTACCTGCATGCTTACTTTCATTGATTTATGTACAATAACACCTAGATGTCGCTGTACTTCCCCTTTTACTAACTTGTCACCAGATAGTAATCTGCCTTCCAGCTCTTGCCACTTAAGTGGATAACCTCACATTTCTACCACATTAAACTGCATCTACCCTCTCAACCAAACTGTCCAAGTCATCCTGTATTCCGCTAACATCCTCCTCATATTTCACACTGCCTTCCAGATTTGTGTCATCTGCAAATTTGATAATGTTACTTATAATCTCTTCATCTAAATCATTAATATATATTGTAAATAGCTGCTGTCCTAGCACCGAACCTTGCTGTACCCCGCAATATATTGTTATATTCCTCGTTCGATTAGTGGTCAGTATCCCCGCCCGCCACGTTGGAGACAGGGGTTCAATTCCCCGATGGGGAGAGCGTTTCCTGCTTCAAATACTAACTGGATGCATAAGACAAATTCGGAGCCAAAAGGGAAAAAAATAGTGTTGAAGAGATCATTGAGACTGTGGAACAAGTCTGAAGTTAGCCTGGAACGGGAGAGTTTTCCGAGAACATGGGACGTTGGGTTCAACTTGTTTCCCCAGATATTCCATCAGCGAGTCTGTATCAAAGCGTCGATCGGAGTTAGACTGAGTGACCAAATCCGTCACTCCGAGCACATTAAACCGGGACCACTGCTATGAGTTATCAACTCCCGCACGTCTCCTTCACTGCGGCTGCGTGACTGTTTGGAGAAGACAGGCAAATGGGCACCTGAAACACTTTGCAGCGAACAATCCAAGTGGACATATATTTAATTCCGGGTTTATAAACATCCCTTCCCTCCTGCAGTCCCCAAAACCTCCGCTCAAAATCTAATAAATTGAATGGAGGGGAAGGTCTGGCTGAGCTTCGCTCAGTGGTGACATTTGAACGCTTGCATAGTGAAGCTCTACCTTTATACCTGATTGACAGTATGCAGCTGAAGACATGCAGTCCTATTCTCTCGCCCATCGGCAACAGAGTCTTTAAAGCAGCCTGCAATAAGGAATATCAGGACCCGAAGCGATAAATTGAGGTGATGGAACGGAGAAATCCTGTGGACGCCTCGGCCTGGCAATTGGAACTGTGTTCTGGAAGGCAACCGGTCACGGGGGAAGAGGGAGACAACCGGAGAGTTTCGGGCCGTCAGTGAGAGTGTCTGAGCAATGGTTGGGAGTCGGCAACATGTGCTGATTTAAAACAACTGGAGAACATACTGAAAATGAAAACAACTCTGGACGGAAATAAAACAGTTAGTACGTTGTGCAAGAAACAAAGGTTCGGGGAGTGTGTGTGTGCGTGTGTGTGTGTGTGTGTGTGTGTGTGTGTGTGTGTGTGTGTGTGTGTGTGTGTGTGTGTGTGTGTGTGTGTGTGTGTGTGTGTGTGTGTGTGTGTTTGTGTGTGTGTGTGTGTGTAGGATACTCGGACAACCTGAGAGTGGATAAAGTAGCTTTGGCTAAGAGTTTGCAGACTTGGAGAAAAGGGGAAGTGTTTCCCTGTTCTGTTGTGCTTTTCTGGTGAATGGCTACCATTAAATGTCTATTTAGGCTGCATTAGTGATTCTGTCAGACGGTATGACAGAATCATCATCATCATCATCAGGCGCCATGCCCAGTTTCAGCTTTGACTGCCAGGTTTCGGGTCAACTGGATGACTGAATAACTAATTTAAAACAGAGATACATAGATTCTTGATTAGCCAGGACATCGAAGGGTATGGGGAGAAGGTAATGGAGTGGGGATGACTGGAAGAATAGGATCTGCCTATGACTTAATGGCAGAGTAGTCTCGATAGGCTGAATGACCTAATTCTGCTCCGATATCTTATGGTCTTATGGTTTATAAGTACATGGAGCCAGGAAAAAACAGAAATCACAAGCCCAGACGCTCCTCATCAGACAACCAGTTCACTGCCAGCATTGGCCAAGTAAACATTCTCTGAACTGATTCTGATACATTGAGATTTTTTTTGAGTAAGGAGACCGTCTGTATAAATGGGTTCCCCCGCTCTATAAACAGTGTATAAGATGAGAGACATTGATCGTGTGGATCGTCAGAGGCTTTTTCCAAGGGCTGGAATGGCTAACATGAGAGGGCACAGATTTAAGGTACTTGGAAGCAGATACAGAGGAAATGTCAGGGGTAAGTTTCTTATGCATCGAGTGATGAGTGCATGGAGTGGGCTGGCGGTGACGGTGGTGAATGCGGATACCATATGTTATTTCAAGAGACTCCTGGATAGGTACATGGAGCTAAAATATCTAGAGGGCTATACGCAACCTTAGGTATTTTCCAAAATAGGTACATGTTTGGCACAGCATTTTGGGCTGAAGGGCCGGTATTCTGCTACCATGTTCTCTCCACTTGTAGCTGCAAACAACATTAGGAACAGCCCTTTCTGCTCACTATACCACTGCCGACATTGATGTCAGGTGAGACTGCACTCTGGGCCGCAATGACAGCGTAGGGGATTGCACGACGCTGTTACAGCTCGGGGCATCGGAGTTCAGCACTCAGCCCCTGCATCTTCTTTAAAGATTCTCTGTATGTTCTCCCTGTGGATTGTGTCAGTTTTCTTCGGGTCCTCCTGTTTCTTCCCACAGTCCAAAAATGTACAGGGAAGGTTAATTCACGATTGTAAACTACCCTGTGATTCTGTTAGGGTTAAGTCGGCATTGCCAGGTTTTGCTGGGCTGTGTGGCACGAAGGGTCTATTTTGCTCTGTATTTCTAAATAGAACTTTCAAAAAATACAATCCATGTTATCCAATTTTCCCTATACTAATCCAGACAACATGCTGGGAAATCACTTCTGCACCCTTTCCAAAGTCCCCACGTCCTTGTTGTGATGCAGCAAACAGAACTGCACACACGGCTCGAAATGTGGCCAAACCCAGGGTTTGTACAGCTGTAATTTCTCATCCCATGGTTTGAATTCAGTGTCTTGACTGATGAAGGCAAGTGTATCACACATCTATAACAGTTTATTTCCTTTCAATGTCACTTGCAGGATGTTATAGATGTATACGTCAATATCCCTCAGTGTATCAGTGCTCCTAAAGGTGCTGCCATTTACTGCGTACGTTCCTGTAAAACATCTTACACTCGTCTAGATTAAACTCCATCCCCGATTTCTCCATCCGTGTTCCCAACTGATTGGTATCCAGTTCTGTCCGTTTGAAAACCTTCCTCACCACCCGCAACTGTGTCATCAGCTATTTGATCAGGCCATAGTTATTTTAATCTGATCAGACAGAGGTCACATCACTGGCAGCTGTGGAAACACTGGTTACATATCTAAAGTCAAAATCATTCTCGATTCCGTTAGCCCAAATGTCGTTATACAATACACATCATTCAGACACTCCCACGCACAGACTAGTGGAAAGTTACATATTTATCACAGAATAGTGTTCGATTGACTGGTCCGGACTTGTTGCTCGGGAGGCTCTGATGCATAGTACCTGAAGATTAGTTCAATGTAACCTGTGATATTGACTGTGGTATCAATTAAAATGAAAAACAGATTTAATCAACAAATTCAACTGCTAGAATTAATCTCAAAGACGTTTTGCACTGTCACACTGCAAGAGAGATTGGAAGATGCAGTCTGAACCCCAAATCTCACACTGTACCAGAAACTGACAAGTGCAGAATGAACCCCAAACTCTCACACTGCACCAGAGACTGACGGATACAGAAAAAAACACCACACTCTCACACTGTAGCAGAGACTGACTGGTAAACAATGAACCCCACACACTCACATTATATCAAAATCTGTCAGGTGCCAGTAAGTGAAGTGACGTAACTGAATCCAGTGACCCAAAGCCTCTTTCAGAGGCATTTACAATGTCTGTGGAAAGGCTGAGCAGCAGGTGATTTTCGTTCAGGTTATATGGTCTGTGTATCTGTCACAGCACGGACAACGCCTGGAATCATTCCTGGTGACATCCCTGGTAACATTTTCTCTTGCTCGTCATGTTTTTTTTTCCTGCAAAATAAACCGTTATATGTCTGCACAGAAAGTGCTCTGCTTCCGTCCTGTCTAATTTGCCCTCTACCTTGAGAGATCCTACATTCTCTGTAGCAACCATCTTGTATTAAACGTATTTTTAAAATACTTTGAAATTTTCTTAATCTTAGTCATGACATTTCATGTTCCATTCTGGTATTTATAATTCCTTTTCTAGGAACATAGAGCAGTAGAGTCCAAAACTGGAAAAAGCTATTTGGCCCATGATATTGTCAGAACCATGATTCCAATGTGTTCTAAATGCCCTCTTGTTTATCGTCCATATCCCTCAATTCTGTTCATGTGTATTTCTACCTAAACACCTCTTAAATTCCATCATACTATCTGCTTCTCTCACGACCTATGGAAAACTATTCCAAACACATAACATTCCCTGTAATTTTTTTTAAAAAAGTAACTCCTCTCCATATGGTCTTTAAATTTCCACCTCTAACCTTAAAAGAATATTAAAAATCTTTTGGTATTCGAAATTTCTACCGTTGGAATAATTTTCTGAGTCTGTACCTTATCCATGTCTCTACAAATTAAAATAACCCTGTCAGATCTCCCCTCAGTCTCTGAGGTCCTAATGAGATCACGTTTGTCCAAGCTTTCCTTTGAGCTGCTGAACTCGAATCCAAGGGATATTCTCGTGAAATATCTGCATCGTTTCTAAAGTGTCCATCCTTACTGTAATGGCATGGCCAGAACTGCACACGGTACTCCAAGTATTGCCTGCTTCAAACTTCATGTAGCTGCAGTGTGACTTCCTTACTCTGGTAAAGAATAGTCCAACTAAAGAAGGCCAGCATTCCATGCGCTTTATACAGCGGCACAGCCAATTTCAGATGCCTGATGGTCTGCCCAAAACTCCTCACAAAACCTCCCTGGACTCTCTCAGAGACACCAAGTCTCAATTGGCCTGAAAGCACCGTAAAATATAAATCACCAGTTGCAGTGGTAGCAGAATCACTTTTGAAATTAGAAGAAGTAATCGAGGTAGTTTTGTGACGTCTGAAGGACGTCGCCATTGGCTGTCTTGTTCACTGGCACCATCTTCTTCAGGAGGTTGATAGTTTCTCAATTTGTAAGAGTGTCAAAAATTCCAGGGAGAAGACTGGAGAATGGGGTTGAGGGGGATAATCAAACAGCCGTAAAAGCATTGAGGAGCAGACTCAATGTACAAAATGGCCTAATTCTGTGCCTATTTCTTGTACTCCTGTGGAAACAAGGCATTTGGCCAAACGTCCATGCTGACTGTGTTGCCCAGAGGGAGAGTGAAATTACTATCAAATGCTGCCCATATGCCCACTTCTTTGATTCAGCAGCTCATTCCAAAATCCAAATATGCACAAATCATTGTGTGAAGAAACAGCCCCTTATTCAAGTTTAACTCTCTTGCTTCCCCTAATAATGTTCTGTGCTGTTGATTTCAAACCCGTCCCTGGGAAAATACAATGATCTTTTATTCTGTCATTCCCTGCCTGTCCTTACTACATAACTCAGTCAGATGACCCTTCAATATCCTACATCCAGGGAATAAAATCTTTGTCGAAAGAACCTTTCCTACGATCTCCACCCCCTGTGCCTAGCCAAAATCCGAGTAGGTCATTTCTTCACAGTTTCTAGTTTTATAACATCTTTCCTATATCAGGGTGAAAATGCTGTACACAGTCATCAAATACACAGGATAATCAGATGCTGGAAAACACAGAGCAACATACACAACATGCTGGAGAAACTTACCTAGTCAGGTCGCATCCGTGGAGAGGTATGCACAGTTGACGTTCCAGACCAAAACCCTTCACCAGAACTCGAAATGAAGTGGGATAAAGCCATGATGAATTGGTGGGAGAGAGGATGGAGTGCAAGCTGGAAGATGATAGTTGAAGCCAATTAACGGGAAAGATGCAATGGAAAGTGAGAAACCGGAAGGTGATACGTGGACATAATAAAAGAACAAATAAGAAACAGCCATGAGCTCTATATATCCCTGTCATTTTATTGCCTACATACACCAGTCCAAGTTCCAAGCCCGCAATTGTATAGTACTCCAACTCTTTCTGTGTCACACTATAGTCTATATCGTTGCTGTTCCATGCACCGAGGCTGTGCTTGTCAATTTCATCAACTTTGCCTTCAGCTTCAACTCTGCCCTTAAATCCACTTGATTCTTTCCAAAACCTCTCTTCAATTTCACAATATCTCTATCTCTATCTCGGGATACAAACAATCTATGACTCACAGCTACCGTGTCTATACCTCGTCCCACGCTGGGTCATGTAAAGATGCTATTCTTCTATTTGTATCTGCCATATCTCTTCCCAGGATGAGGTTTTCAATTCTGGAACATCTGTTGTGTCCTCCCTCTTCGAAGAACAGGGTCTCCGTCATCTCTCATTGCTTCTACCCTCACCCTCATAAATGTCTTCCATTCCTCAGACATTCCCCCTTGCCCCATCTTCTTGCTGTCAGGGTTACAGTCCCCTCTTCCTTATTTACCAACCATGAGAGTCCGGATCCAGCATATCATTCTACGTTAAGTCCACCATCCTCACAGGGAATCTGTCAATAAACATATCCTTCCCCCATCCCACTGTCCGATTTCAGCAGGGATCACTCTCTCCGTGATTCTCTTGTCCATTCATTCATCCCCACTGATCTCACTGCTGGCACTTTAGCTTGTAATCGGGCCAAATGCTACACCTGCCCCGACAACATCATTCGGGATCCCAGAATCATACCAGAAGAAGCAAAGCTTCACCTACAAACCAGTTAACGTCATTAAGTGTATCCGGTGCTCACGGTGTGGCCACCTTCACATTTGACAATGAATTCCACAAATTCATAACCCTCTAGCCGAAGAAAGTTCTTCCCATCTCTGTTCTAAAGGGATGTCCTACTCCTCTGAGTCTATGCCATCTGGTATTGGACTAACCCACTACAGGAAACATCCTGTCCACGTTCACTCGGCATTTCAATAGATTATGATGGAATTATTTCTCATTCTTCTAAACTCCAGCAAGTACAGGCACAGAGCAATCAAATGCTCCTCGCATGTTAACTTATTCATTCCTGTGATCGTTCCCGTGAATCTTGACACGCTCTAATGTAATCCCTTTCTTCCTTCGATAAAGTACCCAAAATTGCTCACAATACTCCGTGTGAATTCTGAACAATGCCTTTGAAAGCATTCTGTTGTTTTTTTTTTAAAATTTGAGGTACATAAATTCATCAGAATTATTGATAGGGTGAATGGAAATATTTTTGGTAAAGTGCAAACAGGTCTGGAGGGCCGTGGTTTAAGTTGAGAGGGCAGAGATTTAAAACATGAAGGACTGGCATTTTCACCCTGAAGGTGGGTGGGATATGAAACACGCAGACAGTGGAATTGTTTGAGGCTTGTACAATGAGAGAATGTAAAATGACACGCTTTCAGTGTTGGAGTGGCTCTGGGACTGGCAAAATGCAGATATTTGTGAAAACTCTGACAGGGAAAACCATCGCCCTTTAGATTGAACCAGGTGACACCATTAAAAATGAGAAAGCCAAAGTCCAGGACAAGGAGGAGATTCCTCCTGACCAGTAGCATTAGACCTGTGTAGGAATGCAGCTAGAGGAGGAACGTAACTTCTCTGATTACAACATCCAGAAAGAGTCCACTCTGCATCTGACGCTGCGTCTGAGAGGTGGTGATCTGTCACAAGTGCTATGCCCGCCTGAGTCCTTATCCGACAACCTGTTATAAACCTAAGTGTGGCCACACAAACAATCTGCGTCCCAAGAAAAAGCTGAACTAAACATCATGTACTGTTGCCCACGTTAGACTTGCATTTGTCCTAAGTTTCCAATAAAGTTTGGTTGCATTGCCAAAGAAAAATGACACACAGGCAGGTATATGGATAGTGAAGGGTCAGAGGGATGTGGGACAAATTCAGACAGATGGGACCAACTCAGATGATTTTGGTTAGTATGGACGTGGGGCCACTATTTTCATACTTTGGGAAATAGTATTTAATTTTAATTATACTCTGCTTATTCTAATTTAAACTTCTCCCACAGTTGGAATTTCTATTTTCTGTCCATGTAAAGGTCTTTGCATTCAAAGTCAACAACTTCTCCTCCACAATCACCATCGGCACTGATGCACATCAAGGCTGTGCACTTGGACGATACTCTACTCACTTTATACCTGTGAGTTTTGGCAATGTACATCTCCAATACCAAATTAAAGTTTTAGATGACACCATTGTTGCTGCATAAATCAAAGTTGGTGAAAAATTTGCCATCAGGAAGGAAATAGAAAATCTGGTGAATGGTGTGAAATCAGCAACTCCTCACTCAAAATCAGCAAAAACAAAGAATTGATCACTGACCACAGGAGGAGGAAACGGGAAGTCCATGAGCGAGTCGTCATCAGGGACTGGGGGTGGATCTGTCCCAGGACTATCTGTAATTGCCATTATAAAGAAGGCATGGCTGCAACTCTGCTCAGTAGTTTGATTATAATTGGCATGTCAAATAAAACTTTGACACACTTCTATAGATGCACAGTGGAGAGTATCCGGACTGGTTGCATCATGGCCTGATATGGCAACACAATGATCAGGAATGGAGAGGTCTAGAAGATGTAATGGATACATCGCAGTTTATCACAGGCAAAGCCCTCCCATCATTCAGTGCATTTACAAGATGCGCTTCTGCAAGAAAACCTCATCCATCATCAACCACATCCTTCATCCACCTCATGCTCTCTTCTCACTGCTGCCATCGGGAAGGATGTGCAGGAGCCTTAGTTTCCACACCACCAGTTTCAGGAAGAGATATTACACGACAGCAGTCATGGTCTTGAAATGACACAGGTATCTTTACTGAACTGATCCCGTAATCTGCAGACTCACTTTCAAGTATTCTACAATTGAATTTCACAGTAAAATTTATTTTTTTTAGTATTTGTATGATCTGTCTTTTGCTCATTGTCTGTCTGTCAGTTCCTTGCTGTTTATAGCTTTCATCAATTCCATTGTATTTATTTCCCTGTAAATGCCTGAAAGAAAATGAATCTGAAAGTGTTACCCTATTGTGCCAGAGGTCCCAACACACTAGACCTGTACTGCACTACGATAAGCAATGCCAATTGTTTGCTCCTGAGACCACATTTTGTTAAGTCAGATCATTTGACTGTACTCATCCTACCTGCATACAGACAGACCCTAAAGAGCAAGGCTCCAGAGTTCAAGCTTCTCTGAGTGGCATAATAGCAACCACCTCTCACTCAGTGTCACTAAGACCAAGGGACAGATCAGAGACTTCAGGAGAGGGAAACCGGACGTCCATGAGCAAGTAATCATTGGACAATCAGAAGTGAAGACAGTCAATAACTTTAAATTCCGGTGTGTCCCTGTCACAGGATGTATCCTGGACCCATCATATAAATATTATTGTGAAGAAATCAGGACTGCACCTTTACTACCTCAGGGCTCACAGAGATTCAGCATGTCATCGAAAACTTTGCCAAACTTCTATAAGTGTGAGGTGGAAAGTGTGCTGACTGGCTGCATTACGGACTGGTATAGGATCATCAATGCCTTCAAGTGGAAACTCGTACAAAAGGCAGTGGATTCGGCCCAGGTACATCACGGGTAAAACATTCATAACCACGGAGCACATCCAATTGAAACATAGCTGAAGAAAAGCAACATCCATCATCAATGATCCTCACCACTCAGGCAATGCCCTTTTCTCATTGCTGTCATCAAGGTAGAAGATACAGATACCTCACGACTCGCACCACCAGGTCCAAAACAAGTTACCACCCCTGAAAGATCAGGGGCCTGAAGAAAAGGGGATAGCTGAACGCATGTCAGGACTCTTTCCTTTAGGGCCTCTGTTATATTGTTATTTCATGCTCATTATTTATTGCTATTTATTTTTCTGCATTTGCACTGCCTGTTTACAGTTTATAGTTCTTCATATTGGCAGCTTACAGTTACTGTTCTAGAGATTTGCAAATAATGCCTGCAGAAAATGAATTTCAGGGTTGAATGTGGTGATGTGTAGGCACTGTGCGAAAAAAAGATACTTTCAACTTTGAACTATATGGTGAAATATGCGCACTTTGCTAACAACTGTGACATGACCCTTGTCAGGTGACACATCTCTCAGTGGGAGAACATTTTTGAGATAGTGATCATAATTCTATCTCCATTACAATGTCATTGGAGCCAGTTAGGAACAGACAAGTTCGAAAAGCGAATAATTGAAAAAAAGGAAATACGTGGTTATCAGGCAGGAAATCGGAAGCTTAAATTGGAAGCAGATGTTCTCAGGGAAAACTTCGGAATAAATGTGGCAAATGTTCAGGGGATATTTGTGTGGAGTTCTGCATAGGTACATTCCAGTGAGACATCGTAGTTATGGTAGGGTACCGAAACCATGGTGTACGAAGGCTGTAATAAATCTAGTCAATGAGCAAATAAAATCTTACAAAACGTTCAGAAACCTGGGCAATGTTAGAGATCTAGAAGATTATAAGGTTAATAAGCAGGAGCTTTAGAAGGACATTAGGAGAGCCAGAAGGTGCCATGAGAAGGCGTTGGCAGGCAGGATTAAGGAAAACCCCAAGGCCTTCGACAAGTATGTTAAGTGCAAGAGGGTAAGATGTGAATGTTTAGGACCTACCAAGTGTGATAGTGGGGAAGTGTGTATGAAACTGGAGGAAATACTAGAGGTACCTAATGAATATTTTACTTCAGCATTCAGCATGGAAAAGGATCTTGGTGATTTTAGTGATGACTTGCAGCAGACTAAAAAGCTTGAACATGTAGATATTAAAAAAGAGAATGTGCTGGAGCTTTTGGAAAGCATCAAGTTGGATAAGTCATCGGGACCGAATGAGAAGTACCCCAGGCTACTGTGGGAGGTGAGGCAGGAGATTGCTGAGCCTCTGCCGATGATCTTTGCATCATCAATGGTAACAGGATGAATTGGAGGGTTGCAGATGTTGTTCCTTTATTTGAGAAAGGGAGTAGAGATAACATGGAAATTATAGACCAGTGTGTCTTATCTCAGTGGTAGGTTAGTTGATTGAGAAGATCCAGAGAGACAGGATTTATGAACATTTGGAAAGGTATAATATGATTACGAATCGTCAGCATGGCTTTGTCAAGGGCAAGACGTGCCTCAGGAGCCTGGTTGACTTTTTTGAGAATGTGACTGAATATATTGATGAAGGAAGAACAGTAGATGTAGCGTACAAGGATTTCACCAAGGCATTTGATAATGTGCCCCATGCAAGGCTTATTGAGAAAGTAAGGAGTCTTTGCAGAACTTGTTTGCCCACAGAAGAGTGTTTGAAGACTGGTTATGTTCTGCATGGAAGTCGTTGACCAGTGCTGTGCCTCGGGCATTTGTGCTGGGACATATACACTTTGTGATTTTTTATAGATGACCTGGATGAGGAGGTGGAAGAATGGTTTCGTAAGTCTGCCGATGACACGAATGTGGGAGGTGTTGTGGATTGTGTGGAGGGCTGTTAGAGGTTACAGCGGGACATTGATAGGACGTAAAACTGACTGAGAAGTGGCTGATTGAGTTTAACTCAGATAAGTGTGAAGTGGTTCATTTTGGTAGGTGAAATATGACGGCAGAATATAGTATTAAAGGTAAGACTCCAGCCAATGTGGAGGATCAGAATGATCTTGGGGTCTGAGTCCATAGGAAACTCAAAGCTGCTGTTCAGGTTGACTCTGTGGTTAAGAAGGTGTACAGTGTATTAGCCTTCATCAACTGTGGAATTGAACTTAGGAGCTGAGAGGTAATGTCGCAGCTTTATATGTCCTTGGTGAGACCCCACTTGGAGCACTGTGCTCAGTTCTGGTCGCCTCACTACAGGAAGGATGTACACGCCATAGAAAAGGTGCAGATGAGATTTACAAGGATGTTGCCTGGATTGAGGAGCATGCCTTATGAGAATAGGTTGGGTGAACTCGGCCTTTTCTCCTTGGAGCGACGGAGCATGAGAGCTGACCTGATACAGGTGTATAAGATGTTGTGAGGCATTGATCGTGTGGATAGTCAGAGGTATTTTCCCAGGGCTGAAATGGCTGCCACAAGAGGACGCAGTTTTAAGGTGCTGGGGAGTAGGTACAGAGGAGATGTCCGTTGTAAGTTTTTTACTCAGAGTGGTAAGTGCGTGGAATGGGCTGATGGCAACTGTGGTGGATGCGGATACGATAGGGTCTTTCAAGAGGCTTTTCAAAAGGTACATGGAGCTTCGAAAAATAGAGGGGTATCGGTAAGCATAGTCATTTCTAAGGCATGGTCATATTCGGCACAATTTTGTGGGCTGAAGGGCCTGTATTGTGCTGTAGGTTTTCTATGTTACCGTTAGCTTAGTTTGGATTTAAATTTTGGCTTTGACAATTTTTTTTCCGGAACGTTCATTTTTCATGAAAGGTTCAGTGATCTAGTTACAACGATTTTTACCCCAAATTATAAAGGAATATCCACAAAAATGTAGAAAATACAACTATTAAATATTTATAAGACCGAAGAGTCAAATTAAAATGTGAATATTACTGTCTATAACACACTCAATTCCCGGAGGGTGGTGGTCACAGTTCCCGGAAATTCCCTTCTATACCCACTCTGTTAAATTGCCGGGAATTTTTCAGCGTCTCCACTGATTGACAGCTCTCTCCGAGCCGCCTCCCGGGCTTTTGACTCCACGTCACGTGATATTGTGTTGCGTATTCCCAATGGGCAACGGTCCGGGATGGTGGGCACGGGGTTGTAGTAAAGTGGAGTCGGTCTCTACTTTGGTTTTCGGCTCCACTTGGGAATAGGCCTCTCCTTTTTCTGCCCACGGAATAGTGAGTGTCTGTCAGCGCCTCACCGCACCGGCTCTCTGCCTCAGGTACAAATTTTAAAACATATTTGCACAGTTACGTGGATAGGAAAGGTTGAGAGGGACACGGGCCTTTTGCAGGCGGATGGGACGAGTTCAGGTCGACAGCCTTGTCGGTGTGGATGGGTTTTACCAAAAGGACGGTTTCAGTTCTGTATAAATGACTCTACTCTGGGCGGTTCAACCAGGGCAGGATGTACAGAGTGAATGGCAGGTTCCTGAGAAGTGTACATGACTAGAGACATTGTGTGTTTCTGCCTCCAGCACCTCCTCTGACAGCTCATTTGGAGTATTAACTATTCTCTGTGTGAAATACTTACCCTTCAAACTCCATTTAATTCACCCACCTCTCACATTAAAACTATTCCCTTTAGTGTTACACCTACATCAAGGGAATCTGTTTCTGTCTCTCTCACCTCTGTATGTCTCACATAATTTTAAACACCTCCATCACCTCACCCTTCAGATCCTCTTTAAACCTCCAATCTGTCACGTTATAACTATTCCCTGCAGTTTTAGGAGGAAGAAAACTGTTCCTTCCAATGAAGACCCCGGGGAGTGAACAGTTTCTGCCTACCCATCCATAGAAGTTATCCCCACTGATCCATTAAACTGAATCTTTGTCACCTGCACCAGCTCCTCAGCCACACATTCATCAGTGGTATCTCTCTATATCTCCCTGCACTAACAAGTGTCACTGGGAGTAATACAGAGCTTACTACTTTTTAGTTTCTGTCTTATTTCTCTAAATTCACTGCGCAGGACCACATCACTCCTCCTCCCTACGTAGCTATTACCAAAAGGCACCGTCCACCACACTGTCCGGCTGCTCAACCTTCCCTTTGAAATGTCCTGCAGCTGCTCCGAGACCGTTGGACCATAAGACGCAGGTGCAGAATTAGGCCATTTGGCCCAGTACATCTGCTGCCCCATTCTGCCAGGAAAGGAGATCATGACAGGTCTGTTAACCGACCCGAACACTCTTACCCCGCCTCCACAATGAAGAACCTCATCATTCAATATACCCACTGATTTAAGGACCATCTGACTGAGCATTTGAATCACCAAGGCAGGGTAGAAGACAAACCCAGAACTGAGTTAGTGGAGACTGATTCTCGATGGTCAGTGTAGAGGTGCAGAAACCACCGATTGTGAAAGTTCAGTGGGAACCTGGAACACAGAACTTCAGAATGGACTTACCTAAAACACTCAGAACCCAGGACGAGGGACAATACTTGTATTACTGAACAAAAGTATTAATGGTCACACAGGAAACCAAACCACTCAAAAGGTGACCAAAATGCTCCCATTCCCTGTGCACTAGTAACAGTGCTTTATATGGGAAATTGGTTTAATATTAGGAGAGATGGCCAACAGCTTCGTCACAGTGGGACACTACAGATATCTTCTCAGAGGATAAGAGGTTCACTGGAACAGGCTCACAGCTGAGATTGAAGGTGACAAACCCACTGCAGTGGAGCGGTGCTAGGGTCAGGGTTGTACAGGACAGAAACAAACGCTCTTGCCCATCACATTTATGCTCCTCATCACGCACCGCTATACTAATCCCACTTCTCTGCATTAATTTCATATCCCTCCGGGCCTTGCTCACTGAAGTACCTGTGCGTGTGTCTTTGATGATGTTACACAGTTCCCTGTATGTGGCATCACAGGTAGACAGGGTTGTGTGTTCTACTTACCTTATCAGACAAAGAACTGCCTCTCATTGGAATTGTACAAAATTGTTTAAAGACAGATTTAAAGGGGATCTGAAGGGTACTTATTTCACACAGGGAACAGCTGGAATCCGGAATTTACTCCCAAAATAGAGTCAGTGATTTATACAGAACTGAAACCGTCCCTTCGGTAAAACTCATCCACGCCGACCAGGTTGTCGACCTGAACTCGTCCCATCCGCCTGCATTGGGCCCGTGTCCCTGTCAACCTTTCCTATCCATATAACTCTGCAAATATGGTTTAAATATTGTCCCTGAGGTAGAGATCCGGTGCAGTGAGGCGCTGACAGACACTCACTGTTCCGTGGGCAGGAAGAGAAGAGCCCGATTTCCACAGTGGAGGCGAAACCCCAACAAATAGAGACCGACTCCAAAATCTCGGACATTTCGCCCCGTCCCCGCCCTGGACTGTTTCCAGGGAGGCGACGGCGGTGACGATGAGACGTCTGTGCGTTGCGTAACGTGTCGATAAATCACGTGATTGGCGGCAGAGCGAGCATTATAAATTTAATCGGTATGGTGTGTGGTGTCGGGGGATTTTCAGGAATGTTGACTGAAACAGGATCGGCAATAGACGCCGACAAGCAGCCGAACACTGCGGCGCGGCCATTACTTGATTAGCCTCATTCCCTGCAGGGATGTTTGTTTCACTCCAGTGTACAGTAGACAAGGGGATTTATACTTCTGCTGGTGCTGCAACTTGTTTAAATTTTTTACTGGGAGCACTCTGTGGAGTGATGTCCCAAAGAACAGCTGCCTTCTACCGTTCAGCAGTCCTCCTCTTCAGATAGATGATGACAGGATCTCTATGGAGAGCCGAATTTTCTATGCAATTCAGCAGCAGCAACAATCCATATTTTCCTTTGCAAGACAAATGGGATGCTGGGAGTGTGGAAGTTACTGCAAGTCAAGTGCATGTAGAATTTTGCAAGGAATGTTTCCAGAGATTGTCAGACAACCAAGACCAGAATTGTCTTTGAAAGCTTAGTGTCCCTGTGCACAGCAGGGGACTGGAGCCATTTTGTGCACCAAAACAAGATGAGGAGGCACACGAAGAGTTCCAGGGTGACAGTTAATCTTGGTTACAAGCAAAAGAAATGAGCAGATGCTGGAAATCCGAGCAACACCCACAAAATGCTGAAGGAACTTAGCAGACCAGGAAACATCGATGTAAATGAGTAAACAGTCGACTTTTCTGACCGGCACCCTTGAGCAGGACTGATATTGGTCCGCTAACTTACTCCTCGCTGGCTCTTTGCGGGAGTTAATAGCTGATAACAAAGCCCCGTTTTAATGTACTCGGAGTGACGGGATCTTTCACTGAGTTTAACAACGAATGGTGATGAGATATAGATTCTCTGGGGACATATGAGGAAAGAAAGTGAACGCTCCTTTCCTCTCGGAAAGCTCTACCGTCCCTGGCTCACAGCAGCCCGAGCTATTCGACCTTGATAATAACCAATGAATTGATTGCGTAAACATGTTCTTTGTCTGCTTTTATTTGTCGTTTTAAGTCAATATTCTTGAAGAATGCAGCAAAAGTTTTGCATCTCCCCGTCGGAGAATTGAACCCCGGTGTCCCGCGTGACTGGCGGGGATACGAACCACCATACTAACGAGGAACCGCAAGGGAAATACCCAGGCATGCATATGAAAGAGTAGAAGAAGGTAAATAGATTTGTCCTGATGTTTATTGACATATAGGAGCCTTTCACTCGTGTCCTTCCCACAACACTGTCTCAGATTTCTCACTATCTCGATATTATCGCTTTTTCTCCAGCGATATAGTCACTTTTTGTGCTCAAGGCTTAGTGAAACCAAGCGTTCTCATTCGAGCCCAATTCCGTGTTGTTGGAAAGATCATTTTTAATCACAGTATATATGTATATATATACATATATATATGTCGGAGAATGGCGACCTCAAATGCAAATATCAGGAACTGCAGCAGTGTGAGGCTTCAGAGTCACCAGAGTTTGAAAGCCGTCCCAGCCATTGTCAAACACCACTGGAGACGGTTCAGGATTCGAGTCCCTTGCAGAATGATCGAACGATAGTGATATAATGCCGAACATTGTAGTCTTCCAGGTAACTGACGCAGGTTCGATTTCCGACGATCGTAGTTAGTAGACTTTTGATCTTCTGCCATCGAAACGATCAGATGTAAACCAGTCAGAGAATACCATTCGTGTAGTCTGCTAGCGTCCGGGTGCTCTAACCCTGCCAACTCGCGTACGAACTCCCGAAATTATTTAAATAGAGTGGGTGTAAAATTACTATTCACCCTAGGCTGGCCGGTGGATCACGGATGGATTTGCTGTCCCTCACATTTTCCCCGGTGAACCGATCAGTACAGCTCCCTGCTCTCACTCTAATCCAGATTCCCACAACAAACCAGGACACATCAAAACATGTCGGATGATGTGTTCACACTGAGTGTGTCAGTCTACCCACCACCCACTCTGTGTAATTATACCCTGTGGGATCTCTCTCCTCATTCCCCGGTCCCCTCAATACGACAATAAATTAAACGTTTTATTGTGATTAACAAGTATAAACTACGGCCCGGGGGCCTTATGCGGCCCTTTAAGCCTTTTAATCCGGCCCGCAGAACTTGATGAAATTATATTAATAAACCTTGTTAACGTTTTTCCCCGCAACGCTGGCGTTCTCCGAATAGATGACGCATTCTATATACATTGACCTTTGTTGAGGTGCAGCGTATTACTCCACATTTGCTCTTTACTCTTTGTTCGGCTCGACCTATTTGTGTGAACAGGCTTTCAGATTCATGAACATCAACAAAGCCAGCCACAGATCCAAGTTAACTGACCAACACCTCAGATCCATCCTGAAAATCGCCACAACAAAACTAAATCCTGACTATGATGCGCTGGCTAAACAGGGAGACCAACAACACTGTTCCCACTGAAATTAAAAATAAGTTTTTCGTTGTGTTATGTAAAAAATGCATTTGAAAATATTTTTTCAATAAGCCTTACATGTCACAAGTCATTTCTGTTAAGTGATGGACATGAGTAGTGCGCAGGTGCACGTACGTTCTGAAAATAAAAAAAATGCGCTCCAGATCAAATAACGCGCTCCGCATACTGGCGCGCTCTCACTCTTCTGTCCTTGTGGAGATCGTTGTTGAGTTTTGGCACAGAGGGCAAATCAATAAGAAGGAGCAGGACAAGTAGACCTGCATCTCCTACCGTTTTTGAAATAAAGACAGTCAGGAGGAGAGTGATGATGATAATATCTTGAATGATTACATAATTTTCAGTGCTTTAAAATAATAACTGTTAATTTTTAAAAAAGTGTATTTTATTCATTTAATTTTCAGTGTTTTAAAAGTCATTTCAATAAATAGCTAAATAACATGGGACTTCAAATACAGATATTTTGTTGTAATGCATTTGTTCATTTTCAATTGAAATTAAAGCACATGTTTTCTACATATCCCATGATATTTTATTTTCTCTTATTAGGTGTATTACCAAAACACGCCGTCCATCTGCTCCTGTTCCGGCCCCCCTGTCAAATTTTACAACCCTTTGTGGCCCACAAGTCAAAACGTTTGCCGACCCCTGATATAGAATCAGAGTATCAAGCAACCCTGACACAGGCCTTTCTGCCCACAATATCCGTGCTGACTATCAACTACGGACCACACTGGAAAAGAGTTCGCTTACCAGCTATTGCCTCCAGTGTCTTGAGGATTCCAGTGCTCGTCCGGACAATTCTCTAATATTGTGAGTGCACCTGCCTCCACCAGCCACAACGCATGGGTTCCAGTTTCCAAACACCATCCGCATGAAGTTCTTCATCCGATACTCCCTAAGTTTACACACGTCAGGACAGCTTTCTTCTGTCCTAATAGGTTACGTTAATTTAATTTAACCTCTGACACTCCCAGAACTCTCATTGCGAACTATCGTTAATCCAGCGACCGAACGTGTGACCATGGGCCCAGCCCGCTCCCGCTGTGCCACTCTGCGCTTGGCTGAACGTGGTGTTTCGCTGCTTCGCTGTAGATTTTGCTCATTCTTTTCTTTCATTTTTTTATCTGTTGACTCCTTGCTGACATCACTTCGTTTCCCTTACTAACCGTTCTTTTTTGATTTATTTCACAACTTTCTTGCTGCCCGTGTCTCTCTGCTTTTCTTTCCGTACTGCAATCTCCTGCCACATCTTGTTATTATTTCCGTGGTCCGACCCATTCAGAGGCCTCTGCCGCGACACGTTAGAAATGAATGTGTTTTACATTATTTTAATCACCCATATTCAGTGACCCTGCTGTCACATATTGTTTATCTTCCACCGTCTCTCTTGTGCATTCTCTTATACCACCGGGCTGTTCTTCCAAATAAACATTAACAAGTCGAACAAAGGACAGCGGCTGATCTGGAGGCGAGATGACCTGAATGATATTATTTCCTCCTATGGCGTTCTTTGCACCTTACGATAACTTCACACTCACCTAGTTGTGATAATTTATTCCATCCCGAAGTCTAGTGAACTTCTCGTCCCCGTTAATGTCATTTAATACATAACATAACGTCTGCTGTGCTTTTTTTCTCTGCTGGTGTGGAAACTGTCGACAGAGGCTTTGGGCCTGCTCCGGGTGCTCCGGGAACGTATCTGCCACTCAGTCTGAAAACTGATGCTGTTGGCTCGATTCTATACTTTGTGCGATGTGTTTTTTATCTTTCTCTCTCTTTCTCTGTTCAGTCGCTTTTGTTTTTTTTAAATAAGTTCTGGCAGTTCCTTGCTTTGTGACAGCCTATAAGCAGACAAATCTCAAGTTGCATCATAAGAAATAAGAAATGTACCTTAATTGTTTGAAACCTCTCTCCTGAATAGATTTTGCCTCTATCGCCTCCTGCGAAATGTAGATCCAAACAACCCGACTCTCCTGCCGGTCTGAGGAAGGATAACTTTTTCAAACAAGAGGCTGTGGCAAAGTTCATAAAATGTGTCCAGTCAGGAGAGCTTAATCAATATCTGCCGATACTCAATGGTATAATCTCATTCCTTTACATACTATCTAAGCCAGAAAATCTGGAGTCGGAGCCAATTCTGAAGTGTTACAGCCGAATAGGAAAGCAAACTAAAGATGAATTATGTTACACACCCTTGCACGTGACAGTGGTACCCTTGTCACATGACAGGTGTTGAAGCTATACTGGACTTGAAGTAATGATCTACTGATGGTGGAGTGACGTCATTTTCCCGCCAGTAGAGGTTTTGTGACTTTTTTAATAGGGTATAAAAGGAGGATCCCTCCCTGTGAGGATGGGAATTCATGGCTGGATTTGCCATGTTGACTTCATGCCACTGCGTGAGTTAATGTTATGACGCAGTTTAGTTGGAAGGTGAAGTTTTATCTAATGCCTAAAGTTTAAAAGGTCATTGCCAGCAGTTTCTGTATAATACTGCTAGTTGAAAATCGGTGGAGAGTGAAGATTGGAGTTCAGGAGTTAAAAGATCAAGGAAAATCGACTTCGAAGGTGAAACAGGGTCGACCTTGTTTGATCCTCATTCGGAAGGAATTCGTTGACTGTACTCGTGTTAATCTCTGTCAATAGCAGAAAGGATTGAATACAGTGTTGTAAAGGAAAGGTCTGTGCCTTTAAGCCGTTTCATTTCTCCTTCGTAAAATACTTCGTGGGAGAAGTAGTTCGACTGGGAACTGCAAGAAGACGACGTGAAAGAGAACTTAAATCATCTTAAAAAGTCTCTCCCTTAAATGGACTGTAAGCAATTTGAACTTTTGCAATTTTACTTTGAAGAACTGTTTTTGCAACATCGCTTTAAAAATTGTTTAAGCTTCCTTTCTTTAAGAACTGTTTAAGCTGCCGCACAGCAGCTAATTTCCGGTTACGTTAGTGATTTGTTCACTTTGTTTTTTTTGGGGGGGAAGGTTGTTTTCAGTGTTTAATAAACGTGCTATTTGTTATAAAAACCCATGCCTCACTCATATATTTATTTTTGCTTGAATCCGTAACAATTATGACAGTAGTCTGGTGACTAATACCAAAGAATACGCTGAACGCTTTTTTTAAAAGTATATAAAGGATAAAACCGAGTTGAGGGTAGATACCGGACCAATATAAAATGACGCTGGAGATATGGGAGACACAGAGATGGCAGAGGAACTGAATGCGCATTTTGCATCAGTCTTCACAGTGGAAGTCAGCTGCAGCATACCGGCCACTTTAGAGTGTCAGGGAAGTGAACTGCGTGCAGTAAAAATTACGACTAAGCAGCTGTTCAGTATGCATAATGGTTTGAAGATGGATCAATCCCTCGACCTGATGGAATGAATGACCTGATGACCTTGAGTTCAGAAGGAAGTAGCTTGAGAGTTTGGGGAGGTATTAACAATGATCTTCCAAGAATCGATAAATTCTGGCATTGTAATGGATGATTGGAAATTTGCAAATGTTACTCTACTATTTACGAAGGGCACGAGGCAGCAGAAAGGACACTAGAGACCGATTTGCCTGACATCAGTGGTTGGAAATTTGTTGGAGTAGATAGTAATGTATGATATTCCGGTGTAGCTGGAGAAAAATGACAAGATAGGCCAAAGCCAGCATGGCTTCATGAAAGGAAAATACTGCCTGACGTACTTACAGCAATTCTTTGCGGAAATTACAAGCAGGGTAACAAAGGGGATGCAATGGATGTGGTGCCCTTGAATTCTCAGAACGCAGTTGACCAGGTGCTGCATAGGAGGCAGCTTAGGGAGATAGGAGCCCTGGAATACAGGCAGGTTACTAGCATGGGTGGAACACTGTTTGATCGGCAGAAAACAGAGAGTGGAATAAATGCGTACAATTCTGGCTGGCTGCCGGTTACTGTTGGAGTTCCACAGGGATTGGTGTTGGAACAGCTGCTTCTTACAATGAATGTCAACGATATGGACAATGGGATTCATGTTGGAAAGTGTATGTTTGTAGTGTTCTCGTAGAGGTGTAAAAAAAAACTCTGAACTAAACACGCAATATAAATCGAGTCAAGGAGGCGCGGTACCAGTAAGGTTAACCGTTTACTGTTCACTCGTCGACATCAACGCATGGTGAAAACTGTTGATAACACAATACAAAATATGTACCGTATTTGTTTCCTTCTTGGCATCACATTTACATCATAAATACTTGCAGAAGTAAAACTACAACATCAATATTCCTTTAAAGTGCAACGTACAGTCAGAATCTACCTACACCATCAACTGCTTTAAATACACTTCAAATCAAACTATCCAGAACACTTTAAATACCAAAGAACATAAAGTTTATCGATCGTCATTACTTTTAATAGAATCAGCGCTAACATTTCTAATTCAACATATGGATTATCTCATGAACTGACGGAATTGCTTTTCTGCTGTTTCTAGTGCGTAGAAAGAAAAAAACATTTTCGGGCTGATCCGACACACACAAATCCCTGCTTCCTGTTTCTCCAAACCGGCATTTTTCCCGCAGGACGCAGCGCCACCGGGTGTGACGTCATCACATGCCGCGATATATCACAGACAATGACTTTACTTTCAACAGCATTAACTTTAACTAAAAAAAATTACAATCGAATTACAAAAGCGAAAATATAATAAAGCTAAACAATGCCTTGAAGTCAACACACTCCACGCCTGAACTTCGTAAGGTCACTATGAACATAATACAAAACTTCAGACTCTAAATCAGTCCTTAAGTAGAAGTAGAGCGACTTCTGCAACTGGCTTTTGGTAAGTTTTGACATCACCCTGGTCAGAAGTTTTCAACTCAACCTTCCTGACATGTCCATCCCTACTCGGGAATGTGGCAGTGATTCTGGCCATGTGAATGAGGACCGCAAGTCATGTCACTAAAGAATTCAAAGTTCAGAACCGCTGAAAGCGTTCTTTAATACGTATTGAATCTTCGAGGTAAGTAACTCCTGTTTGTATTTGCGGCCGAATTTCCGAGTCTCTTTCGGGTTCGATCAGCTCAAATGTCTTGCTCATTTGAGTTTTTTTTTCATGGCTGATACAGAAAGGAGGGTCCGGTAAATCAGGAAGTCTGCGCCAGACGGGATGCAGGTAACCATCTTGATTCATGGTCTGCAGGGTTATCCTCGGTACGTACGTAATGCCATTGTTCAGGCTTTGATGACAGGCGGATACGTTGAACTCTATTATGAACGCACACGTAGAAACGTTTTGATTCATTATAAATAAAGCTGTTTTAGGTCTTGAAGTGAATCTCACCATACCTCCCATTTGCTTAACTTGTCTTCTGGTAGGGGACAATCCCAGTCGGAGAGCTCAGATGTACGTTCTCTGAGAAGGACTCTTCCCTGGATCGTAACTGGCGCCAGTAGACCCAAGGGATCGAAAACACTGTTGACAGTGGGGAGAACTCCACGGCGGTTGAATGGCTTGATCACGGTCAGCACGGAGAACGTGAATGTGTCAGGCGTAGTCTCCCAAAGGATGCCCAAATTCCTCTGTGTGGGAATGGTCTCTCCATCTAGATCTTGGTCTTTAATTGCTGGAGCACAGTCATCGTGTGGAAAGGCCTCCATTACCGCCTGACGGTTTGACGAGAACTTGTGCAAACGGAAGTTTGACTCAGCGAGTGAGGCTTGTGTACATCGGAGCAGATCGATTGCTTCGTCTTCTTTCTATAGCGACATCAAGCCATCTTCGACATAGAAGTGTCTTTCTGCAATCTTAACGGTATCATCGCCCTGCTACTGTGCGCCCTCTCTCATGGCTCTTCGCAGCCCATAGATGGCCACAGCTGGTGATGGACTATTGCCAAAAACATGGACTTTTATCCGGTACTCAATGACTTCCTTGTTGATGGTATTGTCCTTGCCCCATAAGAAAAGGAGGAAATTGTGATGGTCCTCCTGTACTAAGAAGCAATGGAACATCTGATGGATGTCCGCTATGATTGTAACTTTCTCTTTCCGGAAGCACAGCAGGACCCCGAGAAGGGTATAGTTGAGGTCTGGGCCTGTGAGGAGCACGTCAGTAAGGGAGATACCAGCGCACTGAGCATTGGAGTCAAAGATCTCCCTGATCTGATTGGGCTTTTGTGGGTGGTAATCCCCAAACGTTGGGAGGTACCAGCACTCCTCACTTTCTCTCAGTGGCGGTGCTTCTTCAGCATGTCCATTAGCGAATATCTTCTCCATGAATGCGACGTATTGTTGCTGCATCTCAGGTTTCCTTTTCAGGGTTTTTTGAAAGGACGTGAACGCTTGACTGTCTGCTCTTTGTTGTTCGGCAAGCGCTGGCGTGGTTCTCCGAAAAGTAGTGGGGCAACCCAGTTATTTGCTTCGTCTCCGAAGACCTTGGTGTCCATTATTTTTAAGAAGATGGCGTCTTGGGCTGATGGAGCAAGTTTATTATCATGCTCAGTTTGGGCGAAGACTGACTGTCCCAGCGTCTTGTCGGTTACTTTACATTTGATAAAGCCTTGTCGTGCTTCCTTGATAGACATGAAACTTGTGCAGGATTGAAAAATTGAATGGCGGCCACTCTCTAGCACATTGGTCTTGAGTGTGTTAACTCTCGGTATATGTAGATTGCCATGGCGCACCTTTGCTATCACCACCCAGGCAAGATCCAGGCATTGGGCAAAGTGGGCGTTGTGTGGTCCATTGACCAGCTGCCTGACCTTGTGCACCTGGAGAACGTCTCTTCCTAGTAGCAGGAGTATTTCTGCTTTTGGCTCCAGTTCTGGGATGTGCTTGGTGATGTGGTGGAGATGCGGCTGGTGTAGCACTGCACTTGGCGTCGGGATCTCTGTGTGGTTATTCAGAATTTAATTGCACTTTACGAGTGGAGGGGGACAGATGACAACTTTACCACCCAGGGACAAGAGCTGGAAGCCTTCTGTCTTCCTTCCATAAGTTTCCATGCTGCCTGAGCAAGTTCTAAGGTAGTATGTGAACTGATTACTCTCAATGTTGAACAAGTCAAAGAATTTTGGTCTGACTAGTGAGCGATTCCTCTGGTCGTACAGAATTAAATAGGCTTTGATGGTCTTGTCTTTGGGTCCCTTAGGGAGGCAGATCTTTGCACAAGAAAGGCTTGACTGACCTTGACCGCACACTTCTGTGCAGCTCCAGCTGAAAACAGTTGTCTTGGAGTGAGCCTCTTCCTCCCGTCCGTCCTGTTCTGAAGGTGAAGGAGCTTTGTCGGTTTGCGGTAACGGGCCGGGATTCATGGCCGAATCGTGATTAGTGCTATTACATTCCGAGCACTTCACGGCAATCGTACACTCTCTAGCAAGGTGAGAGGCAGAGGAACAGCTGTTAAAACATTTTTTTTTCTCCTTGAGAAGGGCCATCCTCTTGTCAAAGTGTTTTATCCCTAAACGTTCTGCATTTTTTGATGTTGTGGGGTTTGTTGTGCAATGGAGATTTCTTGCTAGGTACATTGTTAGTTGTGGAGACTTCAGTTTTACGCACGGAGACGGGTTTATTGATGTTAAAACTATTCGAAGTGGATTTGACTGGCTGGGTGTGAATTGTACTGCTGCCTTGACTCATGAAGCTATGGTCGTTTCGATTCTTCGCCTCCTTGCACACAAACCTAGTGAAATACTCAAAGGGAGGAAATCAACCATCGTTCTCTTCCTTATACTCTGAGGGAACAGACACCCGCCTTTCCTGCAGCACAAATGGAAGTTTGTCCACGATGGGTCTATTCCCGTATGAAGTATCCGGGTATGACAGGCCATTTAAATAGCCATCTTCTTTAGCGCCTTCAATCTCCATCAGTAGATCTCTGAGCTCTCATAGCTTAGTGTGGTCCTTGGCCGACGCCTTAGGAAAATTTTCCAGACGTCGAAATAGTGCCGTTTCAATAATTTCGGGGGCAGCATAGCACTCCCGCAGTCTCCCCCATGCCTTGCGTAAGGCTAGATTTGGGTAGTTGATGTACACGGAACGTATGAGTCTCATTTGCTCGCATGATTCCTTTCCCAGCCATTTTATCAAAAGATCCAACTCTTGGGTTGCTCCGAGCTGGACTCCGCCGATAGCATTGGCGAATGAGGAGTACCAGGCACGGTAAATTTCAGGCTTATCGTCGAACTGGAATAGTCCTGAAGTGACGAGATCTCGTCGTGCTAAATACTGTGCCATTGTTTCACTACAAGTGGCATGCTGGCTGGGGGAATATGTCGGCGGGTATATGACTGAGGGTGTACATTTGTTATGGAATTTGCTGTTCTGAATTCAGTCTTTGTTTCTTCTCTCGCCAAATCTGGTAAATTTGGTGTCGAGAAGTATTTGTCATCAGAGCCTTTCATTCCCGAATTCGTTGCGGAGTTGCAAGGGTAAACTGTCCTCCTCGGATGGCTGTGATGCAATCGGGCCTCTCTTTGACTCCTCATGAAATGGGATATTAACATATAAGTATGGAGTGAATGAACGAATCTTCAAATCCATTTGAGATCGGACGTAGTTGCTTGTGCGTTCCAATCTGGTCTTTTCTGAAGTAGATTTTACGTCATCCAGAACATGCATTTCTTCAGCATGTTCTTATATCTCTGCTTCCACCCTGGCAGCTTCTGCTTCTGGGTGTAGCGTCAGCAGGACTCACTCTGACTCTATCCTTATCCTTAGCTTTTCCAACTGTTTTTTTTGGCTTCTACTGCAGCCGCTTCTTTTTGGTTTTCGGCTTCTCTGGCAGCCTTTTCCATTTTAAATTTTGCTTCCTGTTCAGCATATGACGCTCGGACCTTAGCGGTTTCTGCTTTAGCTCTTGCGTGGGTAGACTTATTTGTTGATGCCCTGCTGCTCTTGGTCCTGGGTGGCAACGACTTGATGCTGGATCATGATGCCATCGTAGCACTTGAAACACTTGGTAATGCCGCCTTTTCACTGTAGTGTTCTCGCACAGGTGTAAAAATACTCTGAACTAAACACGTATATTAACCAAGTCAATTAGGCGCTATCCCAGTAAGATTAACCGTTTACTGTTCACTCCACTTTAACGTATGGTGAAAACAGTTGATAAAACAATGCAAAATATATACAGCATTTGTTTCCTTCTTGGCATCACATTTACATCCTAAATACTTGCAAAAGTAAAACTGAACTGAACTCCGGAATCCTGCTGTTCCTGCCTGCTCCACCTGCCTCGCCGGAACTCTGGGATCCTGCTCTGCCTGTCTGAACTCTGGGATCCTGCTCTGCCTGTCTGAACTCTGAAATCCTGCTCTGCGTCGCCTGACTCTGGAATCCTGTTCTGCCTGTCTGAACTCTGGAATCCTGCTCTGCCTGTCTGAACTCCGGAATCCTGCTCTGCCTGTCTGAACTCTGGGATCCTGCTCTGCCAGTCTGAACTCTGAAATCCTGCTCTGCCTCGCCTGACTCTGGAATCCTGTTCTGCCTGTCTGAACTCTGGAATCCTGCTCTGCCTGTCTGAACTCCGGAATCCTGCTGTGCCTGCCTGCTCCACCTGCCTCGCCTGACTCTGGGATCCTGCTCTGTCTGTCTGAACTCTGGAATCCTGCTCTGCCTCGCCGGAACTCTGGGATCCTGCTCTGCCTGTCTGAACTCTGGAATCCTGCTCTGCCTCGCCAGAAATCTGGAATCCTGCTCTGCCTGCCCGACTAAGGCTCTCTGTCTGCCTGAACCCCCGCATTACCCCTTGCATGCCATGGCATCCCCCTCCTGTCCTACCCCTAGATCTTCTGTGCCTGCATCCTGCACTTGTCCATTCCTGTCCGCGCTCCTGACAAGTTGATCCTGACCTCAAAGCAGATTCTGTATCAGCATCAGAATTTGTATTCGCTCAGCGGACACAACAGCATCAGTGAAGGGAAAATGTGTCCATATTTTGCTCAGTGTCTTTTCACCTTGACCTTCATGCGATCATTTAAGCGGAGGGAAACTGAATTAACGGCGCAGCATTCATTCGCAACGTTACATCAATTCCCAAAATCCCCTTGTGGGCCTCAGGAGCAAGCTGTTTCCCAGTTGTTCTGGACAAGGCGAGGTCGGGTCTAATTCCTGAACCCCTGTTCTACGTGCACTGAGCGAACTCCCTCCGGGCTCTCAGTGACAGGGCTCCAGGACCCAAGCACTGCTGGAGATGACAAAATTGCAGTGTAACTGGACCGGCGCCTGGACTTGTTTCACTCCTCCTCCTTTATGAGCAATCCAACAAGCTGACCGGACCGCTTCATATGGCGGGTACCAGGTAACACCATTGTCGTGGACTCGACTCACAGGCAGTGGAAATTGTGTAAGGACGGTGGGTTGTGTGCTCCCAGCGTCAATAATCTGAGCAAAAAAAGAGAGTAAAGAATAAATAGTGAGGAATAGGAACTCTGAGAGCACATTCAAACTCCAACGTAACATCATTATCAAAGTCCGTATATGTCACAATATACCACTCTGGGGTATATTTACTTGCTGGCCTACACAGTGGATCTGAGAAATACGACGACATCAATGAACGAAAAACTACACACAAGCAGAATGGCAAACAACCAATGTGAAAATAAGCAAATTAATAATAAACAAACAAACAAACAAACAAACAAATAAATAAATACATACATACATACATACATAAATATATAGATAAATAGCAGGAAAAAATAAATAACAGTTAGATATTCGTCTGCATGTTTGAGGACTGGGCATGTACCCGCGGCTTTGTCATGCGCCAGGGTGGTCGTTGGGAGCCTGTTGAGAGATGATCTCTGTGGGCTCGTAGGTCTGGCCTATAAACATCCACATTCCGAGTCGTTGTATTTTACTGATATTCTGGATGTGCTTGTTGACTTGTATGTGCTGGGACTGGGCATCAAGCCTCGGTGTGGCGGAGGGGGGAGGTGGTGGTTGTCGGTTTTATTTATTCCTTGAATCTGATTTTCGTCTCTTTCAGCAACTGGATTCACTGGGATAGCACCGGCTCCTCATGGCCACATTATGGAGAGGACATGATTATACCGGGATGCGAGCGGAGAAGGTTTACCGGGATATTGCCTGGGAGCTGAGGATGACGTTTTTCATTGCAGAACATCTCCTTCTCTCGGCTTCTGCGTCTCAGCTGCATCTACTCTCAGAATCTGTTTTCATTCCAGAACAAAGGAGATTCCCTCGTTTTTTTTTAAGGTGCTTCCCTTCCTCAACCGTCAACGCAGCCCTTAACCGCATCTCTTCCGTTTCACGCATTTCCGCTCATACACCATCCTCCCGTCACTTTACCAGGGATTTTGGGTCATATACTGTGTCTGCTGCTCCCAGTGTGACCTCCTGAATGTAGGTCAGACATTATGGCCATTGGGAGCCCATTTCGCTGAGCATCTACTTTCCCAATGGCCACACATTGTATTTCCACTTCCCATTCCAATTCGATATGTCAATCCATGGCCTCCTGCTGTCAGGATGTGGCCACACTCAGGATGGAGGAAAAATACTTCATATTACGTCTGGGCAGTTTCCAACCTGATGGCATGCACATTGATTTCTCTAACATTCATTAATGCCACCCTCCCCACCCGCGCTCTCCTTCACCAGACTCTTTCCACTTTTCCCTCACTCACCTTATCACTTTGCCTGTCCATCGCACCCTCTTCACCTTTTTCTTTCATCCAAGGCCTTCTATCCCTACAAATCAAACTCCCCATTCCCCAACGCCGTATCGCACCCTGTCTCCTCCCCCACCATTTAAATCCACTCCTCATCTTTGGTTTTTTTCTCCAGCTGGCGAGCTGTCTCGGTCCGAAACGTAGAATGAACCTTCGGGGCTTGGAATTCCAGCAGCGTCAGATGCTCTCTTGTTTCTGTGGTGCTTGAAAACGGCTTCGCGCTCGGTGACGGAATCTGGGTCCAGATAGCCAACTCTGGTCGAGGCCCGGTGTCCGGGTCCTAATGTGAGGTATCATACACTGTTTCGAATACATAAACTTCGGCCAGATCGGAGCATAAACTGACTTCCTTCGCTCTCCGCGATTTTTACTCCTCTCTCCATGGTGCAGTTCTATCATTGAGTCAATTTAAGCGCCGGCCCGGATAGACTGAAAAGACTTTTTATTGGTCGCGAGGAAAGCCGGTTTCTCTTGATCTCCGCGATGGTCACCTGGTCATCAGAGCCAGAACCATCAGGCTGTGATGGTCATCAGAGCCTGTGAAGACTGCCCCCGGCTGCTGTGCACCGTGCCCGCTCATATGATGAACTGATAATGGAGGCTTTGGACATACTCCAGCATGTTGTTTACTTCAGCTGTTTCCATGATTTGCATTTTTATCTTTTTTTCTCTCTTATTTGCATCGAGAGTTGGTCTTTTTTTTTAATTAATTACTTTTCCAATTTTAATTCCATTCTTTCGGGTTTCTTTTTTGTGGCGACCCGCGAGGAAGAAAATCTCATATGTTGTATAATTTATACCTTTATTAATAATAAATAAATCCTCAATCTTGAAATAACCTTTTACAGAACCTCATCTGCTCAGAATTCGAGGGGCTAAGAAGACGACTCACACTAATTCACGAGTAGTTTGCTGTGAGTGTTTACCGTTAAAGCTGTTTGGAAGTAGGTACAGAGAAGATATCAGTGGTCGTTTTTTTTTCCGCAGAGTGGTGAGTGCATGGAATCGGCTGCTGCCGACTGTGGTGGAGGTGGTTACAATAGGGTCTTGTAAGAGGCTCCTGGATATGTACATGGAGCTTAGAAATATAGAGGTACATGGCTATCCCCAGGAAATTTCTAAAGTAAGTAAATATAAGGGACAGCATTGTGGGCTGAAGGGTTTTTTATGAAAAACATACAGTTAGAACAGTGATGGTCTTTAGTAGGCTTTCTATGTTTCACTCTTTAAGAAGGGAGAATTGCAAAGACAGGACATTAGATGCCAGTTAGCCTAAGCTTAGTGGTTGGAAAAGATTTGGAGTCAATTGTTACGGATTAGGTTTCGAGGTACTTGGAGACTAATGATAAGATAAGCCAAAATCAGCATGATTTCTCTGAAGGGAAATCTTCCTTGATAAAACTATTAGATTTCTTTGAGCAAGTAACAAGTAGTGTGGAGAAAAGAGAGGCAGTGGATGCCATTTGCTTGGATTTTCCGAAGGCGTCTGATAAGGTGCCACAAATTAGGCTGCTTAACAAGATAAAATCCTGTAGTGTTACAGGAAAGATTCTGGCATGGATAGCGGATTGGCTGACTTCTAGGAGGCAGCGTGTGAGAATTAAAGGGGTTTTGCTGGATGGCTGCCAGTGACTGGTGGTGTTCATCAGGGTCTATATTGGGACCACTAATTTTCACAATGTTTATTAATGGTTTAGAGAATGGAATGAAGTGTTTATGGCAAAATTTGCGGTTAATATGAAGATAGGTACAATGGCAGGTAGTGCTGTGGAAGCAATGCGTTTGCAGCAGGGCTCAGAGAAGGAAGAACAGGCAAAAAGTGGCAGAAGGAATACAGATCTGGGAAATGAATGATAATGCATTTTGCTGAAAGGACAATAGTGCAGTGTATTATCTAAATGGGGAGAACGTTCAAACTTTACAGGTGCAGAGGGACATAGCAGTCCCTATTCAAGACACCTAGAAGATTATTTTATAAGCTGAATCTGCAGTAAAGAAGGGAAATGCAATGTTGGAACTTATTTCAAGGGGATATGATATAAAAGCAAATAGATAATTCTACATCTTTCTTGAAACGTCAGGCCGCACTTGGAAGATTATCAACAATTTTGGGCCCCATACCACAGAAAAGATGTGTTGTCATTCGGGACAGTCCAGAAGACTTTCACAAGAATGATTCCGGGAATAAAGGCTTTCACACATGCGGAACGTTTGGCAGCTTTGTGCCTGTATTCACCGGAATTGAGTAGAATACTTCTGATTTAATTGAAACCTACCAAATGTTGAAAGGAATAAATAGGGGCGGATATGGAGAGGATGTTTACCGTGGTAGGGGTAACCAGAACTAGAGGGAACAGCTTCACAAATGTGGTGCGGGTGTCCTTTTAGAACAGTGGTAAGGAGGATTTATATTAGGCAGAGTAGTGAGACTATCGAAAGCATTGTGTCAGTCTGGGTGGAGACCAAGATCTTTGTATATTTAAGGTGGAGGTTAATGATCGGTCAAGGCATCAAACCGTATGGTCAAAATGCAGGTGTATGAGATTGATTGGGTTGCGGGATCAGTCAAATGGAAAGGCGGATCAGACTTAATGGACTGAATGGCCTGTTTCTACTCGTATGTCTTATGGTCTTAATGTTACAAGTGAACATCAACACGTTGCTGAGCTGGGCTGAGATGTGGCAGATGAATTTCCAACTGGAAAATTATTCAGTGATACACAATGCATAATAAAACTGGTTTACAGAATACAAATGGCAGGATTATGGCATGAAGGCTTCTGATGTATTCGTCTTCAGCGTCACTTTGTACGTTTTTACAAGGCTAGCAATAGCTAACATGAGAGAACATACTTTGCAGGTAGCTGGAGGAAATTATAGGGCGATGGGTACCAGAGGCAGCTTTATTTCACACACAGAGAATGTTGAGTGTTTCGATCTCCCTAACATGGTGGTACTGTAAGGAATGAGTAAACAGTGCTTCCTCCTTGGCTTATGCTGAAATGAAATGTAAGTCTGTAACACAAAACAGAGTTACCTTGGAGTGGGATTGTTTTGAAGAAGTACAAGACAACTAGTCTACAGCAATATTTTCAAAGAGTCAAGTGCAGCCATAATAGTTGAGGTGGTGACAAACATGTTTGACTGGGCTGAAGGTCATTAAAGTACAGGAGGGTGAGCTGGTCCTGCCAAGATGGAAATATACCAGTGTAAGTGGTTTTGAATGTTATAAAAATGAGCAATGTTCTTTGCTGCAATGTGGAAAGGGAGTTTCGTTCAAGGGCAGACCACAGCTGGAGCTAGAAAAATGAGCAGAATGGTGAGAGGGAAAGCAAAGGACAGCAACTGAGCCAGAGATACACAGAGTGAGTGAATGAGGAGAGGGAGAGAGCGAAAGGTAGAAAGCAAGACAGCAGAAGCAAGAAAGCGAGAAAATGTTAGTGAAAGCGAGACAGCGAGAGATACAGTCAGTGAAAGACGGCGGGGGGGGGGGGAGGCCGATGGCGATAAGATATAAGCAGAGCAGCCAGTGACTATGTGGGCCAGTGAAGGAGTGGAGCTTTGAGGCTTTGGCTCAAGAGGCTTTGGTGAGTAGAGGCGGAGGACGAGCTTGGCATCCAGCAGCAGCTCTTGTCAAACCGAGTTAGGGAACTGGAGCTGGAACTGGGTGACCTTAGGATCATTCAGGATGCAGAGAACTGTAATAGATCAGTGTTTAAGGGAGGCAGTCGCCCCTAAGATTCAGGAGACAGGAAACGGGATGACTGTCAGGAGAAGGAATAGGAATAGACAGAAAGAGCAGAGCTGCCCTGTATCCGTTCACATCTACAATAAGCATTCTGTTCTGGATACACCTGGAGGGTTTGACCTACCAGGGAAAAGTTGTAGTGATCGCGTATCTAGCACCGAGACAGGACCCTCAGCCCAGAAACGAATTAGAGAAAAGTGGACCGCAGTAGTGTTAGGGGATTCGATAGTGGGGGGGAGGGGTGTGGTGGTGTGAGTATATAAGAGGTTCTCTGAGAGAGATCGATAATCCAGGATGGTCTGTCCCTCCCTGGACACCGGGTCCGCGGTATCTGGGATCGAATTATCCATTTTCGCAGCAGACAGATGTCGTAGCCCACGTGAGATCCAATGGATGAGGTCCTGAAGAAGGAATACAGGGAGTTAGGAAAGAAGTTATAAAGCAGGACCTCAAGAGTGGTAATCTCGGGATTGCTGCCTGCGTCACGAGACAGAGAGGGTAGGAACAGGAAGTTATGGCTGAAGATTTGGTGCAGGGGGCAGGGCTCAGATTTCTGGATCATTGGGATCTCTTCTGGGAAAGATCTGACCTGTACAAAAATGAAGAGCTGCACCTGAACTGGAAAGGGACCAATATCCTGGCGGGAAGGTTTGCTAGAGCTGTTGGTAATGGTTTAAGAAAGTTTGCCGGGGGGTAGGATTCAGAATGAGAGTGCAGAGATATGGGTAGAAGGACAAGGGCATGATGCAATGTGATCTGAGTTGGGGAGGAAGGACAGGCAAGGGAAAAACATAGCCAGTTAGAGGGGTTGAAATGTGTCTATTTCAACGCTAGGAGTATTAGGGATAAAGGGGATGAACTTAGAGAATGGATCAGTATGTGGCACTACGATGTTGTGGCCGTTACTGAAACTTGGCTGGAAGCAGGGCAGGATTGGCTGATGCATGTACTGGAGTTTAGCTGTTTTAAAAGGAATAGGATGGGAGATAAAAAGTAGGGGTGCGTACTGGGAAGTAGCTATGCTGGCTAGGGATAGTGTCACGGCTATAAAATGGGAGGACACTGTAGGGGAGTGTCCACTAATTCGTTGTGGGTCAGAAATAGGACGAGATCAATCAGTGTGCTGCGAGTAGACTTTAAGACCCCAAGTGGCCCTCGAGACATCGAGGAGCAGATACGCAGTCAGATTTTAGAACGGTGCAGGAAATACAGAGTTGCAGTTATAGGTGGTCTCAACTTCCCACATATTGACTGCATCTCTTGACTACCAGGGGGATAGATGGGTCTGAATTTGTCTGGTGTGTTCAAGGAGGATTCCTGACACTGGATGTGGATCGGCCGCTGAGAAAAGAGACCATACTGGACCTAGTTTCTATAATGAACATGGTCAGGTTGCAGACCACTTGGTGGGTGAGTGTTTGGTGAGAGTAAGCACAATACTCTTAGCCTCAGCGTATCGATGGAAAAGGATAATAACAGACAAAATGGGAATGTACTTAACTGGGGAAGGGCTAACTATGAAGGAATGAGGTAGGAACTAGTGAGAGTAAAGAGGAATCAGGTGTTCAACGGGGAAAGCACAAAGTAATGTGCCGTAAGCTTAGGGACCACTTGTGCCGGATTCAGTATAGGATTGTCCCACTGAGACGAAGAAAAACCGGTAGGAAAAGGGAACCGTGTCTGAAGAAACACGTCAGGCAACTCGTCAAGAGGAAGAAGGAAGCATAAGCTAGATACAAGAAGCAGGAAGCAGGATGAGCTCATGAGAAATATAGGATAGCCAGGAAGGAGCTTAAGAAAGGACTTAGTAGAGCACGAAGGGCGCATGAGAAGGCCTTGGCATGTAGGATTAAGGAGAACACCAAGACTGTCTATGCGTATGAGAAGAACAGAAGGATCGCAAGACTTAAGATGGGGCCGCTAAAGGATAAAGAATGAAACATGTGTACAGGGGCGGAGTAGGTTGGGGTTGTCCTAAATGAATAATCTGCTTCAGTACTCACAAGTGAAAAGGACCTTGATTAGGGTGAGGTTGAAATAGAACAGGCCTGTGTGCTGGACAGAAAAGGTGCTGGACAGGGAAGAAAACGTGTTGGATCCTCTTAAAAACTTCAAGACGGAGAAGTACACAGGGCCGGACGTGATATACCCCCGACTGCTATGAGAAATGAGAGAAGAGATCACTGGAGCAGTACCTATAATCTCTGAAACTTCCTTGGCTTCAGGGGAGGTGCCGGAGGATTGGCGAATGGCAAATGTAGTTTCCGTGTTCAAGAAAGATAATAGGGAAAATCCTGGTAACTATAGAGCGGTGAGTCTTACGTCGATGGTCTGCAAACTATTGGAAAAAAATCTTAAAGATAGGATCTACGAGCAGTTGGAGAAGTACAGACTACACAAGGATAGTCAGCATGGCTTTGTGAAGGGAAGGTCGTGCCTCAAGAGCCTAATTGAGTTTTTTGAAGATGTAACAAAATACTTTGTTGAGGGTACGGCGGTAGATGTGGTCTACATGGATTTTAGCAAGGCATTTGACAAGGTCCCCACGTGCGACTCATCCAGAACGTCACGAGCCATGGGATCAATGGAATCTTGGCTGTTTGAATAAGAATTTGGCTTACAGCATGAAAGCAATAGTGGATGTAAAGTATTCTGCATGAATGTTGGTGACTAGTGAAGTGCCGCAAGGATCTGTCCTGGGACCCCTGCTCTTTGCTCTTCCTGAATTTTATAAATGACCTGGACGTAGAGGCGGAAGAATAAGTGAGTAAGTTTGTGGATGACACGAAGGTTTGAGGAGTTGTGGACAGAGCTGCAGGATGTTGAAGGTTACAAAAGGATATAGGCGGGATGCAGATTTGGGAAACAAAGAGTCAGATGGATTCCAATCTGGACAAGTATGAGTTGATGCATTTTGGAAGGACAAACCAGTAGACCAGTTAATGGTCGGTTACTTAAGAGTGTGGATGAACAAAGGGACCTTGGGGTTCAAATCCATACATCCCTCAAAGTCGCCGCACAAATTGATAGGATGGTTAAGCAGGCCTATAGGACGCTGGTCTTCATTAATAGGAGGACTGAGATCGAGCATAGTGAGGTCAAGTTGTAACTCTACACATCTCTGGTGAGACCAGACTTACTGTATTGTTCAGTTCTGTTCACCTCATTATAGGAAATATGTGGAAGCTATGGAGAGGGTGCAGAGGAGATTAACAAGGATGTTGCCTGGATTGGAAAAGGATTCTTATGAGGCAAGGTTAGCAGAGCTCGGAATTTCCCTTTGGAACGTAGAAGGATATACACAATAGAACTGAATCTCTGGATTCCAAAAAAAAAAACAACAACTCTCTCACACACCAGTTTGAGTGATTTTCTCATTTTACTGACCCTCGCTATGTTCCAGAATTAGAATAACTAACTTTCCATTCTGCAAGTAAACACTGGAGGACTTGGGTGAAAGTGAAGTATGTGCTTCCCCGGGACCAAGAACCGTTCAGCGCGCCCTCCTCGCACATATCAGCTGCTGAGCAAGGGTACAGCTGGTGTCTCTGTAAAACAGTTGTACGGGGTAGTGAAAAGAAAATGAAAATACGGTCTCAGGAAGGAGCCGGATACACAAAAAGATCTATGATTCTCCAGCCATCTAAAGAGCAATTACAAGGGTTCAGAAGCATAAAATCGAACTGGAATCTCGCTGAATACACAGGTAGCTGAACTTTGTTCTTACAAGTGATTAAAAAGACAAAAATAGACATCAAATGTCCATGATGAACAAGCTCAAGGATAAACTCAAGACATTTTACCCTTATGCCCTGGTGGATTTTTTTTAATTAGTTGAGTACAGCATTATGGGCAGAAGGGCCTGTTCTCTGCTCTATTATGTTCTACACAAACAAATAAAATGCAAGGACCATGTTGAGATGGACTAAGAGACCAAGACTTTATCTTTAACGTACAAGAGATTCTTTCCTGAATCTTATAACAGTGGGACAGAAATTATCCTTAATCCTTTTGCTTTGTCTGCTTACTCCATTTTGTCTGCTGCCAAATGGCATGTGTGAGAAGAAGGAATGGCAGGTGTGGTCCGGGTCTTTGATGATGTTACCTGCTTTCCTGGGGCAGCAGGAAATGCAGACAGAGTCAATGAGCGGGTATGTTATTGTGGTAAACAAAGACGTACCTCTGATATTAGTTCAGAAATTCCAGCTCCTCACTCATCTGGACTGAACACCATTTACTCTTCCTCAGCCTACTCACCAAGACGATCAATAATCCCTTGTAATTGTTAATACCCTCTTCATTCATTCTAATAGTTTGAAGCTAGTGATGGGAATGTATGGTGAGGTCTACAGTTCAGTGAACTATTATAGAGAAAAGGTCAATTTTCGGAAATTTGACTGGATCCAGCAGAGTTGGTGTAAGAGAGTGTGCACAAAGGAAAAGGAACCAATGGCCAGAGGCAGTTTTTCTGAGTGCGATTGCAAATGTCCGGAACAAGCATGTTCCTTTTACGAGGATGAGTAACCTGGCAAGTTTAGTGAACCTTGGTGAAGTAGAGACACATAAGCTCTGTAAAAAAATAAAGAAAGCCTACACTGGGTGTAAGGGGACATAATCCGATGGATCACTTAACAACAACAGAAAAAAATTAAGAATACTGTTAAGAGGGAAACGCTCTCCTTCCCTCTGTCTCTCTTTTTCTCTCTCTCTCTCTCTCTCTCTCTCTCTCTCTCTCTCTCTCTCTCTCTCTCTCTCTCTCTCTCTCTCTCTCTCTCTCTCTCTCTCTCTCTCTCTCTCTCTCTCTCTCTCTCTGTTTCAGACTCTGTCTCTCCGTCTCTGTCTTTCTGTCGTTCTTCTAACAGTTTATCTCACGCTTGTCTTTCCCTCGTTTATTCCTAGCCACACTGCCAATTTCCAGTATTGTTTGCATTATCCAACAGTTTGCTCTTTCCTTTGCAGATTGAAACATTTATTTTCAATTTATTTTGAGCTTTAACAGATTTATCATGCTCATCCATCAGCATCAATCAGACTGTTATATCAGCGACATGACACACAAGATATTGGAGGAACTCAGCAGAGTTCTTGTGCTGCCGTGGATTGCCAACACCTTCTGATTTTCTTGTGTTTGTACATCAGCAATGTGCTTATTTTACCATTTCCAAACTGATAGTCTCTCTATTGCGCCTTTGCTCGAATCTGTGTTTGTGTATTTCGAATTACATTGACTTCATTGCTTACATCCTTCGTATACATAGTAAGTAAAAATCTTTGCGTGATGTCTCTGTCTAAACGAGCAAAATGCAAGTCATAGTAATTTATAATAAATAGTATGTACAACTGGGCAGTCACTATAACATAGAAATACACTTGTGCAATTGTTTCTGTGTGTTTGTGTGTGTGTGCGCGTGCTCGTCTGTGTGCATGAATGTGAGTGTCACCAGTAAGTCGGTGAAGGACTGTAGGACAGTTCAAAATGGGTAACTGGAGGGACGGAGGTAGTGACATGGTAATTGCTGGTTAGGGTCATTGTATTCAAGCAGACAGGATATTTAATAAAATGTTTGTTTCTATAATGCGCTTTGAGGATTGCATGCCTGGAGATGTTCTCCATAAGCTGCAAAAGCACTTGAGAGGCCACACCTTGTGTACTTTGTACAATTCTGATCTACACATTTCGTGTGGGATGTGATGACGCTGGAAAGAGTTCACAGAAAGGCAAAGGGACTCATTGCAGGACTGCAGGATGTGAGCTCTGCAGATAGATTGAAGATCTGAATCTATATGTCCTACGTTGACATAGAATGAGATGAAATATGATAGATATGTTCAAAATCATTAACTGTAGACGTAAGCTTGATGCCAGCTGCTACTTCGGAATTAATCTGTCAACCAGGAAACAGGGCCAGATATAGAGACTGGTTAAGGGAGATTTCAGACTAACATCAGGAAGCATTTCTTTGAAGAATGATTTGTCAGGAACAGAATGATCCCCACACTCTCACACTGTACCAGAGACTTACAGGTACAGAATGAACACCAAATTCTCACGCTGTACCAGAGACTGACACGTACAAAATGAACCCCATACTCTCACACTGCCAGAGACTAGCAGATGCAGAATGAGCCCCACACTCTCTCACTGTACCAGAATTGACAGGTACAGAATGAACCCCATCCTGTCACACTTTATCAGAGACTGACAGGTACAGAACGAACCCCCACTCTCACACTGTACCAGATACTGGAAGGTACAGAATGAAACCACGCTCTCACACTGTACCAGAATTGACAGGTACAGAATGAACCCCACTCTGTCCATAGAACCATAGAACCATAGAACATTACAGCACTGAAACAGGCCTTTTAGCCCTTCTTGGTTGTGCCGATCCATTATTATACCTAGTCCCAACGACCTGCACTGGACCATATCACTCCATACACCTCTCATCTAAGTACCTGTCCAAGTTTGTTCAATGCTTAAAGTGAGCCCGCATTTATTACGTCATTTGGCAGCTCATGCCACACTCCCACCACACTCTGTGTAAAGAAATTTCGCCACTTTTGTTCCCTTTCAATTTTCCCCCCTTCATACTTAACCCCAGTCCTTTGTTTTATATTTCTCTCCAAACCTTAGTGGAAAAGGTTTGCTTGCATTCACTCTATCTATACCCATCAGAATTTTATATACCGTTATCAAATCTCCCCTCATTGTTCTACGCTCCAGGGAATAAAGTCCTAACTTATTCAACCTTTCTCTGTAACTCAGTTTCTCAAGTCCCGGCAACAGCCTTGTAAACCATCGCTGCGCTGTTTCAACCTTATTAATATTCTTCCTGTAAGTCGGTGACCAAAACTGCACACAATGCTCCAAAGTCGGCCTAACCAATGTATTATGCAACCTTAACATAACATTCCGACTCTTATACTCAATACTTTGATTTAACAAGGCCAATGTACCAAAAGTTCTATTCACTACCCTATCTAACTGTGACACTACTTTTAGGGATCTTTGTATCTGTACTCCCAGATTCCTCTGTTCTACTGCACTCCTCAGTGCCCGGCTATTTACCTTAGACATTCTACCTTGGTTTGTCCTTGCAAAGTGCAATACCTCACATTTTTCTGTATGAATTTCCATCTGTAATTTTTCAGCACATTTTTCTACCTAGCTCAAATCTCTCTGCAAGCTTTGAAAACCTTCCTCACCGTCCACGACACCTCCTTACACGAGCACCATCTCCCCTGGAAGAGAGCCCAGTGACCAGTCCGAAAATGCCCGAGGTAATATACCATACAGCAATCTCACTGATGTCCACAGAAGCCATCGTCTGTGAAAAACCATCCCCTCTCTCGCTAAAGTGTTTTATGCATTTTATTCATATCCTTCCATTCCTGTATATATTCATGTGGTTATCTAATAGCCTCTTTGTAATGAAAATTGTTTTAACAATCATTCACTTTTCTTATTGAACTCTGCGCAGAGTATTTACATATGCACTTCGAATCAAAGGAGCTGCTGCTCACGTGTTAAAACAAAGCACTACATGATAACTCCTCGATTTTAATACCGACAGACAAGCAAATGTCAACAATTGTAGCAGTGCACTAATAACAATAATATTGATCATCCCGTAAAAAAGCCGATACCTAAAATTTTGGAAGAGTCATATATCGTACCATGCCAGGCAGCGTGTTTCTCTCTCTCCCTATTATCTATCCGACTGTCATCCCTCTTTCTCTTTCTTTCCGTGGCTCAGTCTCCCGCTGTCTCTCTCTCTCTCTCTCTCTCTGTCTCTCTTGTCGTCTCTTTTTTCTCTTTTCTTGCTCTTCCTGTCTTGCTTTCTCTCTCGCTCTCTCTCTTTCCCTGCCTCTGCTTGTATCAGTCACTTTGTCTATCTTTCTCTCTCTTGCGTTCTTTTTCTTTCTGTCTCAACAATATGTTCCCTATTGCAGCTCCAGCTGTTGTATAGCCGAAGAAAAAAACTCGTGTTTCCGTTGCAGCAAGGAGCGTGTTTATACTGTTATAAACCCCTTACAGCGGCACAGTCCCGACCACCGATGCTTCAGCCCAGTCAAACATATTTTTCCCACCTCAACAATTATGGCTGCACTTGATTCTATGAAAGCATTGATGTCTACTGGTTGTCTTGTAGTTCCTCAAAACAATCTCACTCCAAGTTAACACTGTTTTATCAAACAGAGTTCCATTTCATTTCAGCATAAGCCAAGGAGGAATCACAGTTAGCTCTGTCCTTACAGTACCATCCTGGAAGGGCGATCCATGAACTCAACACAATCTGTGTGTAAAATAACAATGCCTCTAGCGCCCTGCCCCGTATAATTTTCTCCAGCTAACTGAAAGGAATGTCCTCTCTTGTTAGCCATTGGTGCACTGATGAAAAGGCACTCGGTGTGCACGCCGTCTATTCTTTTCCTTTAATTTCTTGTATACCTCAATCAAGTCTCCTCTCATGCCACTTATTTAATACAGCTGATATGTAAACTTCATTTTTTGATAATACACGCTCTAGGTGAATTTAAATTTACTCTTCTGACCAACCAGTGAAGATCAAGCTCCTGACTCAGAGAAGGAAGGTTTCGTCAATTCATCCTCATATCGAGCAGCTAACTCTGGGATAGTGAAGGAGTTGGCTCGAGAGGTTTTGGCAGTTTCGGCAGTTGTATTGTACAATCAAGTCAATCAAGATTTGGATAGACGAGACATAGTAGAAAGCAGCTGATTGAGCGATCGAAAATTGAATAGCTCAAACAAATAAAATGAGGGTGAGCTCAAACAGAGCGGCCAGTGAGTGAGTGGGCCAGTGAAAGAGTGTAGCTTTAAGACTTTGTTTCGACAGGCTTCGACGAGAAGAGGCAGAAGACGAGCTGACACTCAGTGAGGTAAGGCCGGGTAAGTTTATTAAATTAACTTATCATGGAGGCAGTTCATCGGGCAGTCCAGTGCTCCAATTGCAGGATGTGGGAAGACAGGGACAGCACAATTGTTTCTGATGACTATAGCTGCAAGAGATGCATCCAGCTGCAGGTCCTGCCAAACGAATTAGGGGAATGGAGACAGAGCTAAGTGAATTTCGGATCATTCAGGAGGCAGAGGCAGTAACAGATTGGAGTTTCAGGGAGACAAAACCCTTAAAGGTCAGGAGGCAGGTAACTGTGAGAATCTCAGGAGAGGTAAATGGAATGGGCAGAAAGAACAGAGTATCTCTGTGGCCGTTCACATCAACAATAAGTTTACAGTTTTGGATACAATTATTGGGGTCGACATACCAGAGACAAGTTGTGGTGGTCGCATCTCTGGACCCGAGACTGGACACTCAGCTCAGAAAGGAAGGAAGGAAATGTGGAGAGCATTATGGATAGTGGATTCGATAGCTAGTAGGACACATAAGAGGTTCTGTGAGATAAATCGAGATTCTTGGGCGGTCTGTTGCCTCCTTGGTGCCAGGGTCCACGATATCTCGGATCGAGTTCTCGGTATTCTCAGGAGAGAGGGTGGACAGCCAGATGTCCTGGTCCACGTGAGGGCCAATGACATAATTAGGAGTAGGGAATTAGGAGTAAGAAGGATTATAGGGAGTTAGGAATGAAGTTGAATAGCAGCAGCTCAAGTGTGATAATCTAGGGATTGCTGCCTTTGCCACGAGACAGAGAGCGTAGGAGTAGGAATTTATGGCAAATGAATGCGTGGCTGAGTAGTCGGTGCAGGGGGCAGGTGTTCAGATTTCTGGATCACTGAGATCTCTACTGGGGAAAGTGGAAAGGGACCAATATCCTAGCGGGCAGGTTTGCTAGAACTGTTTGGAGTGGTTTAGGCAAGTTTGGCAGGGGGTAGGATTCAGAATGAGAGTGCAGAGATTAGGGTAGAAAAGGACATGATGCTATGTGCTCTCAGATGGTGAGGAAGAACAGACAGGGGACAAACATAAATGCAGCCAGTTAGAGGGGTTGGCAGGTGTCTATTTAAACGCTAGGAGTATTAGGAATAAAGGCGATGACCTCAGAGCATGGCTGAGTAAGTGGAACCTTGATGTCGTGGCCGTTGCTGAAACTCGGTTGGTGAAAGGGCAGGATTGGCTGGTGCAGTTATCGGGGTTTAGGTGCTTTTAAAAAAAGAATGGGGAAGGGTGAGGTAGTATTACTGGTCAGGGATAGTATCACGGCTATAGAAAGGAAAGACTCTGCAGAGGGAGTGTCCACTGAGTCTGTGTGAGTGGAAGTCAGAAATAGGAAAGATCAATCACTGTGCTGGAAGTAGTCTATAGGCCCCCAAGTAACACTGCGGACGCCGAAGAGCAGATAAGTTGGCAGACTTTAGAAGGGTGTAGGAAATACATGGTTGTAGTTATGGGTGATTTCAGCTTCCCTTATATTGACTGCCACTTCCTGAGTGCAAGGGAGATAGATGGGCCTGAATTTGTCAGGTGTGACCATGAAGGATGCCTGACACAGTATGTGGTCCGGCAGACGAGAGAAGAGTCCGTATTGGATCTATTTCTTGGTAATGAACCTGGGCAGGTGGCAGACCTCTTGATGGGCGAGCATTTTGGTGAGAGTGACCACAACTCCCTTAATTTCAGCAAAGCTATGGAAAAGGATAATGACAGATAAAATGGGAATTGCTTAACTGGGAATTGCATCCCTAACTAGCTAGGGATGAGGCGGGAACCATCGAGAGTAAACTGGAAATAGATATTCAAGGGTGAAAGCACAGTTGTAACGTGGAGGATGTTTAAGGTCCAGTTGAGCTGGGTTCAGGATAGGTTCTTACCACTGAGACAAAGAAAAACTGTAGGAAAAGGCAACCGTGGCTGACCAAAGACATAAGGCGATTCGTTAAGAGCAAGAAGGAAACCCAAGGCGTTCGATGCGTATGTGAAGAACAGCAAGATGACAAGAATGAAGGTGGGACCGATAATGGATCATGAAGGCAACAATGTGCCTTGAGGCAGGTGGACAGAAATTAATATGTTGCTTCAGTATTCACAAGTGATTGGGACATTGAACAGGGTGAGATCGAAATTGAAGAGGCCTGTATGCTGGGCAATGTGGAGATTAAGGATAAAGATGTGGTGGATCTACTTAAAATATCAAGAGTGATAAGCCCCTGGGTCGGAGGAGATATACCCCAGCTTGCTGCTAGAAGTGAGAGAAGTGATCGCTGGAGCAGTAGCTATGACCTTTGAATCCTCTTTGGTTGCAGAGGAGGTGCTAGAGGATTGGATAATGGCAAATATAGTTCCGTTGTTTAAAAAAAAAGTAATGGCAGAATCCTGGAAACAATTGATTCATGAATCGTATGTTGGTGGTCTGCAAACCATTGGAAAGGATTCTTAAGGATATGATCTACGAGCATTTGGACACGCACACTCTACTCAAGGATAGTCAACATGACTTTGTGAAGGGAAGGTAGTGCCTCACGAGCTTAATTGTGTTTTTTAACTGATTGTCTCGGTGACTAGTGGAATGCTACAAGAAGGACCCAACTAAATGCGCTTCATAGGGACAAATTTCTTTACTTAATGTTGATACTAAAATTCAATCCAATGTTTTGCCTCGTTGACAAAAAATATTTTATCATCTATCATATCTGATGATCAAACTGGATTTCTTAAAATAGCATTTCACATTTTAATATGCGTCGTGTACTGAATGTTATGTATTCTCCTTCTAAGGAGGTATCGGAATGCATGTTAACTCTAGACGCTGAGAAGGCTTTTGATCGAGTTGAATGGAATAATTTATTTACATCCTTAGAAAATTTTAACTTTGGGTCCGATTTCATTCAATGGTTTAAATTACTTTAGTTTTCTCCCTCTCTCGGGTTCTCACTACATTTTCCAGAATACTAAATATATTAAACTCCAACGAGGAATCAGACAAAGATGTCTTTTGAGCCCCTTGCTCTTTGATCTGCCTTTAGAACCCTTAGCTTTGCTTTTCGAGAGTGCAGTAATATCACTGGTATTTTAACGGCGGTTCTACCCATAATGCTTCGCTCTAGCTGATGATGTATTGCTTTTTTTTATTTTAAATGTTGAGACCTCGTTACCTCCTACTCTGTTTAAATCGCCTGTTTCAGCCTGTTTTCAGAATTTAAATAGATTTTACATATCGATGAACTTTTCCCCTAGAATACTCTGGTATTAGTTAATATTAAACTTGTTTTTAAAGTTGTGTGAAAATAATTTACCGATTTGGATTTAACAATTTCTATGAATTATGAACACCTACTTGAAGAAAATTTTCTTACCCTATTCGAATTATGTGAAAAGGCACTTTCACACTGTTTGTTCCTCTCTCTATCGTTGATTGGACGAATTAAATCTATTAAAATGAATGTTCTGCCTAAATGTATGTATCTTTTTCAGGCCTTACCCGTTTTTATTCCTCAGTCCTTTTTTATTGATCCCCTTGATTCAATTTTATCTTCGTATAAATGGAAAAACCATTCTCGATTAAATAAAGATCACTCTCAAAAAGTTAAAAAGTATGGAGGTTTAGCTTTATCATAATTTAGGTTTTATTACTGGGCAGTCAATATACGAAATCTTCTGCTTTGATCGTATTACATTAAACGAGAGCACTGCCCAGTATGGATCTATTTAGAAGCTAACTCTGTTTAAAACAAAATAAAATTCTATTATTTCTCTTGTTGGATCCTCGCATCTTTTATCCTTAAATAAACTCACTTTCAGTTTCGTAGTTAAATGTACTTTGAGGAACTGGTTGCAAGTTTAAAAATACTTTGCTTTATTGAGATTTTCTCTTTCTAGTCCCTTTTTCCTAATTGCTTATTTTTAATATTCTATGACAAAAGCAGTTTTTTTTTAAAGAATGGGGTGTATTTGGTATTAAATGCTTCCAGGTTCTGTTTGATGGAGGAAGTCTCTTTTCACTTGAGCAACTGTCAGCGAAATATCACTTGCCAAATACCCGATTGTTTTCGATATCTACAAATTAGAGACCTCCCGCGATCTCAATTACATACATTTCACAAGTTCTGTTAAGAACATTATTAGATGTGATTAGATTTCTAATTTGAAACCTTTTTCATTATGGCTCAGTATCCAATATATATGGTATGTTGTTGGTAAATTTAGACAGAATTGAAAATGCCTGGGAACAAGATTTACCAATTTTAATTTCTGAGGAGGCCTGGAACGAAATTGTAAAATCCTTAAATCTTCATCACTATGTGCTCGCCACTCCTTCCTACAATTTAAAATGGTCAACGGAGTCCGCACGTCCAAAGACAAGCTATCCTATTTTTAACTATATTTATCTCCTATTGTGATAGATGTAACAATGGAGAGGCTTTAATAATCCATACTTTTTGGAAATGACCAAGTATTGAAACATACTGGAAGGAAGCATTCCAAACTTTTTCTGTATTTGTTAAAGTAAATTTTAAGCATAATCCTTTGACTGCCTTACTTGGTATTGCTGGTGTAAAAAGCATATCATTAGGGACTTCTGATTTGCATATAGTGGCTTTTATTTCTCTGACACCGAGGAGGGCGGTGTTGCTTCAATTGAAGGATGTTGCTCCGGGTACTCATACTCAAAGGATACGTGATATTATGTCATGCTTAAATTTAGGGAAGATTCGTTGTTCGATTTCTGATTCTACACAAAACTTTCAAACATTGTGCGGACCATTTTTGAACTACTTTCAAGATCATTCATTTGGTGATAAAGTACAGATGTCGGTTTATATCATAAATCACTATGTGATAAGGATTTCTTCCCGACTTTCTTTCTTTACCAAACAGTTTCGATCTTGGTAGTGGGTTAGATTTTTTTTTACATAAAAAAATTGTTACAAATCTAATTACAATTTAATTTATGTACTTGTTTGATTATGAATATATGGTACTGCGATTGCAATTGTGATTTAAATATAATTAATTCGTTACTAATCTATCTTTTTAATTGGTTCTTAGCATATCTCCTCATGTACTGTATTCAACAATGTGAAAATTAATAAAAAAAAATGAAAAAAAGGAAGAAGAGGTATCAAAGGAAATTGATGAGGGTAGGCGGTAGATGTGGTCACATGAATGTTAGCAAGGACTTTGCCAAGCTCTCCACGAGAGACTCATACAGAAAGATCAGTGGAACCTTGTTTTTCTGGATTAAAAATAAAAATGATATAAAGGAAGAAAGCAGAAGTTTACAGGGTAGTGAGGATTTAGCACTTTTTAAGGAAAATATTGGTCGGCACAACATCGGGGGCTGAAGGGCTTGTACTGTGCTGTAGTATCCTAGAACCTACTGTGAAACTGCATTTTATCTCTTCATCTTTCTAATTATATAAACAAGAATCTTCCCGATCGAATTTGTTTAGACCTTCCAACTTCCCGCTTCCGTGACCTCAAAGTTAACTGAGACATTGCTCCTTTAGTCATCAGGTGCCAGTTTGTGCCTCTGCCTTCTTGAAGACTCCTTTCGAAACTCATCCATTATTAATCCAGGTTCTTGGTCCAGGTTCGGCTCCGTGTTGGTACAGCCGAATATCACGTTGATACTGACAGAATTGGACCGTATCCGTCTCGCTCTCTCCCTTGCACTCTCTGTCCATCTTATCTCTCAGATACACGCTGAGCTACAAGTAAAGGAATTGGTACTTTGTCGTCATTTATAAACCAGTTAAAATTTTGTTACAGAACGACTGTTCAATGTAGCAGAGAAAATGAGCGCCTAGAGAAAGAGGAGAAAAAGAAAGTGAATGAATGGACGGATTATAAGGAGAGCTGGAGTGGATGATACAGCCGAAAATATACTCGCTGATCAGGGAGGATTGTGAGAAACAGTAAGCAGGGGTAACATGTTTGCCTCAACTAAACAGGGCGGGACGTGAGGTGCAAAGGGGAATTCTCTGGGATGATGAGGACAGTCATGCCCTGGGGATCAGCTGTAAACAGATATTTTCTAACTCTAAGGCAACAAACACAAAATGCCGTAAAGTAAACAGTTGACACAACTGTTGAAAGGCCTGCACCGAAACACCGCTGGTGTTATCTTTACCATATATGCTGCCTGGCCTGCTGAGTTCCTCCAGAAATTAGCGTGAGAAAAATAGTAAACAGTCGACGTTTCCTTCCGATACCCTTCACCGGGATCTGATTTTCTGTGCGTTGTTTTGTATTTCGAGCACCAGAAGACATTCTCGTGTTTGTCTTGTAACTCTGTTCATCACATTGTTTCCATTTCCCCACAAGTGGAGGGATAGAATAGGGAGGATGAAGGCAGCATTTATTTCATGAATGTCAAAATCCGATTCAGTGGGTATTTCACCGCATTCTTTAGTTCCTCTTGGAATTTGCTCTGAGTCACGGCGTAGATACAGGTGTTGGCGCAGGAACTGAGAATCTGTAGCATTTCCGATGAGTGTCCGGTGATGTAAATGGGATCCATGACAGAATAAGCAAAACTCATTGAAATCCGTGTATTGATAGTATATACTGCCATTGTCAGCCACAACTTTATGAAACTACCGCTCATGCCGAAGAGCAAAACGATAGATTTGTGTCGGTTCTCCATCTCCCGGCCCTTGTCATTCTCTCCACTCTTTTGTCCTCGGAGCCACCAGCGGACTCGACTGGCCGCTAGGATCCGTCTGACAGTTAGAATATTGAACAGCAAAATCAGAAAGAATGGTAGACAAAACGTTAAAATGAGTGTCAATCTGGTCCAATGCCGCCCATGAGGCAGAGTTTTTGAAGCTCTGTGTATTAACACAATACCAGGGAACACCGTCAATTATTTCTGCAGGCTCGTATATGAAGCCCCAGCGGACAGTCTCCAAACAGGTCATCACACTCACTGTCCCAATAACCACTGCCGCCGTACTCTCGGTGCAATATTTTGTTTTCAGCTTCTCACAGCAAATAGCCACAAATCGAAAGCGACAGTCAGCAAGACTGAGGCCGCAGTGCTCGCAAATATCAACTATTCGCCAATTCTGCATAGATGAGTGATTTGCAGGAATGATCGGGCAAAATAAATCCCTGTAGTCCACCGTAGCAGCGGATCCGGGATGACGAACCAGAAGATCGGCCGCTGCCATTCCCACCAGGTAGCGAGTGATACATTTAGAGAGTGATACATTTACACTTTACCCCGGACAGAATCACAATCACCACCAAGTTCGCTGGAAGAGCGGCAGGGAACAAAAAATTGAGAAAATACTAAGAAGCTAATGCAGTTTCAGTAAGATTTCCACTTCATTTTTTGAATTTAGCGGTGGAAGTGCGGAGCGGGGCATAAAGCAGTAGGGGACAGAGAAGTTGTTCTCATGTAAAATAAAGTCTATATGATCTGAATAGGTTTCCTTACTGATCACCAAAATGTGAAGAGGCAGCGGAAAGCTGAAACTCGGTAACTACATCCTCAGAGTCAATATTCGATGGAATCTTTTCATCTGGTGTCTTCCGCGTCTCGTTGGATGAAATGAAGATATCCGGACGCTGATGGGGATTTTTCCATCAGACAATCATCAAATTCCGTGGCGAACCCTGTCAGCGACGGAACAGCTGAAGGATGGAACAAAAATAGGAAATGCTGGGAATGTTCATTCATGCAAAACAGTATACGTGGAAAAACAGATTAAGTACCTCTCCTCAGAATTAGTCTCAGAGAGACCACTAGCACGAGTGTTAACTGGTTTCTATTTCAATACCAGCTGCTTTGGGCTTAGCTTTTTTCCAGCAGTTCCAGAGTTTGGTTCCTATTCCAGTATTTGTCTCATGACGCAATTTACAACAGAGCATTGACTGATTCCATCAGGTACAGAATAGACTGACACAGCCACACAGAGGGACATGACGCCTCCCACTGAATCTATCACAGGGAAGCAGGGGGAGGGATTCAACGTTCAGCAGCAAACTCGGAGCCGTAGTCAGATGTCTGTAACACTGTCTGGTGTAGATATAATAGAATACATTTAACAGTATTGATAACTATGAAGCACAACAGCGGTTTTGAGAATTGGCTCAGCAACGACATTTTTTCTGCTTTGCATTCAGTCGTATCGCAGACACCTTCAGTTTCGTCTTACAACACGGAACTCTTTACATTTGCAAAGTGACGATCCTTCGATTGCTGCACCTAACTCAGAAACCGCTCACATCCAAATGCAGATAATGAATTGGTATAGTCTCCGTGGGCTGTATAAATACAATATTTGCAAATGCAGCGCAGCTGATACCAGACCAAAAGCACAGAGACCCGAATATCCCATTATTGAAAACAAACCGTTGGAAGAACCCTGCCTGACCTGATTAGTCCAACAAAAATTGGCCGATTCGTTGAATTACTGCAGCAGTTTGTTTTTGAATACAAATCCCTGCATCTATAGTTCTAGTGTTTCCATTCCATCCCGGAAATTTGGAATACTGGGACAAGAATGTGGCAGTTTAAAGCAGAGGCAGAATCAATCACAACATTGAAATTAAATTTTTAACATCCACCCACAAAAGGCAGCTGACACTGCGGCTTACCCTGAATTCCAAAGGCTGAAATAAAAGGATAGTAAACGTCCTATATCTGCCAGATGACTGGATGCACCATTTCAGTGAGAATCTGTGATATCAGTTGCTCCTGTATTCACAGCTCGGGCAGACAGGTGATGCATTCAAAGTGGCCCTGATTTATACAGTTGATCTGTCTCCAAAGATACAAGTTATGCACCTCACAAACTTTCTTAGCTACAGTTGTTTGAAAAAAAAAAGCACTTTAATTCAATGCCATTGTCTCTATTGCAAATATTGGCGCGATTGGAGACAAATAATTCAAAATTCTTTGACATTACCTCAGCAGCGTCTCTGGTAGAAATAGGCCTGTAGATTTACTTTCAAAGACTGAGCTTTGTCACGGTGCACTGCACTTACAGATTTCAACTTTTTGTTGGCTAAATATTCATCTCTGAACGGAAACCAGCGACACAGACCGATCCCTACTTCTGTCCCTGCAGTTTCCCATTTTGATCTGTCCTTCAGTCCTGCAGCTCCTTCATGGTCACACACACACACACACACACACACACACACACACACACACACACACACACACACACACACACACACACACACACACACACACACACGCACACACACACACACGCACACACACACACACACACACACACACACACACACACGCACACGGAAACAATTGCACAATTGCATTTCTGTTATTTTGGCTGTTGTACGTACTATTTAATATAAATTACTATATATATCACATTACACATTTAGACGGAGCTGTACTCAAAGAGCTTTACTCATATATATATACGAGAGGGCATAGTTTTAAACTGCTTTGAAGCAGGTACAGAGGAGATGGCAGCGGTAAGTTGTTTTTTTTTTTACGTGAAGAGTGGTGAGTGCGTGGAATGGACTGCCAGCGAAGGTGATGGAGACGGAAACAATATCGTCTTATTGGATGGCTACATGGAGCTTAGAAAAATCGAGGGCTATCTGTAAAGCCAAGGTAGTCCTGAGGTGAGGATATGTTCGTCATAGCTTTGTGGGCTGAAGGGCATGTATTGTGCTGTATGCTTTATCTATGTTTTCTAAAAACACATTCGAACAGTGATACAATAGAGAGACCGAGGTCTGGATAGAAACAGTCTGGTAAACTCGTTGCTAACGTACAAACTCGAGAGAATCTGCAAATGTTGGAACTCCAACACAACACAAGGAAATTAGCTGAGTTCCTCCAGCATTTTATGTGTGATGTTGCTGATATCATAGTCTTTAATGAACATCTCAAATATTCATATGTCAAACGACAGGGAATTATACAGATAGAAAACAGGGAGTTATAGACCAGTTAGCCTGACATCAGTGGAGGGAAGATGCTGCAGTCAATTATAAAAGATGAAATAGGGGCACATTTGGATAGCAATAAGAGGATCGGTCCGAATCAGCATAGATTTACCAAGGGGAACACATGCTTAATTAATCTTCTGAAATTTTTTGAGGTTGTAACTATGAAAATGGGCAAGGGAGAGCCGGTGGATGTCTTTCAGAATGGCTTTGATAAGGTCCCACATAAGAGATTAGTCGGCAAAATTAGAGCACATGATATTGGGGGTAGGGTACTAACCTGAATAGAAAATTGTTTGGCAGACAGGAAGTAGAGAATGGGGATTAACGGGTCCTTTTCAGAATGGCAGGCAGTGACTAGTGGGGTACAGAAAGGCTCAGTGCTGGGACCGCAGCTATTTACAATATACATTAATGACTTAGATGAAGTAATTAAAGGTAACATTAGCAAATATGCAGATGACACAAAGCTGGGTGGCAATGTGAAATACGAGGAGGATGTTAGGAGAATGCAGGGTGAATTGGACAGGTTGGGTGAGTGGGCAGATGCAGTTTAATGTGGATAAATGTGAGGTTATACACTTTGGTGGGAAGAGCAGGGAGACAGATTACTGTCTGAATGGTGTCAAGTTATGTAAACGGGAAGTACAACAAGATCTAGGAGTCCTTGTTCATCAGTCACTGAAAGGATGCATGCAGGTACAGCAGGAAGTGAAGAAAGCTAACGGCATGTTGGCCTTTATAATAAGGGGAGTTGAGTATAGGAGCAAAGAGGTTTCTGCACTTGTACAGGGCCTTGGCGAGACCAGCTGGAATATTGTGCTCAGTTTTGGTCTCCAAATTTGAGGAAGGACATTCATGCTATTGAGGTTCACGAGGTTAATTCCCAGGATGGCGAGACTGTCATATGCTGGAGGGACTGGGATTAGATACACTGGAATTTAGAAGGATGAGAGTGGATCTGATTGAAGCATGCAAGATTATTAAGGGATTGGACACGCTAGAGGCAGGAAACATGTTCCCGATGTTGCGGGAGTCCAGAACCAGAGGAAGGCCATTTAGAGCGGAGTTCAGGAAATACTTTTCCGCCCAGAGAGTTGTGGATCTGTGGAATTCTCTGCCTCAGAAGGCATTGGAGGTCAATCCTCTGGATGCTTTCAAGACAGGGTTAAATAGAGCTCTTAAAGATAGCGGAGTCAAGAGATATGGGGAGAAGGCAGCAACGGGGTGCTGATTGTAGATGTTCAGCCATGATCACATTGAATGGCAGCACTGGCTCGAAGGTCCGAAAAGAAACATAGAAAATAGCTGCAGGATTAGGCCATTCGGCCCTTTGAGCCCGCACAACCATTCAGTATGATCATGGCTGATCATCCAACACAAAACCCTGTACCTGTTTTGTCTCCATACCCCTGATCCCTCTAGCCACAAGGGTTATATCCATCTCCTCTTAAATATAGCCAATTAACTGGCCTCAACTGTTTCCTGTAGCAGACAATTCTACAGATTCAGCAATGGCCTACTCCTGCATCTATACTCTATTGTCCATTTTCTAGTGATTATGAGAAGAAATATTTCAATCTTCAAAGGAATGGGCAGACCGGATAAATAATAAAAACTGTACTCGAAATTGGGAAATGAAAATATGCAAGATGTCTAGAACTGAATTAGAAAGACAAGCGTGAGGTAAAACTTTAAATGTAAGAGGCAGAGAGAGAGAGAAAGAGAGAAGCCAATCGTCAGACTAACAGATAGATCGATCGACAAGCAGGCAAACGTACACACACACACACACACACACACACACACACACACACACACACACACACATACAGACACACACACACACACACACACACACAGAAACAAGTGCACAAATGTATTTCTACGTTATAATGACTGTCCTGTCGTACATATTATTTAATATAATTTAATATAAATTGCACATTGCACATTTAGAAAGAGACATAACGTAAAGATTTTTACTTCTTATGCATATGAACGATGCATGTAATGAAGTTAATACAATTGTAAATACATAAACACAGATTCGAACAAAGATAAAACTTAGAGACCGAGATAAGGACGGAAACGGTAAAATGAACACGTTCCTAATGTACAGACACCAGAAAATCTGAAGATGTTGGCACTCCAGGGCAAAACCTGAAACTCTGCTGAGATCATCCAGCATTTTGTGTGTCATGCTGCTGATGTAAGAGGCTGATTTATGCTGATGTATGAACGTTATAAATCCGACAAAGGTCTAAATAAATAGAGAAGAAATATTTCAATTTGTAAAGCAGTGGGCGAATGTTTAAATAGTAAAAGCAGCACTGGAAATTGGCTCGGTTTCTCGAAATTAACGCGAGAAAGTCAAGCGTGTGATAAAATGTTAGAAGTAAGATAGCGAGAGAGAGAGAGAGAGAAAGGGTAGAGATAGTGAGACGGAGGAGGAGGAGGAGAGAGAGAAAGTGAGAGAGAGAGAGAGAGAGAGAGAGAGAGAGAGAGAGAGAGAGAGAGAGAGAGAGAGAGAGAGAGAAGCAAACTGACAATTAGATAGGTTATGCAGACAGAAAAGAACCATAAACAGATGTGTAGACTGCAGGATTGTGATGTTCTTCCTATATCTCCTAGTCTTTGGTACAGTGTGAGAATGTGGGGTTCGTTTTGTAACTGAGTCTCTGGTATAGTGTGAGAGTGTGGGATTCCCTTTTTACTTGTCATTTTCTGGTGCCATGTGTGAAGGTCCGGTTGATTCTCTAGCTGTCGGTCTATGATATAATGTGGGAGAGTGGAGTTCATTCTGTATCTGTCAATCACTGTGTACAGTATTACTTCACGGTTCGTCTGAAATCGCCCTTTAACCTCCAACAATGGCCTACCTCGTTTGGTGGATGCATTTTGAAGTAGGAGCTGGTATGCAACCCTTAATAATTATGAACACTTTTATTGTATCTTCTCTCATTCTACGTCAACTTAGGCTAAAAAGATAAAATTATTTCAATTTTTCGGTACAACTCATACCCTTTCAGAGCACATGCTGGCTTTCTGCTAACATGCCTGTTCTTATCAGATGCTTTTGAAACTTGTTTTTATTATTGTTTATTAATGTTTCCCTTATCCTACCTAAGATACACATTAAGCTGACAGATCCATCGTAACCAGGGTTAGTGCGGTCACCATTCTCGCATACCGGGAAAATGTTAGCCCATTTCAAGTCCTTAAGGATTTCACCAATCTTCAGAAAATTTTGTAAAATACTTGTCAGGCGTTTGTATTTCTAATCACAGATTTCCTTATGTACGTTTGGATATATGTTGCCTCACACTGCGATTTATTAACTATCAGCCTTTTCTGCAGATACAGGATCTCTAAGTCACTTTAAGCAACTTTCTTTTTCTCCACATTTACAGGTATTTTGATAACACATTTGCAGGTGAACACTACAGTAAAATAAATTAATATTATCCACTATGTTCTCCTCTGCATAATTAAACATCCCGCAGTTATTCCTAATATACTTAACTTGCACCCTTGACGTTTCTTTTCCGACTAAGGTATTGACATAATTACTTCTTATCAATCTTAGCATTATTAGCAATATCATTCTCAACCTGCCTTTGGCAATCTGAATTTCCCACTTGACTGTAGCTCTCATATTTAATAAGCCCAACGGTTAAATGTACTCCTGTTTTGTTTCGATAATCTTTATATAGCTGTATTTTCTTCAATAAATTTCATATCTGTATTCATTCATGCAGTTGATCTATTGTTTATATTGCTTCTCCTGACCTTCGGTATGAACACTGTTCCTTCCAGTTTGCCTTCAGAGGTCTTTCCCGCATCTGCAAATCTTTCCATTTCTGAAATTCAATTTAATGGTTTTTGTTTTTACTGATATACTCTCTAAAAGTACCTCAAGACGAACTATGTTAAGATTTCTTGTTCCGAAAAGCTGAACAACTTTCTTACACAAAATTTTCCGTTGAATGTTACAGAATATCAAGTCTAGGCAGGCATCCCCTCTTGTTGGTGTATCAGCAAACTGGATCAAAAGATGGACTGTAAGGATTTTGAACTTTTGCAATACTACTTTGAAGAACTGTTTTTGCAACATCGCTTGAAGAACTGTTTAAGCTTCATTCCTTTAAAAACTGTTTAAGCTGCCGCCCAGCAGCTGATTTCCGGTTACGTTAGTGATTTGTTTACTTTTGGGGGTTTGATTTTCAGTGTTTTAATAAACGTTTTATTTGTTATCAAAACCATGCCTCACTCATATATTTATTGTTGCTGAGTCCGTAACAACCTATCATTACAGATGGTTCTAAAACCCAGTTAGTAACCGTGTGGGCTCGGGGATATTTATCCTCTGGTTCAATGTTGAGTTGGGAAAGGTTGTCGGTCTGTACAGCAGAATTTAATGCCATTATCATTCGTCTGCAATAGGTTGAGCAAGTTAAGTCAAACAGATTTGTGATCTGCCCAGACACAGACTCTGTACTGTAGAATTTGGAATCGAAGTATTTAGGAAGACCATAGCTGATCTGTTGATGTAAGTGTATTATACTCTATATGCTCCGAAGTGCGCGGGAAAAACACAGAACACAGAAAATAGACATTTACAGCACATTACAGTCCCTTCGGCTCATAATGTTGTGCTGCCATGTAACCAACTGGAGAAACTGGCTAGAATTTCACTTGTCCATAGTCATCTATTTTTCTAAGCTCCATATACTTATCTAAGAGGCTCTTAAAAGACCATATTGTATCCGCCTCTACTGCCGCCGCCGGCAATGCACTCCATACACTCACCACTCTCTGCGTGAAAAACTTACCCCTGACATCCCATCTCTACTTACTTCCAAACACATTAAACTATGCCCCCCACCACCTGTGTTAGCCATTTCACCCCTGGGGAAAAATACTTGCTATCCACACGATCATTGCCTGTCAGCATCTTACACACCTCCATCAGGTCACCTCTCATCATCCGTCGCACAAAGGAGAAAAGGCCAAGTACACTCACCAGAGTTGTTCAGCTTTCTTACGTACTTGCACATGTGGGTGTGTCGGGTAATCAAAGGGCAGATGTTACAGCTAAACTTCCACTTGCTCAGTCTGAGGTAGATATTATCGTTTATATGGGAAAGCATTAAGTCACCTATTGCAGTAGTTTGCCTGGGGTTGCGAAATAGCAGAAAGTTCGGTAGTATGGGAAGGTTACACACGATATTTGTAATGTTCCAGAGACGTGGAATGTGTGGCCATTACGTGCCACAGATAATCTTTGGAACATGAGAAGCGATTTAGGGATTTAATGGGTGGAGCAGGGGTGCGGAATTTGCAGGATATACTGGCACCTGAGGCAGGGACGGTTACGTCGTGTAGGGCTCTTGTGAATGTTTTAGCTAAAATAGATTTGGGACGTAGCATCTGATCCCCATCATGCGTTCCTTCATACTCCACTACAGTATGTGGTGCTAATGCATCTGATGGGAGAAAGTAGGAGGAGAGTGAAACAAGTCCGCGATGGAGGCCCCTGCTACCCTGCAGACTTTACCATTGCAGTAAGTCCTGGCGCCCCGTCATTGAGAGCCCTCTGGGGGTCCGTCAGCACACGTAGATCAGTGTGACAGGAATCAGGCCCGGCTCCGCCTTCTCCGGGACATCTGTGAAATGGAAAACAATTTTGTCCCCGCTGCTGAGGAACACGTGAATATCTTTGGGTTTCTGTTCCCGATATGATGAAAACCTATCCCGCTATAATAGAGTTTTTCTTCTAGCAAATACCCACAAGGAATTCAAGGTAAAATGTCACCGAACAAAACATGGACTCTGTTTCTCTTTTCACAGATGCTGAAAATTTCCAGCAGTTTCTGTTTTTACTTCAGGATCATTTCTATTTCTCTGACTCCGGATCAATGCTACCCCTGTCACATGTGAACAGAGTTATTGTGGCCAAGCGGTTAATGCCAAATCGATCGTGTTGTTTCTGCGTAGGGTCTAATCCTGACAATTACCTCCCGCTTCCTTTTTTGTTTTATATACTTCATGAATCTCTGATCTGTCTCACAGACACAGATTGTAAAAGAACCGCTGCAAACACCGAAATCTGGTCATCGTATCTAAACCAAGGAAAGTCGATTTATTCCAATTTCTTTCAGGATGTCACTGTGGCGCAATCGATCAGAACCTTGCGCTGTTAGATGGAACATCAGTGGTCGAGGTCACTCATAGTCCCTGGAATTCCTGCAGATTTTGTTACCTGTTGTGTGTGCTCCTATTTTATTTATTAAAAGCGATAACCATATATATAAAATAGAATACTACCACCACTTGCCATTCTTTGCATGCAGTTTGATATGACATGAATGGACAGAACATGGAACATGCAAACAATACAAACTCTCATTTGCCACCAGTATATCTAACGTTTGTTCTGCAAACTACACAGGTTGCAGCGGTTACATCGGGCCCAGCTCCTCGGTACCCTCTGGTGGCTGGTGGCTATAACACAAAACCCAGCTTCTCAGTGCCTTGTGGTGGCAGCTGGCTGTAACACATGACCCAGACCCTCCATGAACTTATCAGACCCTGTGGCTGCTGGCTGATTTATTGATCTTTGGTGTTTGGTGAAATGTTTACTTCATCCGAATTTACGTCGGACTTTTAAAATAATACTTTGATTTATAAAGCTTGTTGCTACTCTTTGCCTTAAATTCCTTAAATTATACAGGTCAGTGGTGTGTGACCGTCAGACAGTCACGTCCTGTTTTCTCCCTGAGACAGCTCCCCACAATAAGAATAACTTGAAGAGAGGTCACGCATATCTTCACATAGAGAAGGGATCAAAGGGCGTGCGTAGTGATTGGGAAGAGAAACTGAGGTTATACGAGCCACCAGGATCAAAATGAATGGTGGAATTGTCTCGAAAAGCAGAATAACCATAACCGACTTCTATTTTCTATCTTTCAACGTTCATCCTTAGTGATCCGACAGGAGAAATCATCGTTCATTTGACATTGGAGACGTAGCTCAGTGGAGGAGCGCATGTGTGAAGTCCAGGTTTCAAACCCAACATTCAAACACTGTTGTTGGTGAAGTTTGAAAACTGGGCAGAAAATCCTAGACGAACAAATTTATAGCACCATGGGTGGCCTTTCATTGCCGTCGTTGAGACGCCGAGATATGCCTTTGACACGTCGGACAGTTTAGAATGGTTCCTTGCTGTATATCAGTCCTCGGCAGGTGAATTCTGAAAACAGCCGCACATTTAAGGAAGGGACGAAAGCTCGGCCGAGATGTTCTGAACATTATTGCAACAAATATAATTCTCATTGAAACCTATTGAATGTTGAAGGACTAGAATAAGGTGGACGTGGAGAGGATGTTCCCTGTGGTGGGGGCGTCCAGAACTAGAGGGCACAGCCTCAGCATTGCGCAGCGACCTTTTAGACGGAGGTAAAGAGGATCTTGTATTTAGCCAGAGTAACAAGTCTGTGGAATGCTCAGCCGCAGACTGCGGTGGAGGCAGTTGTATGGGGTTGAGAGGGAACCGGATCAGCCATGCTAGAACGGCGGAGCAGACTCGATGAGATGAATGACCAATTTCTGTTCCTATGTATTATGGTATCTGGCTAAATCCCGGTGAAGGGATTGTTTAAGGGTAGTGCTTGCGATGCGGAAACTTGGTCAGCATCTAAATCTGCGAGTTCCGTTCACGGGGAGACGAGTTGAACTTCTGTTTGAACTTGGAATTCCAACATTTATTCAATGATCAGGACAGGATGGGAAAGTTAATGGGAGCTCTGTGTTCAACGTAGTGATACCAGAGTGTGGTGCAAAATGTCGTTTTTTTTTTATAAGCAGAGAGATGGATTATCCATGTTAACAATTAAATAGGATAAACTACATACACTGGTGAAATACCGGGGTGAAAGATGGGATAAAACATTAACGATACCGGGAGAATAACTGGGGGGTCCAGAAGCTAAGGAAGAAAGAAACGAAAGTGGAGACCGAACGAAGTAAAGCAAGAAATTAAGAACCGAAAGTGAAGTAAATGGGTATGAATAAGGAGGAAAGATGGAATTGATGCAACATGGACAGATACAGACGGAAACCCAGACATATACAGGCACAGACACAGACCCAGACATGTACAGACACAGATAAGACCTAAACATATACAGGCGCCGACACAGACATAGACAGAAATAAACACACAAACACAGATGCAGAAAGCAAACATAGACATAGACATATACACATACGCGAAAACACACATCCACACCAACTCACACACACTAACGCAAGATGTTTCACATCATTCATGGAAGAACAATGTTGTTTTTTCCAAAGCAGTGTGGCGCAGCGGAAGCGTGCTGGGCCCGTAACCCAGAGGTCGGTGGATCGAAACCATCCTCCGCTATGTCAACGATTCTTAACAAAAAAATTCCGTCATTGCGCTTTAAACCACGAGATCATCCGTTCATTGGTAGACTCAAGGAAATACTCTGGCTTTCGGATGAATTGTACTTTAATCTGTGATCATTTTTCACTTTGTGCAGAGGTTTCTGTTTGGCTGGAACGATTAAACAATTGTGCATTAAGGTATCTTAATGGCATCTATTCTCTGCAGTATAAAGACAGAATAAAAACAGAATAATTTTGGAACAGGCATTGTGTAGGCAACGCTTGCAGAAAGGAGAAGAGATTTCTTGCCCGTTCGTCACATCTGGGAAAGAGAGAAAATAATCATCACACACAAAATGTTGGAGGAACTTAGTAGCCCAACGGCATCTATTTAACACACACTCAACGCTTCCGGCCGAGACCCTTCATCAGGACTGGAGAAATGAATAGGAAGACCATGTATAAATGTTCTTGCTCTGCTCTGGTTGAGATTCCATTTATCCAATTCAGTGCAATGATTTCCTGGTGAATGGTTATCAAGCTGTACGTGAATTCGGTTTCTCTCTTCACAGACGCTAACAGATCTGCTGAATACTTCTAGCAATTCCCCCTTTTAGTTCAGGATCAACTAAAAGGAAGTTTTAGGAAAATAAATTGCTGATAGTTGTTGTTGATATTACCATTGTGACAATCTACACCCTGTTCATGCTCGATAGTTTTTCAATTTCTTCTTTTAATTCAGCATATTTCTGGTACTTTTCGCTAGTTAATTATTGTAGGTAATGTGTGTTTGCAATGACTATATCAATTATGTATGTCGTTACTCTTTTTTTATCCTGTAATATTATATATTCAGACGGTTATTATGGATTGTCCTATCTGTAACAAGGGATCAGGCAAAAATTAATGTGCAGGACTCAGACCCTAATATAGAACAGGTTTGTATTTATAGTAAGGTGTGGTGTCTTTTATAAGTTCGTATTTCAAAGCAAGATTTTGGTGACTGATGTTTGTCAATTGATTATCCCTATGTAAGTAATCAGATTGAGTTAAACCGCTGCTCAATCCTATAATGTGTTGGATTGGTCCTGGTGGCTCTTGTCATTTTTAGAATTTATCGTCATTAATTTGTAAGACGTTTATTATGCATTTCTAATTTTTTTCGTTTAACCTGTAATGCCACATGGAATCCCTCTCTTTCTGGGAAGAGGTCTCCAACTCTGAGCCATGCATTCCACGTTTCCTTCTTTACATCTTGTCCGTTCAGATCATGGGGATATTTTCCATGGATGGATGCTCTGTCATTGGTTAATTTTATATTATTATTTTTATGTAAAGTTTTTGTATTTTCACAGTCTGTTATGTTTTCTACTTTGATTGCCCGTCTTATGTGCGCTCTTTCATTGATTATATTCTGTTTCTTTTCACTTACTGTAAATCCCCGCAAGGAAACGCATCTAATGGTAGCATATTTGTGTTTTGGTAAAGAATTTCCTTTGAACTTGGAACTGTTGTGCGCTGCGACACAGGACCCACACCCTGGGTGCCCTCTAGTGGTCGTGGCCGCCTCAAGGTGGCTGCCACTGCTACACTCCGGGACGTTTTCTGTACCCAGGAGCTGGGATGTTTCACTTCTTGTTGACATCAACGTACAAGTTAAATAAGCAACGACTTGCTGCTCCACTGCGAAGTTCACTCATGCCGGTCGCACTTGTACAAAGGGAAGCACATTGAATACTTCAGGAGGAGACCCATTCGTCACCACTGGGAAAGAGAGAAAATAGAGTATTTTTCAGTTTCAGACAAAGTGGACGAACGTGATCGGTCAAAGGAAAAGCCAAGAATCTGATGAGACCTACTGAGTGACTGTGACTGTTATAACCAGGACTTTTATTTCTATGTTATATGGACAACAAAACTGCGGGAAACGTCCAGCACGGTTGACTATGGTAATGGAAGGACGGGGGGAAGAAACGGAATTCAAGGCCAGGTGGGCGACGATCGAAGATGGGATTTTTTTGGAACAAGAAACAGCGTAAAACACACAAAACACTGGAGGACCTCAGCAGGTCCGTCAGCATCTATGGAGAGGAATAAAAAATCGAAATGTCAGGCCGTGTTCCTTCATCAGGACTGGAAAGGAAGTGGGAGGAAGCCAGAATAAGGTGGGGGAAGGAAAAGAGTAGAAGCTAAAATCGATAGGTGAGGCCAGGTGAGGATGGAAGGTAGATATGTTGGGGAATGGGGAGACTGAAAACTGGGAGATTATAGGTGAAGTCAGTTGGGAACAAGAGGTGGATATTTTGGGAAATGGGAAATAAATGAGAGGCTGGGTGGTGATTGGTGGAAAAGAAAAACGGTTCAAAGGTAGAAATTATTTTGCAGGGGCGGGGTGACTAGAGGGAGGCGGTAGACGTGTGAGGAAATGTGAAGACGCAAGAGTGAAGGCGGAATGGAAAATTAAAACAAAGAACGGAGAATTGAGAGATTAGTAAATTAGAGAAAGCGATGTTCATTCTATCAGATTGATGTCTACCCAGATGGAATATGAAGTGCTGCTTCTACATCCCGAGAGTGGCTTCATCGTGACAGTAGAGGAATCCATGGACCAACATGTCAGAATGGGAATGGGCAGTTCTGTTAACATATTTGACCATTGAGAAATCCTGCTTGTTGCGGACGGAGCGATGTTGCTCGACAAAATGCTTCCCCAATCCATCTTGCGTCTCGCAATTGAAGATGAAGCCGTAATGGGAGTACCGGACACAGTAGATGGCCCAGGAAAACTCACAGCTGAACTATTTCCTCACCTGGAAGGACTGCCTGCGACCCTGAAATTTGTGTGGGAGGTGGTGAATGGACAGGCGCAGCACTTCTTCCGCTTGGATAAACACCGGAAGGGAAATCAGTGGGGAGCATGTGGTCATGGCCAAATTGTCTGGCGTTGCACCCAGGACCCATTCGGATTTCCTGGTGCAGCTTCGAGTCCTGATAACTGTGTATTTCCAACATTTTCTGTTTGATATTGTCCGTGACTCTCTGATGCAATCCGGACATGTGGACTGTGAAAAACCGGGTCCAGGCCAGCAGCAATTGTTGGTCACGTTCTACATCACGGAATTGAACCATTTATTCCTACTTCCTGAAAACCTGTCCCTGTTTGTTGCCCTTAAGGTATTCGTTTAGCTTATTATATTTTCGCTTTAGTAATTCGTTTCTTTAGTAATTATTTACTAGTTAATGTTACGGTTGTTGAAAGTAGCTGTGAGGTATTGCGGCATGCGATGACGTCACACCCGGTTTCGCCACGTCTTGTTGGAAAATACCGGTTTGGAGAAACGGGAAGGAGGGTGCTTGTGTGTGCAGGATCAGCGCGAGAAAAGTTTGACTCTACGCACTAAGAAACATCATAGACGCAACGCCGTAAGTTCAAAGGATAATCGATATGTTCAACTAATAATGTTAACGCTGATTCTGTTAAAAGTAATGACGGTTGATAAAGTTCACGTTCTTTGTTATTTAAAGAGTTGCGGATAGATTGTATTGACGTATTTAAAGTTAGTAGATGGCGTAGGCAGATTCTGAATGTATGTTGTATTTTAATGTAATATAGTTTGTAGTTTTGTAAGTATTTATGATGTAAATGTGATGCCAGGAAGGAAACAAATACTGTATATATTTTGTATCCTTTTATCGGCAGTTTTCACCATACGTTAATGTGGAAGAGTGAACAGTAAACGGTTAATCTTACTGGAATCCTACTTCATTGACTACGGTTTATACTTGGTGTTTAATTCAGAGTTTTCAGTCCTGTGTGATAAAACTACACCCTGTGTCGCATCGGTGAGCGCGTTCGGCTGTTAACGGAAAGGTTGGCGGCTAATGACCCGGCAGATGTTTCTTCTCTGTTGTGTTTCATTGCCAGCTGGGAAACACTGCGCTGAACGGAGGCGGGGGCTCCCAACCGCTGCCGCGATGGGAATTAGAACAGTTATATTTCAGACACATGTGCCGAGATAAAGTGAAAACCTTCTCCGTTTATACTGTTCATAGGGATGAAATCATTACACAGTGCATTGAGATCGCACAAGGTAAAGCAATAAAAGAATGCAGAATGAAGTGTAACATCGACAGGAAACGAACAGTGCAGGAAAATAATAAGCTGCAGCATCAGACCGAGGTGGATTGTGAGGTCAAACGTACACCTTATTGTACTCAGAAACGATTCAGTAGACAAAACAGCGGGACTGAAACTATCGATGAGACTGTGATACGTTCTTTCAGGCGTTTGTGCTTTCTGTCCGATGGAAGAGGGGAAAGGAGAGAATATCCGGGTTGCGAGTGACTTTGGTCAGGCATCTGTCTGTTCGATTTGACCAGAAAGTGTGTGTTTCCTCGAGCGGAGTCCTTGGAACTAATGGACTTGCAAAGACTAATGTTGTGTTTTCACATAACGTGGGGTCCTCGATCATTTATTCGGAGTCCAGTTGGTTTCATCCCAGATGAAGGATGCGAATTCAATCTCTGATCTATTACAGTGAAAGATAATTAATAAAATGGTTAGACTCATAGAAATTTGCCCAGTCTGAGTGGCCTACTTGATCCCATGAATTCTATGTACATACCGCTATGAAAGAGGTTATTTTTATAGTCTGAAATTGTAGCTTTTTAAATGTCTGAGAATCGAACTCATGTCCACTGGTTGGGAAGCAGCTATGCTCACCACGATACCACAATCGGCTAATGATCAAGTGGACATTCGGGTAGTGAACCGTCTCCTTTGCAATAAGATTCAGTTCTATAATACGATCATCAGTTTCCGAGCTCCTTTCCAAAGGGTCATTCATCATTGCGTTGCAGTTCCTATTCCGACCAATGGATGACGCTACGTTCCGACAGACCGGAGAAACAAAACACTTTGGGATCAGACTGCAGGGAGAATCAACTCATGAGAGAGTCGGGGATAGAAATGGTTCCCTGCCTCACGCAGCATCGAAAGGAAAAACAAATCCTGATTATAAATGTTTCAAATAATTGAAAGAACAGGCAGTTGGACGCTAATGGGAGCCCTTCCTTTGTCCTGTCCTTGAACACAGTAAGTCACTTAATCGCTAAAGAATCCTGAGACCCCTCCAGTCACACAGTGAGAGCGGATGGGTGAAAGGCGCCGCCTTTGTCTACAAACATCAAAGTGAGCTCTCCTTTACCCTGACATGCGTATGATCGCCCTGATGAAGGATCTCAGACAGAAACGTCGACTGTTTACTCTTTTCTATGGATGTTTCCTTGACTGCTGAGTTTCTCCGGCATTTTTATGCATTACTCTGAATTCTAGTATCTGCAGATTTTCTCTTGTTTGTAATCCGTGTGACAGATTCCATTCTCTCCTTTATTCCTCCAATTAATCGGTAGACTAGAGTTCGATTCGCTGACGCGGAGTCCGTTTACCTGCTGGAAATGAAAATTCGAGATACAAGAGAATATTCGGAATATAACAAATCTGTGTTGAAGTATTCTGATAGAATATGAAACAGCCTAGACGATAGATAGGGCGCGACGGGAATATTTATCGAGAACGTTGTGTTCAGCACCTTTTCTCTTGTAATCCATCAACGAGTCAGTAATTGGGCGTCGTTCGGCTTTACACTCGGTGACCGATTCCGCCACTCCGAAACATGAAACAAGGGCTTTTGCTGCGAGATATCAACTCACACTCTTCCCAGCACTCATACCGATTCCTTCAGTATGTCCGAGTGACAGTAGAATGCAGGGAGAACAGCTGAAACACTTTGGAAATAATTATGCCAAGTGCGCAATGCATTTAATGCCCGCATTAAATCCACCCTGACCCTCCCGCAGCCTCGGACCCTCCGAACAGACGCTCAGAAAGTGAACTGAGGGAAGGAGTAGCGATGTTTCGCTCTATGACGTCATTCAAACATGAGAGCACGACCTGATTGACAGGACGGCAGAACGCATGCCCAGGAGCGATTTACAGCAGCCGGAATAGAGAGCTCCTGGGCCTGGAGTAGAGCACTACTGGTGCCCTCCTTCCACCAGCAGCGTATCGCTCTGTGAGCAGCTCTACAAACAGGCTCGGTGATCGGCACTGACTCCGGAGATGCCGGTTACGAGGAAGAGGCGGTGTGTAATAGCGAATGAACTCGGAATGCGGAGTGAGTGGGGAGAAAGAGTCTATTCACGGGCTGGGACAGGTAGGGCGGTGAAGGCGAGGTGGGATGGAGATTCCGGTGAGTTGCATTGCTGCCTCTTCTCCCAATACCCGGAGGAAATCCATGTTTAGTCCCAGTCTCCCCGTGTCTGTTTTTGCAGGACACGGGAGCCAGACAGGTTTACAAAGAGCGGCTGATGCAGGATCCCGGGTAGAACTGTGGCGGACACAGTTTACCCTGGCAACACAGACAAAATGCTGGTGGAAGGCAGCAGACCTGGCAGCATTCATAGGAAGCAGCACTGTCGACGATTCGGGCCGAGACCCTTCGTCAGGACTAACTGAAAGAAAAGTTAGTAAGAGATTTGAATGTAGGAGGGGGAGTGGAAAACACGAAATTACAAAAGAAGACAGGAGGGAGTGGGTGAATCTAAGAGCTGGAAAGGTGATTGACAAAAGGGATACAGAGCTGGAGAAGGGAAAGATTCTTGGGACAAGAAGCCTACGGAGAAAGAAAGGGGAGGAGAGGACCAGAGGAAGATGGAGAATAGACAAAGAGTGATGGGCAGAGAGAAAATCAATGGAGGGGGGAAATAAATTAATCAGGGATGGGGTAAGGAAGGGAGGAGGGGCCTTCACGAAAGTTAGATAAAGTCAATGTTCATTCCACCAAGTTGGAGGCTACCCAGATGGAATATGAGGTTTTGTTTCTCTAACCTGAGTGTGGCTTCATCTTGACAGTAGAAGAGGCCATGGATAGACATATCAGAATGGGAACGGGACGTGGAATTAAAATGTTTGGCTATTGGGAGATTATGATTTCTCTGCCGGACAATGTGACGTGGAATTAAAATGTGTGACCGCTGGGAGATCCTGCTTTCTCTGGCTTTCTCTGCCTATCCACGGTCCCAGAACAGGATCACTACAATCCAGTAACGTTGCTCAGTCTCCTTCATCCTTCAACGCTGGCAGATGGTATATATTTGGTACTGCATAAGCCAAATTGTAATAACCCCATTGACAGATTTTGTTCAGACGCGAGACAACATTTATATGAAAAGGGGATTGCCTGGGACAATAAATACAGTAGGCCTGCCAGTCGACTGTGTCAGTGCCATCAACATAAGTTGTGATATTACTGGTGAGATAGGAACAGTTAGTAAATGTCATAGATTACCCCGTAGTTTCAATAACAGACTTCATGCTCATCCACATGAAGTCGCTTCAGAGATTAGGATTCATGCAGTCCTTTATAAGAATGTCATGCCATCTTTCGAAACAGTTCCACTTGCAAGTGTAATTTATCGGGGCAGTTCCGTCCAGTGTTCCCTTCACGGATCTAACATTGTTACCAAAGTAAAACACAGTCTCAATTTTGCCCGAAACCCATTACCTCCATTTGACCTTCAACAGGGCGCTGATATAAATCGAAGCTTGTGTCCTCCTCGCTCTCAGCAAAGGATCCGCCGCCTCGCCTCGGTTCGGCTGCATCGAATTTTCTTCAGTTCCAAAGGGAAGCCACAGGCTATTACTTGTTCTGATTAACCCACACAAATTGTTGGAAGAACTCAGCAGGCCAGGCAGTACTTATAGAAAAAAATAATTTTATTTTCCAGACATGCAGCCTGGCATGCAGAGTTCGTTCAGTATTTTGTGTTTGTTGCTCGAATTTCCAGCATCTGTAGATTTTCTCTTGTTTGCGAATTGCGATGATCGTTTGTCAGAAAACGTGTGGTGAAAAAACAGCAATGAACCTCAGGATACTGACCACCACACCCTTCCAGTGAAGATGCAAACCATCCCTTTGGTATCGATCACCCCTGCACAGATGAAGTCCCAGTGATTGGGTAAATACAAGCGGGCTTTTTCCACGGGGGATGGGAGGTACTACAACCAGAGAGCCTGAGTTAAGGGTGAATGGTGAAAGTTTACGCAGGACAGGAAAGGAAAATTCTTCACTCAGATGGCTGTGAGAGCGTTTGAATGAGCTGCCAGAATGAGTGGTGCATGCATGTTTGGTTTCAATATTTAAGAGAAATTCGGATAGGTGCTTGCATGTCGTGGTATGGAACGATATGGCACCAGGGCAGGTCGATGGGAGTATTCAGCTTAAATGATGTAGCATGGACTAAATGGAACAAAGGTCCTGTTGCAGTGCTATATTTTTCTATGACTTCTTGAATTTATGATCCAGAATCTTTAAACCCTGCCCCTGCACCAGCTCCTCAGCCATACAGTAATCTGCTATAATCACTCGCACCTGAAAACGACAACAGGAATATTAGACTTCAAATCCCAACCCGCCCCACCCAATAAAATAAAATGACGCCAACAGGAAAGTAAACACTTTCTGAAATAGCATATATTTCTGAAATAGTATAAACTACAGTCATCACGTATATCTTCGAATTTCTAAAGTATTCTCCCTCAGCATCACGGAGCTCGTACTCAGTACAGCGACAGCTCGTACTCTGTCCTTCTGCAGGGCCTTCAGAATCAAAGGCTTGGTCTGCGCCCTCTCATGGAGGACTGACTATAATTGTCACAGATAATTGTATAATTCAAGAAAAAGGTTCCACCGAGACTCGAACTCGGATCGCTGGATTCAGAGTCCAGAGTGCTGACCATTACACCATGAAACCACACGTATTGACTACGAACGACAAACAGAAGTTGAATCTTAGGATAGTATGTGATGACACGTGTAAACATTGACAGTATATTTACATTGAACTTTAAACTTCATACAGAATGGCATGTTGAGGAAGGGAGCAGTTTTCTCTTTGGAGGGAGCAGGATGAGATGTTGCTTGAAAGAGGTATACAAGATGCGGACTGACTGGGAAACATCAGTTAGTCCAGATCCGGAGCGGCACCTTCAACACTATCAACCTGAGCACGAATGTACCGAGTGCATTCTGAGCCGCTGCATGTCTGCCTGCACCGTCTCGGATCACAAGTACCTGCAGCGGATAGTGAAGTCAGCTCAGAAGATCATCGGGGTCTCACTTCCCGCCATTACAGACATTTACATCACACGCTGCACCCGTAAAGCCAAAAGCATTGTGATGTACCCCACGCACCCTTCATACAATCTCCTCTCCCTCCTGCCTTACGGAGAGACTTTCTAACTATGTGGTCGCTCTGTACCGTCCTGAAGTTAATATACATCTCTGGTGCTTTGTTCAAATTAAGAGACAGGTTGTTGGCTCTGCACCTGTCCGTTAGCCGCTGCACCTCCTCTCTGTATGCAGACTCGTCGTTCTTGCTGATGAGACCCACCACGTCCTTGTCATCGGTGAATTTGATAATGTGGTTCGAGCTGTGTGTTGCAGCACATTCATGGGTCAGCAGAGTGAACAGCAGTGGACTGAGCCCGCAGACCTGGTGAGGACCCGTGCTCAGTGTGATGGTGTTGGACCCCACTCTTCTAACTGGACTAAATCTCTCTGCAAACTTTGAAAACCTACTTAATTATCCACAACGCCACATACCTGAATATCATCTGTATATTTACTAATCCAATTTACCACCCCATCATCCAGATCATTAATGCATATGACAAAAAACATTGGATCCAGTACAGATCATTGAGGCACACCAATAGTCACAGGCCTCCAACTTGACAAACAGTTATCCACCACTATCCTCTGGTATCTTCCATCCAGCCACTGCTGAATCCATTTTAGTACTTCAAAATTAATACCTAACGATTAGACCTTCCTAACTAAACTTCCGTGAGGAAACTTATCAAAGGCGTTAGTGAAGTCCATATAGACAACATCCACTGCTTTACCCTCCTCAACTTTCCTCGTAACCTCTTCAGAAAATTCAATAAGATTTGCCTAACATGACTTTCGACGCACAAATCCACGTTAACTGTTCCTTATCAGGTCCTGTCCATCCAGATATTTATATACAATCTCTAAGAATACTTTCCATTAATTTACCCACCACTAACATCAAACTGACAGGACTTTAATTGCTAGGTTTAAAGTTAAAAACCCTTTTAAAACAATGGAACCACATGAGCAATACGCCAGTCCTCCGGCATCATCTCCGTTTCTAATGATATTTGAAATATTTCTGTCAGCGCCCCAGCTATTTCTACACTAACCTCCCTCAACGACCTAGGGGACATCCTGTCAGGATCCGGAGATTTTTCCATTTAATTTTCCTTAAAAGCGCCAGGACTTACTTCTCTTTAATCGTCATAGTTTCCATAACTTGTTCCCCTACTTGTTTCCCATACCTTACAGAGTTGAATATCCTTCTTCTTACTGAATACCGAAGAAAATAAATTGTTCAATATCTCCCCCATCTCTTTCGGCTCCACATAGCTGTTTACTCTGATTATCTAAGGGACAGAATTTATCCCTCACGATCCTTTTGCTATTAATATAACTGTAGAAAACCTTCGGATTTATTTTCACCTTACTTGCCAAGGCAACCTCGTATCATTTTTTTTTTAGATTTTCTAATTTCTTTCTTAAGATTCTTTTTACATTCATTATATTCCTCGATCACCTCATTTACTCCATAATGCCTAAATATATTGTAGATACTTTTTTTCCTAACCACGTTTCCAATATCCCTTGAAAATCATGGCTGTCTGAAACATTTAACCTTTCGTTTCAACCTAACAGGAGCATAAAGATTCTGTACCCTCAAAATTTCACCTTTAAATGACCGCCATTTTTCTATTACATCCTTCCCATAAAATAAATTGTCCCAATCCACTCCTTCTAAATCCTTTCGCATCTCCTTAACGTTAGCCTTTCTCCAATCAAAAATCTCAACCATTAGTCCGGTCGTATACTTATCCATAATTATATTGAAACTAATGGCATTGTGATCACTGGACCAGAAGTGCTCCTCAACACATACCTGTGTCACCTGACCTAGTTCATTCCCTAACAGAAGATCCAACACTGCTCCTTCTCTAGTTGTTACGTCTATGTATTGCAGCAAAAAAAAAAAAAGAAAAAAAAGAAATATAATACTGTCCTACACACATTTTAGAAACTCCAACCCATCCATCGCATTTACAGTATGGACTTCCCAGTCTATGTGTGGAAAATTGAAATCTCCCACAATCACTACCCCGTCCGTCCAGCAAATATCTGCAATCTCCTTCCAAATTTGCTCCTCCAATTGTCGCTTTCCATTAGCTGGACTACAATTCACCCCTATAAGTGTTACTACAACTTTCCCATTACTCAATTCCACCTAAATTGTGTCCATAGACGAGCCCTCTAATCTATCCAGCCAGAGCGTCTCTGTAATATTTTCTCTGACAAGCAACGCAACACCTCCTCCTCTTGTTCCTCCGATTCTATCACACCTGAAGCAACGAAATTGAGGAATATTTAGTTGCCAATCACAAACCTCCTGCAGCCATGTTTCACTAATTGCTACAACATCATATTTCCAGGTATCAATCCATGATCTAAGCTCATCCACCTTTCTTAAAATGCACCTAGCATTAAAATAAATGCATTTCATAAATTCTCCACCTCTTCCCCTCTGTTCATTTCTAACAGTACACAGAACTTTACTGTCTTCTTTTTCTTCCTTCTCCCAAACCTCTGTCCCTGCACTCTGGCTCCCCTGCCTCTCATATCTAGTTTAAATCCACTGGAGCCTCAGTAGCAAACCTACCTGCAAGAATATTTGTCCCACTACATTTCAGATATAAACCGTCCGGTCAGAACAGGTCCCGCTTTCCCTGCAATACTGCCCAATTTTCTATAAGTCTGAAACCCTCCCTGCTGCACCATGCCTTCAGCCAGGTGTTGATCTGCACTATCTTACTATTTCTAAACCCACCTACACTTGGCATTAGAAACAATTCAGAGATTGCTATCCTAGAGGTCTTGTCCTTTGCCTTGGCACCTAGCTCCCTAAACTCACCTTTCAGGACCTCCACAGTCTTCCTACCCATGTCCTGTCCTTGGTCCCTACATGGACCACAGCATCCGGCTGTTCACCCTTCCTCTTGAGAATACCGAGTACTCGATCAGAGATATCGCGGACCCTGTCAACAGGGAGGCAACAGACCATCCGGGATTCTTTGTCTCTTCCACAGAACCCCTATGTCCCCCTACCTATCGAATCCCCTATCACTACGGCTCTCTTCTTTTCCTTCCTTTCTTTCTGAGCTGAGGGTACAGTCTCGGTGCCAGAGACATAACCACTGCAACTTATCCCTGGTAGGTCATCCCCACCACCGGTATCCAAAATTGTATAGTTATTATTGATGGGAATGGCCACAGGGGTGCTTTGCTCTTCCTGTCTATTCCCCTTCCCTCTGCTGAAAGTCACCCAACTATCTGTCTGCCTCCCGAATGATCCGAAGTCCATCCAGATCCAGCTGCAGTTCCCTAACACAGTTTGTGAGTAGCTGCAGCTGGAGTCACCATTTGTAGGTGTAGTCATCAGGTACAACGTACTCGCCCTGACTCCCCACATAATGCAAACGGAGCACTCAACTGCCCTAACTGCTGCTTCCTTTACTTACTCCTAATCTAATTAGATTAATTAAATCAGTTTTCCGGCTTTACCTCACCTGGAGTGAAGCTCGTACTTATCCTCTGCGCGCTATTTAAATTCTCCCGCAGCCTCCCGCAGACTTACACGCCCTTGCGCAGCTGTGCCCCGTTCTAATTTCACCTCTGCCCGCGCCCGCGCAATCTACCTCTTTGCGGCGATCAGTTAAAAAACCTGCTTCTCTCCGAGCTTCTTTTAGCTCTCCCTTCTCCGCCTCTTGCTGCGATTAGCTCTGCTCAGTACAGCTGAAACCCATCCTCCTTACACGACTCCCACCTGTCCTGGCAGAGAGCCCAGTGCCCTGTGAACACGATATCCTTCCTCTTGAACTAGATTGTTAGCTACAAATTTCACTCTACCACTGAACCATCTCTTAACTCGCAAGCATGAGGCATCTAAATTAATCCTTAGATCACTACCCGGGGTTCCTTCTTCTAAGCTTTCTGCCCAGCTCCCAAAATTCTCTTGGCAGGAACTCGTCTCTGTTGTTAGTTCTAATTAGGACCACGACCTCTAGCTGATCACCCTACCCTGACTTGCCCAAGGTAACACACCATCTTGCAATCTCGCTGATCTCCAAAGATACTATCGTCTGTGAAAACCTGCCCCATCCACGCTACACTGTTTGATGCATTTTATTCATATCCTTCCAGTCCTGCATATATACATGTGGTTATCTAATAGCCTCTTTGTCATCAAAATTGTTTTAACAATCATTCATTGTTCTTCGTTGATTCAGCGCAGAGTATTTACATATGCATTAGGAAACAAAGGAGGTGCTGCTGACGTTAAATCAAAGCATTTCATGAGAACTCGACGATTTCAATACCTAAAGACAAACGAATGTCAACAGTAGCAACAGTACAGTAATAAGATTAATACTGACCATCACGTAACCGAGCCGATACCTGAAATGTTGGGAGGGTTACAGATCGAACGATGTCTGTCTGTCTGCCTCTCTCTCTCTCTCTCTCTCTCTCTCTCTCTCTCTCTCTCTCTCTCTCTCTCTCTGTCTTTCTCACTCTCTCTCTCTCTCTCTCTCAGATCTGTCTGTCTCGCTCTCTGTCTTTCTTTCACTGTCTCAGTCTCTCGCTCTCTTTCTGTCACTCTTGCCCTATTTTCTTCTTGCTCTTCCTGTCTTGCTTTCTCTCACGCGCTCTTTTTTTCCCTCCCTCTGCTTCTTTCAGTCACTCCGTCTATCTCTCTCTCTTGCGTTGTTTTTCTTTCTCTCTCAACATTCTGTTCCCTATTTCAGCTCCAGCTGAAGGATCAGCGAAAAAGGATCATAAAATATCAATCTAATCTGTATTGATTATACATGAAATGATTAAAAATAATCATCAAAAGTAAAAGAAAACAATGTAAAATATAAGAAAAAATGTATATTTAAAGAAATAATAAAAAAAAAACTAAACCTAAACTAACATGGGCAATAATAATAGTTTATAAGTATATGATAGTGTCAAAAAACTCCGGACCTCCATAGCAGAACAAGAATAATAAAAGTAAAGGTCTGGAAGAAGTTCAATTAATTCAGGTGAAAGTGTCGAATGAACGGTCCCCAAGTTTCTTCAAATTTAATTGATGAATCAAAAATAGTACTTCTAATTTTTCCTAAACTCAAGCAAGAAATAGTTTGAGAAAACCATTGAAATGTGGTAGGAGGATTTACTTCTTTCCAATTTTTTAATATAGATCTCCTGACCATTAATGTTACAAAGGCAATCATTCGTCTAATTGGAGGAAAGAATCGACTATCATCTTCATTTGGAATACCAAAAATTGCAGTGATAAAATGAGGTTGTAAATCAATATTCCAAATGGAAGAAATGGTAGCAAATATGTCCTTCCAATAATTATGTAAAGTAGGACATGACCAAAACATGTGGGTCAATGAAGCCACATCTAAATGACATCTGTCACATTGCGGATTAATATGAGAATAAAACCGAGCAAGCTTATCTTTAGATATATAAGCTCCGTGTACCTCCTTAAATTGTATTAATACATGTTTAGCACATATAGAAGACGAATTAACCATTTGTAAAATTTGTTCCCATTTTTCCGTTGAAGTATTGTATTGAAGTTCTTTTTCCCATTCCTGTTTAATTCTACATGATATCTCTGGTTGTATCTTCATAAACATATTATACATAAGAGCCACTAATCTCTTCTGACAGGGATTTAAAGTAAAAATCATATCTGAAAAATCTATCAAAGTTGAATTAGGGAAGGATGGTAAAACTTTGTATAAAAAGTTTCTAATTTATAAGTATCTAAAAAAATTAGATTTAGGTAATTTTAATTTGTTAGAAAGTTGATCAAAAGGCATCAAACTACCTTCAGAAAAAAGATCGCGAAAACATATTATACATTTCCTTTTCCATATACTAAAAGCTTGATCTGTTAAAGAGGGTTTAAAGAAAAAATTAAGTAAGATAGGGCTATCAAGAACAAACTTTTTTAGAGTAAAATATTTACGAAATTGAAACCAAATTCGTAATGTATGATTAACAATAGCGTTAGATATCTGTTTATTAAGTTTAGCTAAGTCAACAGGGAGAGAAGAGCCATGAACAGAAAATAAAGAATATCCTTGTGTAGCGTTACATTCTAAAATTACCCATTGTGGGCACAATGGTAAATCTAAATCTAATTTCCAGTATAATAAATTTCGAATATTATTCGCCCAATAGTAAAATCTAAAATTGGGTAAAGCTAAGCCACCATCATTTTAGATTTCTGTAACTGTTTTTACTTAATCTGGTGTTTATATTTTGCCACACAAATGAGGAAATTTTTGAATCAATGCTATCAAAAAATGACATAGGAATAAAAATTGGTAAGGCTTGAAATAAATATAAAAATTTCGGTAAAATCATCATTTTAACAGCATTGCTCCGACCAACCAATGATAAGGATAAAGGAGGCCATCTAGTAGTAAGTTGTTGAATTTGATGAAGCATAGGTAAAAAGTTCAATCTGAATAAATATATTTCTTGGTAATTTTTATACCTAAATAAATAAAATTATCAGTAACAATTTTAAATGGTATCCTGTCATTCAGTAAAGTTTGTGCATTTAAAGGGAAAAGTTCACTCTTATCCAAATTTAATTTATAACCAGAAAAACTACCAAATTGATCCAACAAGGATAGAATAGCGGGAATAGAATTATCAGGATCAGAAATATATAACAACAAGTCATCAGCATAGAGCGATAATTTGTATAATTTCTCATTACAGGTAATACCAGAAATATTAGGGGATTCACGAATAGCAATGGCTAAAGGTTCTAATGCAATATTAAATAATAAAGGACTTAATGGACAACCTTGTCTCGTACCACGAGATAATAGAAAAAAAGAGGATCTATAATTATTCGTAAGAACAGAAGCAACAGGTATATAATATATTAATTTAATCCATGATATAAAATTAGAACTAAAATTAAAATTCTTCAAGGCATTAAATAAGTATGTCCATTCAGCTCTATCAAAAGCTTTTTCAGCATCTAATGAAATAACACATTCTGGGGTTGTGGGTGAGGAAGTGTAAATTATATTAATTAATTTTCTAACATTAAAAAAGGAGTATCGGTTCCTAATGAAACCAGTTTGATCTCCTGAAATAATCTGTGATAGTACCTTTTCTAACCTAATAGCTAAAATTTTTGTAAGAATCTTAGAGTCTACATTTAATAATGATATAGGGCGATAAGATGCACATCATGTGAAAAAACGAAAATTCTTTATCTTTAGGGTTCAAAAACCGCCATATTTCAGTAATTCCAGAATCGATCATAAAGGAGTTATTAAGTAAAGCTGATCTATTCGGAAGCGTTCGAATAGGTTTTGATCTATCAATCAAAGGATTCAAACAACAATTGAAATCTCCACCCATTATCAACATATATTCATTTAGATTAGGAAGGGTAGTAAATAAACGTTTAAAAAATTCAGGGCAGTCAAAATTTGGAGCGTAAATATTAACTAGAGCCACTTTTCGGTTAAAAAGTGAACCAGTAATCAACAAAAATCTGCCCTGTGGATCAGGTATAATTTCATGATGTATAAACGAGATTGAGGGTTCTATAAAAAATAGACACTCCCCTAATTTTAGCAGTACAATTCGAAAGAAATTGTTGACCCTCCAGAACCTAAAATAGCGTTGATTATCCTCCCTCCTAATATGGGACTCCTGTACAAAGATAATATTAGCATTCAGTTTAGGGAATACTTTAAATATTTTTTTACGTTTAATCGGATGATTTAAACCATTAGTATTCCAAGAAATAAAATTAATAGACTTATCCATCATGCTAATATTAATTGTATATACCAAAAAAGGTTGAAAAAAACACATAACCCATAATTCAGGAAGAAGGAAAAATGGTACAGGAGCAAACGGAGAACATGACACTTCAAGAATATTAATAATTTAAAGTCAGCCCATAAACTAAAAGCAAAAAAATAAAAAGCAAAAGCGTGAAAAAAGATCCCTACCCCTCCCCCCAGCCCTCGAAAGAAAGCCAAGCGGCAGGCGTATAAACTAACACTAATATTAACCCCATTTCAAGATGGCAGCTCCATGAAAAGATTAAAAAAACTATATAACACCCAGATTTAAATACAGTGTTGCAAAAAGAAAATGTATGAATGAAAAAATAATATAATAAAACAAACGATCATTAATAAAAAAGGTATAATCATTAAAATTTGAAAGTGTAATATACCTTTAAAAAAAATCCATGTTCAAATACCAGAAAAATGACGTTTCAATAGCAAAGACTTAAGGGAAGAAGAAACGACATTTTGAAAAAGCCATATTACAAAATATAAATGTAAGTTTAAAGATCTATTAAAAATTAATAGAAAAAAAGTTATCAAAATAGGATTAAAAAAAAGATTTAATGGACATTACAATATATAATAAAAAAAATCCAAAACATTCGTCCCATTTCCAAGTGCAGGCAAACAGACAAATGTTTACAGAAAGTAAAGTCTTATGGGAAGAAGAAACGACATCTTAAAAAAAGTAAATCCTTATTACAAAATATAAGCGTGTATATCCGAAACAGAACAAAGAATAATAAAAAAGTGATATTATAAAATTTAAAAGAGCTTCTATAAACGATGGTCATAGTAAAAAAAAAGAACCCAGACCCGTAGATCACGATAAGAAGTTATAAACCAGCTTCATAGGTTAAAACTTAAAATGAAATGACATCTTCTCTCCAAAAAAAATTTAAGCATAACACATAGTTCAATTTGCACTAGAAGATCGATATTCTTCAACGAATTTCTTCGCTTCTTCCGGAGTATTAAAAAATTGCTGACTGTTATCGTTCAACGTAAATCTAAGATTCGCTGGAAACTTTAAAGCTTGTTTATGTCCAATCGAATGAATCTCTGCCATCACTGGTTTAAAAGCGATTCTGCGCTCTCATTACTTCGAATGAATAATCCTCAACAATTCGAAATGTGTTGCTGTTGTGAGAAATCATACCTTTTTTACGAGCTAATCGAATTAAAAGCTCTTTCTCCCGAAGATAATGAAGGCGAACAATCACAGCTCGTGGTTTGCCACTCGCAGCTGAAAACCTGGCAACTCCGTGAGCGCGGTCGATAACAGGTTTAGTATGCAAACCTTCAGCACCGAAAATTTCCAACAATAATTTAGAGAAAAATTCAGTTAAATCACCGGACTCAACTTTTTCGGGGAACCCGTTAATTCGCAAATTCTGTCTGCGAGATCGATTTTCAAGATCAGTAAATTTAAACTTATACTGATCTAATGTTTTAACAGTCAGGTGTACCATCTTCTCCAGCGCTTCAACTGTACGTACTTTTTCGCAAATTAATTTTTCAAGAGTCGTGATCTTATCTTCATGCCGCTGAATTTCTGATGCTTGCAATTGAAGCTTAGTATCAAGCGATCTAACAAATCCTTCAAGTTCAGATATTTTCGTGGTAAGCTTATTTTCCAAACTTGCCAGTTTACTTTCCAATTTACTTTCTAGCCTGCTTTCCAGAGTTGCAAGTTTAGGGTCCAGAAGATGAGAAATAGCGTCGATGGATAGAGGATCCTTAGACAATTTCTTGCTTGTAGCCATTTTAAGTTTGACAAGATTAAATCAAATATTGTTTTAGAAAAAAAAGAGTTAATCAAAAGTATCAACTCATATGATTGGGTTCGAAAAGATTTGATTAAAGGGTGATTATAGTTGAAAAAGTAAAGAGCGCCTAAAAGGCAGATGCTTACGTCGCCATCTTGAAACTCCACCCCCTGTACTTCCTGAAAACTATCACACTCACAGACTAACACAGTTTTGCCAAACAGACTTCCATTTCATTACGGCATAAGCCAAAGAGGAATCACAGTTAGCTCTGTCCTTACAGCACTACCCTGGAAGGGCGTTCCAAACACTGAACACAATCTGTGTGTAAAATAAAATTGCCACTGTGCCCTTACGCGTATAATTTATTCCAGCTAACTGAAAGGCGTCTCCTCTCTTGTTAGCCATTGACACACTGGTAAAAATGCACTCGGTGTCCTGTAGCCTTGTTTTTAAATCTGTTGCATACCTCTTTCAAGTCTCTTCTCATACGCATTATATTTAAAGTAGCTTTTATTTTCAGTTTATATTTCGATATTACACGCTCTAGATGAATTTAAATTTACTCTGCGGACCTTCCAGTGAAGATCAATCTCCTGAGTCAGAGAAGTAAGTATTCGCCAATTCATCCTCATCTCGAGCAGGTATCTCTGAATACAAAGTGAATGTAGAGCGCCAGTGATGAATGGGCCAGTGTAGGTGTGGAGCTTTGAGGTTTCGGATCGGGAAGTTTTGGCAGTTTCGGCAGTTGCATTGTACAATCGAGTCAATCAATGTTTGAATATTAGAGACTCAGTAGAAAGCAGCTGATTGGACAATCGAAAATTGAACAGATGAAACAAATAAAACGAGGGTGAGCTCAAGCAGAGCGGCCAGTGGAGAGCGGCCAGTGAGTGAGTGGTCCCGAGAAGAACTGGTGCTTTGAGGCTTTGTTTCGAGAGGCTTCGGCGAGAAGAGGCTGAAGACGTGCTTGCTCCCAGTGAGGTAAGGCCGGGTAAGATTATCAAATTAATTTAATTAACTTAGGAGTTGATAATGGAGGCAGCAGATAGGGCAGTCCAGTGTCGCTATTGTAGGATGTGGGAAGACAGGGACAGCACAATTGTCTCTGATGACTATGCCTGCAAGAGGTGTATCAAGCTGCAGCTCCTGTCAAACCGATTTAGGGAAACTGAGATGGAGCTGAATGAAGCTCCGATCATTCGGGAGGCAGAAGAAGTAATAGATCGGAGGTTTAGGGAGATGTCACCCCTGAAAATCAGGAGACATGTAACTGGGTGACTGTCAGGAGAGGGAAAGAGAATAGTCAGAAACAGCAGAGCAACCCTGTGGCCGTTATTGTCAACAATAAATATACAGTTGTGGATACTGTTAGTGCGGTCGACACACCAGGGACAAGTTGTAGTTGTTGCATATAGGGAGTTAGGAATGAAGTTCAATAGCAGGACCTCAAGGGTGATAATACCGGTATTGCTGTCTTTGCCAGGTGACAGAGAGTGTAGGAAAAGAAATTTATGGCAGATGAATGCGTGGCTGAATAGTCGGTGCAGAGGTCAAAGGTTCCGATTTCTGGATCATTTCGATCTCTTTTGGGGAAGGTCTGACATGCACAAAAAGGACGGGATGCAGCTGAAGTGGAAGGGAACTAATATCCTGCCGGGTAGTTTTGTTAGAGCTGTTGGGGAGGATTTAAGCAGGTTTGGCAGGGTTAGGATTCAGAATGAGAGTGAAGTGATTAGGGTAGAAGGACACGGGCATGGTGCTATGTGTTCTGATTTGGTGAGGACGAACACGAAGGGACCAAACATAAATGCAGCCAGTCAGAGATGTTGAAATGTGTCTGTTTCAACGCTAGAAGTTTTACGAATAAAGGGAATGAACTCAAAGCATGGATGGGTACGTGTGACTACGATCTTGCGGCCGTTGCTGACACTTGACTGGAGGAAGGGCAGGATTGGCTGATGCATGTACCGATGTTTAGGTGTTTTAAAAAGAATAGGGTAGAGTGCAGTGGCATTACTGCTCAGGGAGAGTATCGCTGCTGTAGAAAGAGAGGACGCTGCAGAGGAAGCGTCCACTGAATCTGTGTAATTGAAAGTCAGAAAAAAGGAGGGATAAATCATTGTGCTGGAAGTAGTATATAGGCCCCCAAATAGCCCTCGGAACACGGAGGAGAAGATAAACAAGCAGATTTTAGAAAGGTGCAGGAAATACAGGGTTGTAGTTATGGCTGTTTTCGGATTCCCTTCTATTGATTGGCACTTCCTGACTGTAAGGGGGATAGATGGGGCTGAATTTGTCAGATGTGTTCAAGAAGGATCGTGATGCCTGACACAGTATGTGGACCGGTAGACGAGAGGAGAGGCCATACTGGATCTAGTTCTGGCCAGTGAACCTGGTCAGGTGGCAGACCTTTTGGTGGGCGAACATTTTGCTGAGAGTGACCACAATTCCCTGATCTTCAGCAAAGCTGTGGAAAAGGATAAACACAGACAAAAATAGGGAAGGGCTTAACTGGGGAAGGGCTAACTGTGAAGGGATGAGGCAGAAACTAGCGAGGGTAAACTGGAAATAGATGATCAAGGGTGAAAGCACAGGAGTAAAGTGGAAGACCACGAGCTGGGTTTGTCCCATGAGACAAGGAAAAGAAATGCCTCTTCAGGAGGGTCAGGGTCCGATCGACTCCGGGGTTGTAGGAGAAGCGAGAAGTTTGCCCGCTCTGCAGGGCCTGTGATCGAAAAGCATCGGGTACAAGGAGGCGACTGGGGTTCCGCTGCTTGGGTCGGGTTGCCTCATTTTTTGCCTCTTTGAATTTGGACTCGATCTCCCAGGTGAGGGCATCCACTACACAGGATGGTGGAAGAATGGTCTCGGAGTTGGGAAGATTCTCCTCGGAAACGTATTGGCGGGAGAGGGCATCGGGCTTCCCGTTCTTGGACCCCGGACGTTAGGTGAGGGAGAATCTGAACAGGCCAAAAATAATGTCCAACAGGCCTGGCGGGAATCCAGGCGCTTGGCAGTCTGCATATAAGGTTCTTATGGTCTGTCCAGAAAACGAAAGGGTGTTCCGCCCCCTCCAACTAATGCCTCCGCTCTTCCAATGCCAGTTTGACCGCTAGTAGCTCCGGGTTCCCCAAGTCGTAGATTCGTTCAATAGACAATATTTGCAGAAGTAGACCATTCGGCCCTTCGAGACTGCACCGCCATTTTGAGATCATGGCTGATCATCTACTATCAATACCTGGTTCCTGCCTTATCCCCATATCCATTGATTCCCCTATCCATAAGATAGCTATCTAGCTGCTTCTTGAAAGCATCCAGAGAATTGGCCTCCACTATCTTCCGCAGCAGTGCATTCCAGAGCCCCACAACTCTCTGAGAGAAGAAGTTTTTCCTTAACACTGTCCTAAATGACCTACTCCTTACTCTCAAAACATGCCCTCTGGTACTGGACACACTCAGCATCTGGAAAATATTTCCTGCCTCTATCGTGTCCAATCCCTTAATAATCTTATATGTTGCAATCATATCCCCTCTCAATCTCCTTAATTCCAGCGTGTACAAGCCCAGTCATTCTAACCTCTCTGCGTAAGACAGTCCAGACATCCCAGGAATTAACCTCTTGAATCTACGCTGCGCTTCTTCTCCAGCCAGGATGTCCTTCCTTAACCCTGGAGACCAAAACTGTACACAATACTCCAGGTGTGGTCTCACCAGGGTTCGGTTCAAATGCAAGAAGATTTCCTTGCTCTTGTACTCAAAATCCCTTTGTAATAAAGGCCAACATTCCATCAGCCTTCTGCACTGCCTGCTGCACTTGCTCATTCACCTTCAGTGACTGATGACCAAGGACTCATAGCTCTTTGTATTTCTCCTTTTCCAAACTCTACACCATTCAGATAATAACCTGCCTTCCTGTTCTTACTCCCAAAGGGGATAATCTCACACTTCTTCACTTTAAACGTCATCTGCCAAGCGTCTGCCCACTCACCCAGCCTATCCAAGTCATCGTGAATTCTCCTAACCTCCTCATCACATGTCACACTGCACCCAGCTTAGTATCATCAGCAAATTTGCTGATGTTATTCTCAATGCCTTCATCTAAATCGTTGACGTAAATTGTAAACAGCTGTGATCCCTATACCGAGACCTGCGGCAACCCCTAGTCACCACCTGCCATTCCGAGAAACACCTATTCGCCGCTACCCTTTGCTTTCTATCTGCCAACCAGTTCTCTAAACATGTTAATGTCTTCCCCCCGATGCCCTCTGTTTTCCAAAACAATTTCACCCAATTCATTTTTCAAGTGGCCAACATTGTTCTTAACTATCTTCTTTCTCTTCACTTACCTAAAAAAGCTTTTGCTATCTTCCTTTATATTCCTGGCTAGCTTGCGTTCGTACCTCTTTTTTTTTCTCCCCGTATTGCTTTTTTAGTAAAGTTCTGTTTTTCATTAAAAAAAACTCCCAATCATCTGTCCTCCCACTCACCTTAGCACTGTCATACTTTCTTTTTATTAATGCTATGGAATCTCTGACTTCCTTTGTTAACCAATATGTCCCCTTTTCCCCCTTTGAATCCTTCCTTCTCTGGGGGATGAACTGATGTTGCACCTTGTGCATTATTCCCAAGAATACCTGCCATTGCTGTTTCACTGTCTTTTCTGCTAGGCCATCCGTCCAGTCAACTTTGATCAGCTACTCATTCAGGGCTGTATAGTTTCCCCTGTTGAACTGCAACACTGACACCTCCGAGCTGACTTTATCCTTCTCAAATTGCAGATAACAACTTATCATATTATGATCAGTACCTTCAAATGGCTCCATTACTGCAATATCGCTTATAAAATCCTGTTCATTACATAACTCTAAATCCGGAATAGTCTTGTCCGGCAAGGGATGAAGGCACAGGGATGTAGTTTCTAATCCGGGCCCCAACGTTGGGACAGTAACGCTTCCACACTGGAGTCAGAGGCATCGACCTCCACGATGAACTGACAGGAGTTGTCCAGTTGAATCAGAACGGGGGCAGATGTGAAATGCCTCTTCAGTTCGGCGAATGCTGAGTCCGCCTAGGAGTTTCAATGGAAAGGTGTGGCGGGTGAGATAAGTCGGGTAAGGGAAGCCGTCACCTGACTGTAGTTTCTGATGAACCGACGATAGAACTGCGCAAACCCCAGCAACGGTTGGAGTTGCTTGCGGTCCGTGGGTTTGGGCCATTTCGCCAAAGCTCGGGATAAGCTTTCATCTGTCCCCTCTCGATGATATAACCTAGAAAGCTGACCGAGGGGACGTGGAATCCGCAGTTCTCCGACTTTACAAATAAATGCATTCTCCCCCAGCCTCTGTCGGACTTGACGGATATGGTGCACGTGGCCTAGGGACTGCTGGAAAAGATCAGGATGTCATCTAGGTAGACAAACACAAAGCGGTTAATGAACTCTCTTAGCATGTCGTTAATCAAGGCTTGAAAAACTGCGGGGACAGTGGTGGGGCCGAAAGGCATGACTGAGTACTTGAAGTAGCCTAACGGGGTATTGAAAGCCGTCTTCCACACGTCCTCCTCCCTTATCTGGACCAGATGATAGGCGTTTCGGAGGTCCAACTTCGAGAAAATGGTGGCTTCATGAAGTGGTTCGAACCCAGTACTTATATAATCAGTGGGTATTTGTTCTTAATGGTGATATGATTTAGGCCTCTGTCGTCGATACAGGGTCGGAGAGAGGCATCTTTCTTCCCCACAAAGAAGAATCCATCGCCCACCGGGAAGGATGAAGGTCGTATAATGCCCGCCGCGGGAGACTCACTAATATATTTCTACATGACTTCTTTCTCAGACGGGGTCAAGTTATACAGTCGACTAGTTGGTAAAGATCCCTTGGGGAGAAGGTCGATAATGCAGTCATACGGGTGGTGTGGAGGCAGGGAAAGGGCACGCTGCTTGCTGAACACCTGTCCCAGGTTGTGGTATTCTGTGGAAACTCTGGACAAGTTGACGGTTTCAAAGACAGGCGAGGTCGCTGTAGCCTCCCGAGGCGATAGGGCCAACTGCTGACAGGTGGCGTGGCAAAACAGGTTCCTGCTGGCTATTCTCCCGGTAGATCAATCAATTCAAGGATTATGGCGACGTAACCAGAGGTATCCAAGTACTATCGGGGCTTGAGGAGAGGAGATTAGGTTAAACTGGACCCGCTCCCGATGATTCCCAGACAGGATCAAAGACACTGGTGTAGTACGGTGAGTGACTCGAGCCAGAAGTCTTCCATCCATTGCGCGGGCACCAGAGGGGTAGACAACGGCTCCCGAGAAATTCCGGCCTGGACAGCTATGACTTTATACAACAGATTCCCCTTTGCTCCGGAAGCTATCAAGCTAGACAAGGACAGTGGCTGTTGGTTGTAAATCACAGTATCTTGGATCTGAATCCTGGGGAACTGATGAGAGTGTCGTCTAATTCACCGGAACAATTGGGGCGGGGGCTACTCTAGGAGCGGACGAGGTAGAGAGGCTGGCAGAAGATCGTAAGGTGGGCCGTAGGATGACCCGAGGAGCGGGCGTCTGGTCTTTTCTCTAAGACGTTCTCGAAGTCGATTATCTACACTATTAGCTAGAGAGACCAGAGAGTCCACGCTGTTCGCGTCTACCTGGCTGCTAATTCAACTTTTATCTTGTCATATGACGCCGTCGAAACACTTCCTGCAGTACTTCGCCATTCCACCCAGAGTCGGCCACTAATGTTTGGAACTCTATGGAGTATTTCGCTACGCTTCATGAGCCCTGGCAGAGAGTCAGAAGGCGCATACCGGCGTCCATCCCGTGAATGGACTGTTCAAAAACCTTCCACATTTCGGAGACGAAGGTGGAGAAGGAGGAACAGACCTCTGGCCGGTTGTCCCAGATCGCGGCGGCCTATGACAAGGCATCCCCTCGTAACAGCCCAATGATGTACGCAACTTTTGATTGTCCGTGTTGTACGTACGTGTCTGTTTCTCAAACCAGACAGCACTGCAGTAAGAATATCCAGTACCTCCCTACGTCCCAGCGTAGGGTTCTGGTTCGGGTTCGTAAGGCTTTCGAGGTGATTGTGTTGCCGAGCCAAAGGGCGTATCCATCCCAGGCTGTGCGGTTTGGTCAGGCTGGGTTCTTGGAAGGGAAGGAGTAAGGGGAGCGTATACCCGGTCAACCTGCTCACTGAACTTACATCCTCGGATGGGGCACGAAGAACATTTATGACTCCCCTGAGCAGCTGCTAATCTATGCCCAGTAGGTAGCCCTGGCTAAAGAGTGCCTGTTGCACCGGGTCTGTGACCGCTGTGTTCATTCTGGCCAGTTCGTTCTGTTACACGGGGGCGACGGAGGAGAACCAAAACGCAGGATACTGGCACGTCGACTCAGTTGGGAAGGCAGGCCTAAACCTGAACGCAGAGCTGGAAACCAGAGGGATCGTAACAAGGAGACGGGATTCACAGGGACTCTCTAGAAACTACAGTTCTAGAACTTAGAACTGCCGGTTATAATCGGAACAGGGAATGAAGTATCACACGAGAATTAACCAACGAACTAGCAACGTGTGACAGAATCGTCATCGTATTAATTTCCGACTCTCTGATGAAAACCAGATGTACGGTAATTGGATAACTAGCAGCAATTGACTAAAATTGGGGCTTAATCAGGGACAGAGTTGTGTTAAAGGGGAAAAGCCAACCGAAACCATGACATTTCACGATGAATCATCTCCAAATGTTCTGCACTGCACGAATTTACAGACTATATATACAGTTCATTGCTGCAGAAAAGCCTAGAGTATCATCCAATATACGTCCAGAGCAGACCAGTCCCTCTTTTGCCCTTTACAATCTCGGAAAAAAAATACAAAAACTTCAACGTTGAGATAATGACAGAAACACAAGAGGTTCTGAAGAAGATTCTGAGATCATGGCTGATCATTCACTATTACTACCCAATCCCTGCCTTGTCCCCATATCCCTTGATTCCCCTATCCATCAGATATCTATCCAGCTCCTTCTTGAAAGCATCCAGAGAATTGGCCTCCACCGTCTTCCGAGGCAGTGCATTCCACACCTCCACAACTCTCTGGGAGAAGAAGCTCTTCCTCAACTCTGTTTTAAATAACTGACCTCTTATTCTCAATCCATGCCCAGGGTACTGGACTCTCCTTCTCAATCCATGCCCTCTGGTACAGGACTCTCCTGTCCTGAAAACTGTGTATTTCCAGCATTTTCTGTTTGATATTGTCTGTGACTCTCTGATGCAAACCGGTCATGTGGACTGTGAAAAATCGGGTCCAGCCCAGCAGCGATTGTTCTTCACGTTCTGCAACACAGAATTGAACGATTTATTCTTACTTTCCACAAAACCTGCCTCGGCGTCGCATCGGTGAGCGCGTTCGGCTGTTAACCGAAAGGTTGGCAGCTAATGATCCGGCAGATGTTTCTTCTCTGTTTTGTTTCATTGCCAGCTGGGAAATGCTGCGCTGAACGTAGGCCGGGGTTCCCTTCTGCTGCCGCGATGGGAATTTGAACTGTTATAATTCAGATACGTGCAGAGATAGAGTGAAAACCTTCGCCGTTCATACTGTTCATAAGGATGAAATCATTACACAGTGCATTGAGATCGCACAAGGTAAAGCAATAACACAAAGCAGAATAAAGTGCAACAGTGACAGGGAAAGAACAGTACAGGTAAATAATAAGCTACAGCATCATACCGAGGTGGGTTGTGAGGTCAAATGTACACATTATCGTACTGCGAAACGATTCAGTAGACAAAACAGCGGGACTGAAACGTTCTTTCAGGCGTTTGTGCTTTCCGCCCGATGGAACAGGGAAAAGGAGATAATATCCAGGATGCAGGTGTCTTTGGTCAGACATCTGTCTGTTCGATTTGTCCAGAAAGTGTTTCCTCGAGCGGAGTCCTTGGAACTAACGGACTGGCCGGAACTAGTGTTGTGTTTTTCATTTAATTTGGGGTCCTCGATCGTTCAGCCGTAGTCCAGTTGGTTTCATCTCAGATGAAGGATATGAATTCAATCTGTGATTTACAACACTGAATGATAATTAATAAAACGCTTAGACTCACAGATAATCGCCCATGAATTAGTGTGTGTGGTCGACTTGGTCCCAAGAGTTCCAAGCCCATTGTGCTCTGAAAGAGGTTATTTTTATAGCCTGAAATTGTAGATTTTTAAATGGCCGAGAATCGAACTCAGGTCTACTGGTTCGAAAGCAGTTATGCTCATCACTATACCGCAATCGCCTCATGATCGAGTGGAGATTCGGGTAGTGAACCGTCTCCTTTGCTATAAGATTCAGTTCTGTAACTCGATTATTAGTTTCCGAGCTGCTTTCTGATGGATCATTCCTCACTCCGTTGTTGTTCCTATTCCGAACAGTGGATGTCGCGTCATTCCCACAGACCGGAGAAACACAACACTCTGTGTTTGGACTGCAGGGAAAAGCAAATCAAGTCAAATCACATTTGTTGTCATGCCGACCATATCTGCAGGTACAATACATTGTAAAAAATGAGGCAACGTTTTACAGGACCATAGTGTGACATGACACAGTACAAAAACTAGACGGATCTACGAAAATACAGCATAGACTGAAAAAAAAAATCCCAACAGCCTCACTAGACTACAGACCTACCCAGGACTGCGTAAAGTGCACTAAACAGTGCAGGCATTAATATAAATAATATACAGGACAATAGGGCTGTGAGGTGTCAGTCCAGGCTCTGGGAATTGAGCAGTCTGATTGCTTGGGGGAAGAAACTATTACATAGTCTGGTCGTGAAAGCCTGAATACTTCGGTGCCTTTTCCCAAACGGCAGCAGGGAGAAGAGTTTGCATGAGGGGTTCGTGCAGTCCTTCATAATCATGTTTGCTTTCCGGATGTAGCCTGTGTTGTAAATGCCCGTGATGGCGGGAATAAAGAGCCCGATGATCTTCACTGCTGACCTCACTATCCACTGCAGATTCTTGCGATCCGAGATGGTGCAATTTCCAAACCAGGCAGTGATGTGATGCAGCTGTTCAGGATGCTCTCAATACAACCCCTGTAGAATGTGATGAAGTGTGGTGCTGCGGGGGGGGGGGGGGGGCTGGAGTTGGACTTTACTCAGCTTTTGCAGAAAGTAGAGATGCTGCTGGACTTACGTTGCTATGGAGCTAGTGTTGGGGGACCATGTGAGATTCTCCGCCAGGTGAACACGAAGAAATTTGTTGCTTTTAACGATCTCTACTGAGGAGGCGTCGATGTTCAGCGGGCAGTGGTCGCTCCGTGCCGTCCTGAAGTCAACAACCATTTGTGTTGTTTTGTTCACATGACGTTGCTCCTGATCTGGACTGACTGAGGTGTCCCAGTCAGGAAGTCTATTATCCAGTTGCAGAGGGAAGAGTGCAGGCCCAATAGGCTCAGCTTTCCTATCAGTTTCTGAGGGACGATTGTGTTGAATTCTGAACTGAAGTCTATGAACAGCATCTAAACGTATAAGTCTTTTTTGTCCAGGTGGGTTAGTGCCAGCTGGAGGTTGATGGCCATGTCATCGTCTGCTGAGCGGTTGGGATTGTACGCAAACTGCAGGGAGTCCAATTAGGGGGGGCAGCAGGGTCCTGATATGCCTCATGACGAGCTCTTGAAACACGTCATGATGATAGACTTAAGTGCATTGGGACGGTAGTCATTTAAGCAGGACACTGTAGATTTCGGCACGAGAAAGATCGTGGCGGCCTTGAAGCACCTTGGAATGGTGGCGCTGCTCAGGGAGATGTTGTAGATGCCAGTGAGAGCATCTGCTAGCTGGTCTGCACATCCTCTAAGCACTCTACCAGGATAGTTGTCTGGTCCAGCATCCTTCCGTGGGTCGACCCTGCTCAGGGATCTTCTCACATCGATCACGGTGAGACACAGCTCCTGGTCATTTGTAAGGTGGTTGTGGGTGGACTTCCTCGCCGCGACGTCATTTTTCACCTCAAAACGGGCGTAGAAGTTATTCAGCGCATCTGGGAGGGAGACATCACCCGTACTGTCAGCTGATATCCTGTAATTGGTGATATCCTTCATGCCCTTCCGCATGCGCCGCGTGTCGTTGCTGTCCTGGAAGTGGCTGTGAATTCGATCGGCGTGTGCGCGATTTGCCACTCTGATGGCCCGGTAATATTTGGCCCTTGCGGTTGTTAGGGCTGCCTTATCGGCTGCTCTGAATCCGGAGTCACGGGTCCTCAGCAACGCACTGACCTCCACGGTCATCCATGGCTTCTGGTCAGCGCGTATAGTGATGGTCTTGGCCAGAGTAACATCGTCAATGCACTTGCTGATGTAGCTAGTCACTGATGCCGTGCACTCCTCTGAGTTGTTAGAGTCGCCATCAGTTGCAGCCTCCCTGTACATGTGCCAGTCAGTGTGCTCAAAACAGTCTTGAAGAGCAGAGACAGCTCCTGCAGGCCAGATTTTCACCTGCTTCTAAACTGGTCTGGAGCGCCTGATGTGCGGTCTGTATGCTGGGATTAACATAACAAAGACGTGGTCTGAGTGACGGAGGTGTGGGCGGGGCTCCGCCCGGTACGCGTCGGGGAAATTTGTATAAACTATGTCCAACTAGGGGGAGACTAGGTCTCCCCCCACCCACCACCTCGTTGCAAAGTATACATACTGATGGAATTTGGGGAGCCAATCGATTGTTGACAGAATCGGCGCTAGAAATGGTTCCCTACCTCAGGCATCAGCGAAGGGAAAAACAAATCCTGATTAGAAATGTTTCAAACAATTGAAAGAACTCGCAGTTGGACGCCAATGGGACCCCTTCCTTTGGCCAGTCATTGAACTCATTAACTGACTGAGTGCATCCTGACAACCCTCCAGTCACACAGTGTGAAAGACGCCTGACCTACACCCAACAAACAAACATCAAAGTGACTCTGTGAGCTCTCTTATACCTTGACATCCGTGTGATCGCCGTGATTAAGGGTCTCAGACAGAAAAGTCGACTGTTTATTCTTTTCCTTTGATGCTGCCTGGACTGCGGAGCTCCTCCAGCATTTTGAGTGCATTACTTTGATTTCCAGCATCTACTGATTTTCTCTTGTTTGTAATCCCTGTGACAGATTCCGTCCCCTCCTTTATTTCTCATTAGTGCGGTGGTTAATCTCCCCTCCAATCAATCGGTAGACTAGGGTTCGATTCCCTGTCGTGGTGACCTTTTTCCTGCTGGAAATGAAAACTGGAAATACAGGAGAATTTTTTGAATAAAACAAACTGTGTTGAAGTGGTCATTTAGAATATGAAACAACCCAGACTGTAGACAGCCCTCGACGGGTGGGTTTACGGAAGATGGTGGAGGCCAATTCTCTGGATGCTTTCAAGTAGGAGCTAGATAGATATCTGATGGATAGGGGAATCAAGGGATATGGGGACAAGGCAGGGACTGGGTATTGATAGTGAATGATCAGCCATGATCTCAGAATGGCGGTGCAGACTCGAGGGGCCGAATGGTCTACTTCTGCACCTGTTGTCTATTGATTATTGTCTATTGTTTATCGAGAACGTTGTGTTCAGCACCATTTCTCCAGTAATCCCTGAACGGGTCTATAATTGAGAGCCGTTCGGCGTAACACTCGGTCACCGATTCCGTCACTTCGAAACATTAAATAGGGTCTGTTGCAGTAAGATATAAACTCACACACTTCCCAGCGCTCATGCCGATTCCCTTATTGTGTCCTAGTGACTGTAGAATGCAGGGAGAACAGCTGAAACACTTTGGAAAGAACTATGCCAAGTGGACAATATGTTTAATGCCCGGTTTAAATCCACCCTGACCGTTCCGCAGACTCGGACACTCCGAACAGACGCTCTGAAAGTGAATTGAGGGAAGGAACAGCGAGGTTTCTCTCTATGACGTCATTCAAACATGAGCGAATGCGCAGCGTCGTTCCGCCCCTTGACCTGATTGACAGGACAACAGAACATGTGCCCGGGAGCGGTTTTACAGCAGCCGGGAATAGATTGTTCCTGGGCCCGGGAGTAGGGCGCTACCATTGTCCTCCTCCCACCAGCAGCCTATAGCTCAGAGAAAAGCTTTACAGACAGGCTCTGAGATCGGCACTGAGTCCGGAGATGGCGGTTGTGAGGTAGAGGCGGAGTGTAACACCGACTGAACTCGGAGTGAGTGGGTAGAGAGAAGCTATTTCAGTGCTGAGGTAGGTAGGGCGGTGAAGGTGTGGTGGTAAGGAGCTGACGGTGAGGTGCATTGCTGCCTCTTCTCCCCATACCAGGGGGGAAATCCATATTAGTCCCAGTCTCCTGGTGTTTGTTTTTGCAGGACACGGAGCCGGACAGGTTTACAAAGACCGGCTGTCGCAGCATCCCCGAGAGAAGTGTGGTGGACAAAGTTTACACTGGGAACACACACAAAATGCTGGTGGAACGCAGCAGATCAGGCAGCATCTATAGTAAGAAGCACTGTCAACTTTTGGGCCGAGACCCTTCGTCAGGACTAACTGAAAGAAAAGATAGCAAGAGATTTGAAAGTAGGAAGGGGATGGGGAAATCCGAAATAATAGCAGAAGACCGTAGGGTGTGGGGTGAATATAAGAGCAGGGACAGTGATTGGCAAAAGGGATACAGAGCTGGAGAAGGGAAAGGATGAAGGGATAGGAGGCCAAGGGAGAAACAAAGGGGGATGAGAGCACCAGAGGGAGATGGAGAACAGGCAAACGACTGATGGGCAGAGGGAGTAAAAAGGAGAGGTGGGAATAAATAAATCAGGGATGGGGTAATTAGGGGAGGAGGGGCATAAACGGAAGTTATAGAACACAATGTTCATGCCATCACGTTGGAGGCTACGTAGATGGTATATAAGGTGTTGTTCTTCCAACCTGAGTGTGGCTTCATCTCGACAGTAGAGGAGGCTGTGGATTGAAATAACAGAATGGGAATGGGACGTGGAATTAAAATGTGTGGCCACTGGGAGATACTGCTTTCTCTAGCTTTCTCTGTCTGTCTACGGTCCCAGAACAGGACCACTACAATCCAGTAACGTTGCCCAGTCTCTTTCATCCTTCAACGCTGGCCGATGGTATCTATTTGGTACTACATTCACCGAATTGTAATAATCGCTTGACAGTGGTTGTTCAGACTACAGACACCATTTATATGGAAAGGGGACATCCTGGAACAATCAATACAGTAGGCCAGCCAGTCGACTGTGGCAGTGCCATCAACAGAAGTTGTGATATCACTTGTGACATAGGTATTGTACGTACAGTTACCGAAATCTGATCCCATTACCCGTAGTTGCAGTAACAGACTTCATGCTCATCCTCATGAAGCAGCTTCTCAGATGAGGATTCAGCAGTCAATTATAAGAAATTTAATACCACCGTTCAAAACAGTTCCATTGGCAAGTGTAATTTCTCGGGGCAGTTTAGTCCAGTGCTCCCTTCACAGAGCTAACATTGTTACCAAAGTAAAACACAGACTCAATTTTGCCCGAAACTCGTCACCTCCATCTCGCCTTCAACAGGGCGCTGGCATCGATTGAAGCTTGTGTCCTCCTTGCTCTCAGCAAAGGAACCGCCGTCTCGCCTCGGTTCAATCACATCGAATTGTCTTCGATTCCAAAGGGAAATTACAGACTATTACGTACGATGGTCAACCCACAGAAATTGCTGGAAGAACTCAGCAGGTGAGGCAGCATTTACGGAAGAAGTACTTTTTTCCATAGATGTTGCCAGGCCTGTGAAGCTCCTCCAGAATTTTGTGTTTGTTGCTCGAATTTCCAGCATCTGTAGATTGTCTCTTGTTTGCGAATTGCGATGATCGTTTGCCAGAAAACGTGTGGTGAAAAAACAGCAATGAACCTCAGGATAATGACCACCACTCCCTTCCAGTGAAGATGAAAACCATCCCTTTGGTATCGATCACCCCTGCACAGATGAAGTCCCAGTGATTGGGTAAATGCAAGCGTGCATTTTCCATGGGGGATAGGAGGGACTACAGCCAGAGGGCATGAGTTAAAGGTAAAAGGCGAAAGTTTCAGGAGAACAGGAAGGAAAATTCTTCACTCAGGTGTTTGTGAGAGTGTTGGGACGAGCTGCCAGAATGAATGGTGCATGCAAGTTTGATTTCAATATTTAAGAGAAGTTCGGATGGGCATGTGGATATAGGGATTTGGAGCGATATGGTCCCAGTGCAGTTCGATGGGATTAGGCAGCTTAAATGATGCAGCACAGATCAAATCGAACAAAGAGCCTGTTTCTGTGCTGCACTTTTCTATGACTCCATGAATCTATGATCCAGAACCTTGAAACCCTGCCCCTGCACCAGCTCCGCATCCACACATTCATTCACACCTGAAAACTCAAACAGGAATATTAGTCTTCAAATCCCAACCACACCCCCAATAAAAATAACCATGACGCCAACAAGAAAGAAAACACTTTCTTAAAAAAACTGAAGGATAATAATATAAACTGCAGTCATCCCGAATGTCTTCGAATTTCGAAAATTCTGTATCCTCCGTCTGCATCACGGAGCCCGTACTCCGTACAGTGACAGCTCATACTCAGTCCTTCTATCGGGCCTTCAGACATAGGCGTGATCTCACGACCGATGAGTCCTCTCACTGAAATTGTCACAGATAATCCATACACAATTTTCCATTGTGTATAATTCAATGCAGGAAACAGGTTCCACCGAGACTCGAACTCGGATCGCTAGATTCAGAGTCCAGAGTGCTCACCATTACACCATGGAACCAGATGTGCTCATGCGAACAACAAAAAAGAAGATGAATCGTAGGGTTGTATGTGGTGACTCGTGAAGACATTGATAATATATTTACATTGAACTTTATACTTCATAGAGCATGTCTTGTGAGGACATGTTGAGGAAGCGAGCAGTCTTCTGTTTGGAGGGACCAGGATGAGACGTGACTTGAAAGAGATATACAAGATGCTGACTGACTGAAAGAGCTCAGTCAGTCCAGATCGGGAGCAGCTTCTCCAAGACCATCATACTGAGCACGGTGGCTCCCCAGGGCTGTGTGCTTAGTCCACTGCTGTTCACTCTGCTGACCCGCGACTGTGCAGCAATACACAGCTCGAACCACATCATCTGGTTCGCCGATGAGACGACCGTGGTGGGTCTCATCAGCAAGAACGACGAGTCAGCATACAGAGAGGAGGTGCAGCGGCTAACGGGCTGGTGCAGAGCCAACAATCTGTCTCTGAATGTGAACAAAACAAAAGAGATGGTTCTTGACTACTGTAGGGCAGGAGCGACCATACTCCGCTGAACATCGACAGCTCCTCGGTAGAAATCGTTTAGAGCATCATATTTTTTGGTGTTCACCTGACGGAGAATCTGACCTGGTCTCTCAACACCAGCTCCATAGCCAAGAAAGCACATCAGTGTCTCTGTTTTCTGCGAAAGCTGAGAAAAGTCCATTCCCCACCCCTGTCATCACCACATTGTACGGAGGATGTTCCGAGAGCATCCTGAGCAGCTGCATCACTGCCTGGTCCGAAATCTGCTTCGTATCCGATCACAAGACCTACAGCGGATAGTAAAGTCGGCTCAGAAGATCATCAGGGTCTCTTTTCCCGTTATTACAGACATTTACACTACACGCTCCAGCCGTAAATCCAACGACTCTGTGAATAACCTCACGCACCCCTCATGCAAAATCTTCTCCCTCCTGACATCTGGAAAAAAATACCAAAGCATTCGGGCACTCACGACCAGACTGTGCAACAGTTTCTTCTACCAAGGCACCAGAATCTTTAATACTCAGCGTCTAGACGGACATCTGCATCATTTATTATTATATTAAAATCTGTCCTCTACTGTGACTACTGTCTTATTTATTAATTATTGTGCAACCCTGCACTATTTTGTGCCCTTTACGTAGTCCTGTGTAGATCTTATGTTTTCTTACATAGTATGGTGTGGCCTTGCGTTGTCTCACTTAGTCTGGTTTACTTTTGTCCTATTTCATGAAGCACCATGGTCCTGGAGGAACGTTGTTTCGTTTATACTATGTACTGCACCGGCAGTTTATGGTCGAAATGACAATAAAAAGCGACTTGATTTGACTTGCTGATAGAAGGCATGTATCGATTAGACAGCCCGAGCATTTCCCTTCGTGTGGAAGTTACGGGAAAGAGGGGAGGGAGGTGTAATTTTAAGGTGATTGGAGGAATGCATAGCAGTGCGGGATGCCATAGGTTATTTTTTCACTCTCAGAAACTGAATGGAATTCACAGCTAGGGGTAGTGTTAGAAGCAGATAGAATAGACACATTTAAGTGACCTTGCATTGGGCCATGTCTCTTGCAGCTGAGGAATTTCTGTGAGAGACTATTTTGAAAACAGTCACCCCAAATAATTACACAATCCTTAGATGGAATCTACTAATCTGAGGGCAAGATAATGGGAACTGTGTTTGGCAGGAAATGGGGAGTTTAGACACTGGGAGCTGTTGTTATTGACTAAACTGACATCTGACCTCTGGGACTTATTTGCAGTCGTGCTGTTCAGGAATGTTGCAAATTCAGTCAAAAAGGAAAACGAACCACAAGGAATATTCAGTAAGTGGAACTTATACCAGGCCATTGATAAATTTTCAATATATGCAAATTATTCGGAGAATCAGTAGTACGGAATGATGCTGGGGGAGGGGGAATGATTTTACAGATCTAGACTGAGGAGAATAGCAAGGCACTTTGCACATACATTAATAACAAGAAGGACATCACAGGGAAGGTAGGAAAGTGGAACATCTCAGGGGCAGAGAACAGTACGTATTCCTGGTGCCAGAGGTTTTGGGCAAAGCACCAGATGATTAGTTCATGTCAATATTCCTGAAACTGAAAGTGACGCAGTAAGGAAAGTTCAGGAAGATACGCGGATATTCCACGGCATGTTTATAGCAAGCTGCAGGGAGCGTTGGGACTCTCACCAGACTGGATGGGATACATCAGAGATTACTGGGTGAATGAGGCAGGATAGCAGATTTCTGCGGCCTTCATGGAGATTTTTGTAGATTATTTTAATTGCACAGGTGACTCTCTCTTTAGCCAGCGGCTTAATATAGTGGGTGATAACTCCCGGCCCGGACAAACTGAAGAAATCGTTTGGGTGGATGCTGCGCGATGTGTCCCCTGTTACAATTCAGTACGGAAATAACAATCAATACTCAATATCCGTTTAAACGATTAGGCTTTATCGTTCTTACTTTGACTATATGGTCAGTAAAAAAAGAACGAAAAAAAGAAAAGGGTCTAATCTTATGAAACAGTCTGTTGCACAAAGTTGGAGCTCACCGATAAGCCAATTGTCCTCCATTAAACTCCTTCGATCGTCGCTGCCCTTCGGGCCCTCGCTCGAAGACCAACTCGTCCGGTGGTCTATCAAATCTCTCCAATCGCGTCTGCCTCCTCATCACTCCCCCGCCAAAAGACAGCGAAATTCTCTCTTCCAGCTCACAAGAAACAACATTATCTCGTCATAACCCAAACGTTGCAGCTACAGAAAAACCATTACATTATCAGTGAAACCCTACAGCATGTTACACACCGGTTTTTGCAGAGGACTGTTGATGAGCCAATGGTGTTTCCCTGTTTAACAAGGTAATAGAGACAGTCCAGGAAATAGTTGACTCGTGCATTAATCTTCACATTAATTCTTAGAATCAACTGACATCGGGAAAGCATTTTTTTCAGGGTAGCCAACATGGCATTGTGTGGGGGAGATTATAGTTTACAAACATGATCACATATTTTATGTAAAATGTTTGATGAGGGCCTGACTGTGGAAATTGCATTAATCGAAATTGAAAAGCTTTCAACAAGGTTTTTCATGCTAGGCTCATCCAGATCATTTTGGCTCGGTGGAGACTGCAAACAGAAAGCAATGTTTGAAGGCTCTAACTGGAGATCTGTGGACAGAGGCGTTCCAAGAAAATCAGTGTTGGGAACAGAATTTGAATTGAACTGAACTGAATTGTATTGTCTTTATTTTTTGTATCCTTTACTTGCATGAGGAGTAAAAGTCTTTACGTTACCTCGCCATCCAAATGTACAATGTTCAATCATGGTAATTTACAATAATTTATAATAAATAGAACAGGTAATGTATTATAGTGTGCACTCAACTCAGCGTGAGTTTATTCTTCTAATGCCCTGATGAAGAAGCTATCCCGGAGACATTTGGAAGAAACTATTATGCTGCGATATCTCTTCCCGGATGGTAGCCGCTAGAATAGATTGTGGTTGGAAAGGCTTGGGTCCCCAATGATCCTACGGGCCCTTTATACACACCTGTCCGTGTAAACGTCCTGAATCATGGAGTCGGAGGGGGGGGTGGTTCAGAACGATAGATGATAAGTATGCAGATGATACTATGGTAGTTGGCGTTGTGGTTAATGAAGTAAGTTTTCAAAGTTTGCAGGCAGAATTATGCCGGTTAGAAGAGTGGGCTGAGGGATGGCAGATGGAGTTTAATAAGTGTGAGGTGCTACACTTTGATAGGAATACTCCAAATAAGACATACATGGTAAATGGTAGGGCATTGAAGAATGCAGTAGAACAGAGTGATATAGGAATAATGGTGCATAGTTCCCCGAAGGTGGAATCTCATGTGGATAGGATGGTGAAGAAAGCTTTTGGTTTGTTGGCCTTTATAAATCATAGCATTGAGTATAGGAGTTAGGATATAATGTTAAAATTGCACAAGGCATTGGTAAGGCCGAATTTGCGGTATTGTGTACAGTGCTGATCACCGAATTATAGGAAAGTTATCAACAAAATAGACCGAGTACAGAGAAGATTTACGAGAACGCTACCTGGGTTTCAGCACCTAAATTTCAGGGAAAGATTGAACCATTAGGTCTTTATTCTTTGGAGTGTAGAATGTTGAGGGGGGACATGATAGAGGTATTTAAACTTATGAGGGGGACGTGGGTAGGTTTTCTCCATTGAGAGTGGGAGAGATTCAAACAATAGGACATGAGTTGAGACTTAGTGGATAAAAGTTTAAGCGTAACACCAGGCGGAATTTCTTTACTCAGAGAGTCGTAGCTATGTGTAAAGAGTTTCCAGTAGAAGAGGTAGAGGTAGGTTCGCTTTCGTCATTTAAAGCAAAATTTGATAGGTATCCGGACAGGAAAGGAATGGAGGGTTATGGGCTGAGTTCGGGACAGTGTGAGTAGGTGAGAGTAAGCGTTTGGCACGGACCGGAAGGGCTGAGATTGCCTGATTCCGTGCTGTAATTGTTATATGATTCTATGGTTATACAGATCTTCTGGGCTGTCTGTACCACTCTCTGCAGACTCCTGCGAACGAGGGAGGTACAGTTCCCATCCCATGCTGCGATGCAGTCAGTAAGGATGCTCCCAATTCTGCCACTGTAGAAAGTTCTTAGGATTTGGGACACTATGCCAAACTTCCTCAAATGTCTGAGTTGAATGTGGTGCTGTTGTAAGTTTTTCACCAGAAGAGCCGGTGTGCACAGACCATGTGAGGTCCTCAGTGATGTGTATGCCGAGGAATTGGAAGCGGTTTAACCTCTCAACCCCAGATCCACTGATGTCAACAGGGTTTAGGCCGTCTCCGTTCCTCCTGCAATCCGCAAGCAGCTCCTTTGTTTTTGCGACATTGAGCGAGAGGTTGTTTTCTTGACAACACTGTGTCAGAGAAATGACTTTTCCCTGCAGGCCACCTTGTTACTGTTTGAAATTAGGCCAATCAATGTAGTGTCGTCAGCGAATTCAATTAGTATATTGGAGTTGTGTATGGCGATACAGACGTTGGCGTACAGGAAATAAAGGAGGTGACTCAGTAAGCAGCCCTGAGGGGCTCCTGTATTGACAGTCAGAGGGTTTGAGATTAGGGAGCCCTCTCTTACAACATGCTGATGATCTGATAGGAAATCCAGGATCCCGCTGCACAAGGCAGGGTCAGGGCCGAGATCTCAGTGCTTCTTGTCCAGCCTAGATGGAACTATGGTGTTAAATGCTGAACTGTTGAATCCAAGACAGCATTCTCACATAAGTATCCTTCTTTTAATTACAAATTAATATAAATTACAAATTGCACATTTAGACGAAGACATAGCGTAAAGGCTCGTACTCCTCATGTGAAGGATACACGAAATAAAGTCAATTAAATTCATTCAATTCAGCTCAATTAACCAATTCAATTGTGTTGTTTGCGATCTTTATGAATGGTTTGGCTGTGAAAGTAGAAGGCGTAATTAGTTTGCAAATGATGTAGGTAGCGATATAAAACTGCAAGGGGGTGATCAAGCAGTGTGTGCTGAGGAATCGCCAACGGCATTCAATCCAGATACATGTGAAGCACAGCATTGTGGGAGATGAAACCAGTTTAGGATTTATACAGTGTAGGCTGGAGCCCCGGGGAGTGTTATGGTAAAGAGGGGCCGAGGAGTGCAAAGGGCACAGTTCACTGAACGCGTGTCAGAAGTAGATAGCGTGATGAAGATCATCAGGTTCAGCCGAACGCCTTCATCAGTCAGGGCACTAAGTGAATAAACGAATAAGGAATGTTGTTGCAGTAATGTAACACGTGGCTGAGGTGTTTCTGAGAATATTCTGTATAGATTTCTTCATTGCTCAATAGAAATGTTGGTATTGAATCATAAAAATAATTCAGGACACATTCAGCAGATCGTTGCTGGAATTGAGGGACTTTATTAAAAGAAAGTTGCATAAGCCCTGGAATGTAGATCAAGGAACGATTTGAGACATGTATACAAGATCATAAGGGGCATGGGTAATGTGAGGCTTAGTTTTTTTCCCCAGGAAGGGGGTGATTCAAAACAAGAGGGCATTGGTCTGACAACAGAGCTGAGAGGTTTTAAAGTATTAAATGTTGAAAGATTATAAACGGATTGCCTTTGTGTATAATGATTAGAGATGGAAATTTTTGAATGCCTCCAGTAGAGCGTTCTGTGACAGTGCATAATTTGTCTACCTGGATGTTGGACAGAAGGTGGAGTAAAGTGGAACTGGACGAGTACTTTGGAACTCCTCAGCAGAGAACACAGGATGTTTTAAATTAGTTCCGAGCAGGGATACGTTTTGTCTGGAAATAAAGGCCATTTCATTAATTTAATTATCATTGACAGGATCTGGGAAGTGTAGATCGAGAGAAGTTATAGTACTGTACCTCAAAGAAATATTCAGTCCACAATCCTTTGTTCACGTAAATGAGTATTACACCTATGGATTTTGATCAATTTAATTGTATCTTTATTTATGAATCATATTCCCGAAGAACCTGATGATTCCAGGGGCATCACAGAAGGTGTGTCCAGAGGCATCTGTAAACGTACGTTCATCAGTGACAGCCAGCAGGGACTCCGTGACAACACGAGAAGAGTGGTGACGACTGGCGAGTCAGTAACAGCCCGAAGAGACAGCGACCGGGGCAGAACGGACTGGCAACCCAATCTGTGCCCTCTGAGAAGAGGACCGCCACAAAAGCTAGGATGAATCTAAAGGAACAATACCCTCAGGGCTGCCCGAGAGGGAAGGAGAACGAGCAGCCCAGTCTGACGATGAGGCAGGAGAAGAGGAGAGCATCTGCTTGACCCAGCTGAAGTGCATACTACGAAAGAAGATCAAGGCCCTCCCCCGGGCAGAGTGGCATCGGAGGTGACGTCGGGAAAGGCCCGAAAACGTGCTGCCTTTATCGCCAAACCCTTCAGATTCAACAAGGAGTTGCTGGGGCTGAGGCACAGCCTGAAACTGGCCTGTTCGTAGGAAGACATAGATCAACATTTGAAGAAGATTTACAGTGATCCTGAAAGAGAGCAGGAGTTGGGAGACTGCAAAATCCTAATAGATCCCCTGAACCGGATGTCCAGTTCGTCATGTCAGAATTGCAGCTAAAGGAAGTCAAAGAGGTCACCCGCATACCAAGGGCAAGCTCTGCTCCATGACCAAGCAGCACCTCGGACAAAGTGTTCAAGAATTGCACTAACTCCTGCTACGTCTGTGGAAGATGCGGCGAGTTTTCAGGAGAAGAGCGAAGATCCCAGAAAGGTGAAGAGTGGCTGAAGTGGTCTGGATCCCGAAGGAGGAAAACGCCACCTAGGTATACCAGTTCCTCGTCTTCTCCCCACTGTGTGTCGAGGCGAAGATCTTATTCAGTGCCGTTTCCAATCGGCTGTGCACTTACCAAGCAAATAACACCTATATTGGTACATCAGTCCAGAAAGCTGCATTTCAGGGATGCCGGGCTGTCCGGAGCATGCTGGTGTGGTGAAACAATTCATCAGGGATGCCAGAGAGAACAAGGGCAACCTGCCAGTGTTGTGGCTCGACCTCTCAAATGCACATTGCTCCATTCGCACAAGCTGGTGCAGCTCACACTGACCAAACATTACGTCCCTAGCAGAATTAGAAACCTTATCGCTGATTATTACAGCAACTTCCTGGTCAGAGTGTCTAAAGGAGCAATTACATCAAACTGACACGAAGTGGAGATCGGTATCATTGCAGGATGCACAATCTCAGTGACACTGTTCTCCCTAGCCATGAGCATACTCACTAAGTCTGCAGAACCAGAGTGCAAAGGGCACAGAATGAATTCCACTCAACGGATACCACCCATCAGGGCATTCATGGATGACCTCACAATCACCACAGAATCAGTCACGGAATGCCGGTGGATTCTGCAGGTGCTCGAAAACTGGTGGAGTGGGCCCGGATGCGTTTCAAAACAACCAAATCCATATCTATGGTGCTGAGAATAAGTTCTGGTTCAGCATCGCAGGCACAGCCATCCCAATCATAACAGAAAAGCCATTCAAGAGCTTTGGTAAGGTTTTTGAAAGCTCTTTAAGGAACAGGACATCCATTCAGGCGACCTGCAGCATATTGGATGGCTGGCTGAAATCCGACCTGCAGCGAATTGGATGGCCGACAATCTCTACAAATACAAATAAACAAACAAATAAATAATACAGATGACAGGAGTTAGAGAGCCGATGATAGTGAGCACATAAGTTGTTCAGAGCTGACGTCAGAGAAGTTAACTACGAAGATTCGTCCAGCTATGACCTCACCAGAACCCAAAAGAACCTACTGGAGTCCAAATGCGGGTGACGAGGTTCTGGCAATGTTGAGTCTGTTTTTTACTTTGGTAACAATGTTAGAGCTGCGAAGAGAGCACTGGACTGAATTGCCCAGATAAATTACACTTCCCAATGGAAATGTATTGAAAGATGGCATTAAATTTCTTGTGATGGACTGCATCAATCCTTATCTTTGAAGATGCATCATGAGGATAAAGGTGACGTCTGTAATTGCAACTTCGGGGTATTGGGTTCAGTTGTAGGTAACAATACGTATAAGTCGTCAGTGATATCACAACTTCTGATGATGGCACTGACAGAGTCGGCTGGCAGGCCTACTGTATTGAATTTCCCAGGGTATCCTCTTTCCAACTAAATGGTGTCTCCAGTTTGAACAAACGCTGTCAAGGTGTTATTACAATTTGGCATATGCTGTTCCAAATGCACAACATCTGCCAGCGTTGAAGGATGAAGGAGACAGAGCAACGTTACTGGATTGTAGAGTTCCTGTTCTGCGTACCTACCAGACGGGCTCGTGAGAGCCAGTGTTGCAGTAATTGGATAACAGCGCTTGATTTTCAAGTCTGAAAATCAATGAAATTTTTAACAAAACGCCAGCACGCTGCAAAATCTCCTCTCAAAACTAAACAGCATTAAATGTTCTGTTGGCTGAGAGCGGAGGTAGTTGTGCCATCACTGTCCTGGAATGATCCACAAACATCTTTGATATATCTGTGAATATCGTCAACTGTAACCATGCAATTCCTGTTAGAATCCCTGCTAGGAAGTTTGTGCAACTCCAGTTTCTGATAGTGAACATTGTTTTAATTTCTTGCCAGACAGCAGTCTGTGGAGTGATGACCCAAAGCACGGCTGCCTGCATTATTGATCAACAATCCTCCTCTTCAGGATAGTCGATGACAGGATCACTGAGGAGACCTGAATTCTCTGGGCAATTCAACTGCAGCCACAATCTATGTTGTCCGTTACAGAAAGGAAGGGAAGTGGGAAGAGCTACAGCAAGTCAAGTTAACCCAGCACCTGGGCGAGGAATGTTCATAAACAGTGTGGATTCAACCTCGGCAAGAAAGTTCTTTATAAAGTCTGATTTTCCTTTGCACAGTAAGGGCTTGGAGTCATTATGCGTACCAAAACAAGATGAGGATACAAATGAAGAATTATAGGGTGACAGTTAATGTTGGTCAGTTGTTTTGCTAATGTGGGGATGCCATGAGGGAGTTGATAGCTGACAACAAAAGCCTCGGTTTATTCTGGTAGGGGTGATGGACTCAGTTGTTGAGTGTAACAAAGAACGGTGCGGGATGCAGACTCTCCCAGGGAGATTCGAAGAAACAGTCTGAACGCAACGTTTCTTTCTTCTTGGGAGACTCTACCGTTCTGCACTCCGACGAACAAGGGATATTCCACCTTCCCATGGTCAACTAACTGATCACTTCAATGCCAAATTACTTATTCAATTTTATTTGTTTTTTTTTAAGACAATATTGCTCTTGAAAAAGAGCTGTAGAATCAGCGTCTACCCGTCGGGGAATTGAAACCCGGTCTCACGCGTGACAGGCGGGGATCCTAACCACTATACTAACGAGGAACCTCTGTTGGTTCATCATGAACCAAAACATGAAACAGCACAAGAGAATGAAAAGATTTACCTTGATGTTTGTTCACTACAATACTGCAGTCAGTTTCTTCGTGTCCTTCCTAGGGGAGTCTCTCAGTTTCCTCCAGTTTTTCAGTCACCGTTTGTTTTCAAGGTTTAGCGAAAGGAACTTTCCATCGAACCTAACGCCGTGTTCTTCAACAGATCAATTATATATTCTGGTTTTATAATGCGACAGGCAAGAAGCGACGTGGAGCTCTTCGAATTTTGAAAGGAATCATTTTCACTTCAGTCCGATTCCGAGCGAATTACTAGGAGTTTTGTGTATCCGATCTGTCGCAAGATGGAGACCTCAACTGGACATAACAGGAATTGAGCCAGGGTGGGGAATCACAGTGATCAACCGGATTCAGACACCAGCTCGATCTACAGTCATGCACCACTGAAGATGGGTGAGGAAACAAACCTCCTGCAGAATGATGGAACAATGGTGATATAATGGTGAATTGAGCTGTCTTCCATACAAGTGAAGCAGGAGTGATTTCCGACGATCGCAGTTAGCAGAATTTTCATCTATCATCGAAACTATCAGAAGTAATCAGTACATAGAACTCGATCTGTGCAGACTTCTATCGGCTCAGTAGTCTAACCCTGTGAACTCGTGTACGAAGTCCAGAAATTGTTTAAATTCATGATTACGTGCAAAATTATTATTCATCCTGGGCTGGCCAGTCGTTCAAGGATGGATTTCCTATCTTTCAAATTTTCTCGATTAACCGACCAATGCTCTCATTCTAACCCAGACTCCCGCAACAAACTAGAACACATCAAAATATGTCGGACGATGTGTTCACCCTGAATGTCAGTCCAATCATCAATCCCTCTGTCTATTTATACCCCGTGGAATCACTATCCTCACCCTCTGTCTATTACACGATTAAATTATACCCTTTATTGTGATTAATAAATGTAAGATAGAATCACAGAATCGTGCCACCATGAAACAGGCCTTTCGACCCATCACTTCCATGCTGACATTCAGGAGCCAATTTACCAGAGACAAAAAAAAACAATTCACTTATGTTCAATTTCCTTCAGAGCCTTGATTGTCGAGGTGCTTGCCCAGGCAATTCTTTAATGTTGTGAGTACCTCCACCTGACACCTGGCTTTTGGAAACTGGAACCAGGAATGGTTCCTCATCTGATGCTGTCTAGGTTTACACACGTCAGGACAGTTTACTAGTAATCTGACAAGGCCTTGCTAATTTGATACGACCTTCATAGATCTCTGTCAACTTCTGCACTCCATGGATACAACCGCACTCTATCCAGTCTCATTTTATACCAGAACTCTCCATCTCAGGCAAAATCTTTCACAAATTCCGCAGCATTCAACACTCTACTTTGTTTATAGAGTGCGCAGACGTTTCGATTGGCGAATACGCGGTAAATTAGACAAGTCATATATGGTTTTCACCGAGATGATGAACTTTGACCCAGCCCGCCCCCGCTGCGCCACTCTGCTGTTGTCTAAACGGGGTGTTGCGCTGTTCCACTGTGGACGCTTCCTATTGTTTTCTTTCATTTTTGTTTATCCGTTCTTTGCTGACGTCACATACTTTCTCTTAATAACTGCTCTTTGTTGATGTTTATCGCGCCTATCTCTCTGCCCGTGTCTCTGTGTATTCTTTTCCGTGTTTCCTCACCCCTTCCCCGTTCTGTTATTATCTCTCTGCTGTCTGTGCTTCCACCCATTCGGAGACCTCGTTCCCGACATGTCAGCAATGAACGTTTTATGCATTACTTAATCAACACGGTTTCAGTAACCCTTCTGTCACACATTCTGTTTAACTTCCACCGTGTCCCTTCCGTATTTTCTCTCTTTGTCACTGGGCTGTTCTTCGGGACAAACATCAATGGGTTGAACAACGAGATTTTTTTGTCTCGTTGGTGTAAAAATCGGGGACCGAGTCTTTTGGCCTACTCCGGTGCTCCGGGAGCGGATCTGTTATTCATTCTGATTTGGGATGCTGGGAGCTTGGTTCTCGTTTGCTCGATGTGTGTTTCATTCTCTCTCTTTCTCTGCGCATTGGCTTTTGGTCTTTTGAAAATTGGTTGATTAGAGTTTCTTGCCTTCATGGCTGCCTATGAGCAAGATTTATAATTTATACCTTATTTAATAATAAATGTGTTTTGTTTTGTTGAATCCTCTCTCGTCAATAGATTTCGCCTCTATTGCCCCTGAGAAAGGGAGATCCAAACAACCCCGTTCTCCTGCCTGCATGTCGGGGCCCCTACCTAAGGAAGGATACCTTTAGAGACGGAGGGGGCGCGGTAAAGGTTCACTAGATCTGTCCGCTGAGGAGACCTTAAGCATTGAAAGCTGATACTCTCTGGAATAATCTCATTTCTTCACCCACCCACAAAGCCCCAAGATTAGGGGCTTTTCTGAAGATGTACGGCTCAATAGGAAAGCAGTTCAGTCCGTGTTGGCGGCAGATGATCAGTCGAATGTCAAGTATGACCAGAGTCACTCAAACGACAGAATTTCCAAAGAACAGCATGAGTTCACAACAAGAGATTTGAAGCACAATAATATAAACCGTTTTATTTTCTTTATTTCATAGCTTTATCAGGAGACGGCGACACAATTCACAGACTGGTAGAAGGAATAAAGGAATTTCTTGTTACGTGGACACAAGTGACTCTGAGTGGATCTGCTTAAACCGCAGTGGAACATGATTAGTGAAACCTCAATGAACTTCTGGTCTACCGCACTAATCAGTCGCCATGGCAACTGCGACCACTCAGCTGGGGAGGCTGAAGTACATTTTTCACAGGATCTCATCACTATGTCTGGGGTTGACTGAGCTGAACATCAGCGTCGGTGTCAGAGTAACCGGATAGACATCCTCTCCACATCCACTTGATCTTTCCATATTCGATGGGTTTCAATGAGTTCCTCCCTCATTGTTCTAAATTCTCACGAGTGTAGGCTCAGAGCCTCCAAACACTTCTCTTTGTTAATCGATTTCATTCCGGGATCACTCGAATGAAACCTCAATGAGCCCACTCAACGGCAGCGCACCCTTTATTAGAAATTGGGCCCAATCATGTCTACAATCCTCCAAATGAATCTGATCAATTTTTTACGATACACCATCATTATGTCGATGCTTTTAGATGTTAGTCCAGGCGGGATAAAGGCTAAAACTGCATTTGTCTGCAACTCAACTCAATCTACAACTTAACATTGATGGAGCCCTGCAGTAGAATTCCCGAGTCCATTTCCTTACTGATTTATGAATTTGCTTTCCGCTTGGGAAATAGTCTACAGATCGAGCTCGCAAGTCGACCTCGTAAGAAAAAAAATAAACACTGCCACTCCAGTTTAAATTCCCACGCAGAACATTGTGGAGGATCAAATACCCCAAGCCAATTAATTTAACTACCTTAAGAGTTGGTAAACGAGGCAGTAGATGGGGCAGTCCCTCGCTCCGATTGTAAGATGTGTGAAGTCTGGGACAGCACAATTGCCTCTGACGGCTACACCTGCAGGAGGTGCATCCAGCTGCAGCTCCTGTTAAACCGAGTCAGGGAACTGGAGCTGGAGCTGGATCAACTTTGGATTATTCGGGAGGCATGGCAGTAACAGATCGGAGTTTCAGGGAGACTGTCACCCCTAAAATTCAGGAGATTGGTGATTGTTAGGAGAGGGATGGCGAATAAGTAGAAAGAGCAGTGCACACCGGTGACGTTCCAATCAACAGCAAGTATACCGTTTTGGATACTGTTGGTGGGGACGACCTACGAGGGACAAGTTGTGGTGGTCGCGTCTCAGGAACCGAAACTGGATCCTCAGATCAGAAAGGAAGCAGGAAAAAGAGGAGTGCGGTAGTGAAAGGGTATTCAATAGTTAGGGGGACAGGTAACAGGTTATGTGTGAGAGATCGAGAATCTGGATTGTTTGTTGCCTCCCTTGTGCTCGGGCTGTGATATTTCGTATCGAGTTCTCTTAATTCTCAGGAGAGCGGGTGAGCAGCAAGATGTCGTGGCCCACGTGGGAACCAATGACATAGACAGGAGTGGGGATTAGGTCCTGAAGACGGAATATAGGGTGCTAGGAAATAGTTTAAAAGCAGGACTTCAAGAGTGTTAATGTCGGGATTGCTTTCTGTGCCAGGAGACTGAGATGGTAGGAACAAGAAGATATGGCAGATGAAGGCGTGGCTGAGGAGTTGTTGCAGAGGGCAGGGGTTCAGATTTCTGGATCATTGGCATCTGCTCTGGGGTAGGTCTGACCTGTACAAAAAGGACGGGCTGCACCTGAACTGGAAAGGGACCAATATCCTGGCAGGTAGGCTTGCTAGAGCTGTTGGGGAGGGCTCAAACTAGTTTTGCAGAGGGTGGGAATCAGAATTTGAGTGCAGATATTAGGGTGGAAGGACAAGGGCAAGACGCTATATGTTCTGAGTTGGTGAGAAAGGATATGCAGGGGATTAAACATAAATATAGCCTGTTAGAGGGGTTGAAATGTGTCTATTTCAACGCTAGGTGTGTTAGATATAAAGGGAATGAACTTAGAGCTTTGATCAATACGTGGAAGTAAGATGTTGTGGCCATTACTTAAACTTGGCTGGAGGACGGGCAGGATTGGCTCCTACACCACACACTGCCCGGTTTTACCTCTCCCCAAGATTCATAAACCTGACTGTCCTGGTAGGCCCATAGATTCAGCCTGGTCCTGCCACACCGAACTTGTATCTACCTACCTGGACTCCATTTTGTCACCCATAGATCAGTCGCTCCCTACGTGTACCGGGATGCACCCCATGCCCATGTTCATTTTCAACACGGATGTCCAATCCTTATACTCTTCAATTTCCCATCAATAAGGCCTCATAACTCTCCGCTACATTCTTGACAATAGACCACATCAGTTCCCCAACACCACCACACTCCTCCGGTTGACGGAACTGGTACACACACTTAATAAGATCTCTTTTGGCTCTTCCCACTTTCTTCAGACTAAGGTTGTAGCTATGGGCATTCACATCGGCCCCAGCTATGCCTGCTTCTTGGTGGCTTAGGTGGAAAAGTCTATGCTCCAAATCTATACCGGTACTGCTCCCCAACTTTTCCTTCGCTACATTGATGACTACATTGGTGCTGCTTCCTGCACCCATGCTGAGCTCGTCAATTTCATCGACTTTGTCTCTAACTTTCACCCAGCCCTCAAATTCAGCGGTCGGTCTCGGACACTTCTCTGCCCTTTCTCGATCTCTCAGTCTCCATCTCTAGAGATAGACTGTCCACTCACATCTTCTATAAATCCAGCGACTCCCATAACTACCCTGATTATACATCTTCACACCCTGCCAAATGCACAAAATGCTATTCCCTATTCGCAGTTCCTCCGTCTCCGCCGCATATGTTCCCAGGATGAGGCTTTTCTTTCCAGGACATCTCAAATGTCCTTTCTTTAAGAAACGTGGCTTCCCTTCTGACGTCGTCAACAAGTCATTATCTGGGAAACGGCTTCGAAGCATTCGGGCTCTCACGACCAGACTATGTAACAGTTTCTTCCCCCAAGCTATTAGACTCCTCAATACTCAGAGCCTGGACTGACACCGTGCCCTATTGCCCTGTTTATTATTTATTGTAATGCCTGCACTGTTTTGGTGCACTTTATGCAGTCCAGTGTAGGTTTGTATTCCAGTGTAGCTTTATCTGTGTTGTTATTTTTATACAGTTCAGTCTAGGTTTTGTACTGTGTCATGTAACACCATGGTCCTGAAAAACGTTGTCTCGTTTTTACTAAGTACTGTACCAGCAGTTCTGGTCGAAATGACAATAAATGTGACTTGACTTGAGTTGACTTGATATTTAATCTTTATCCTCTTTAGGTTGCTCTCTGTAGGGAGTTAGAAGATTCCCATTACTCTGTATTCTGACTATTTCTTCTTTGTTGCATGCCCTCCCTTTTGGTTTTACATTAGCTTTGACCGCTTTGTCAGCCAAGTTGTACTATTTAGCTATTTGTGCATTTATTTGTTTCTGGAAAGCATTTACCCTGTACCTCCCTCATTCTTCTCAGAAACTCTCACCATTGCTGCTCTGCTGTCATCTCTGCCAGCATCTCCTTCCACTTTACTTCAGCCAACTCCTCTCTCATTCCACTGTTACTACCTTTACTCCACTGAAGTACTGCTATGCCAGGCTGTACTCTCTCCCTGTCCAATTTCAATTCAATGATGCTGTGTTCACTGCCTCCTAAGAGTTATTTTACCTTATGTTCCGTAACTGCTTCCTGTTTATTAAATAACACACAATCCAGCATAACTGATTCCCTAGTAGGCTCAACGACAACCTGCTCTAAAAAGCCGTCTTTTAGGCATTCCAAACGCTCTCTCGCTTGAGATCTATTTCCAACCTGATTTTCCCAAACGACCTGTATGTTGAAATGTCCCATGAAATCTCCAATAACATTGCCCGTTTGACATGCCTTTTCTATTTCCAGTTGTAATCTGTGGTCCACGTCCAAACAACTGTTGACGGCCTGTTTATAACTGCAGTTTTACACTTTTACACTTGCAGTTTTTTTTACTCAACTCACAATGACTCAACATCTTCCGATCCTGTGGCTCATCTTTCTACTGATTTAATACCGTTTTAACCAGCAGAGCCATGCCATCCCCATTGCCTACCTTCCTGTTCCTCTGATTTGTCTAACTTGGGCATTAGCGCCCAACTACAAATATTTTTCAGCCGTTAATCCATGATGATCGCAACGTATATGACAATCCGTAATAGGGCAATGAGGTAATCCATCTCATTTATTTTCTCTGTGCATTGAAATATAACACTTTGAGCAATGTATTTGCTACTCTTATTGATTCTGCATCCCTCAGCTGACTTCAGTTATGTCCTATCATCTGCTCGCTCTTCCTGACAGTGTGAATGCATGCTATCTTTTCTTTCTTTACGATCCTAACCAGAGTTCTTTCACGCCAGTTCTCACGCCCCTTGCAAATTAGTTTATACCCTCCCTAACAGCTCTAACAAACCAGCTGTATACCCACAAGAAAATAACTCACAGTGTTGCGTATGATGAGAGAAATTTATTTTGATTATACATTTACTTTCAGCTTTGAGCTTTGTAGTAGAGATCCGTGTGTTGTACTGGACTGTGTCCTCACTGACCAGTGCTGTGCTCTGGCAGCTCTGTGTGCTTGGAATACACCGTCAATGTTTTTACACAAGTGTGTCCCTATTACTCAATTGATCTTGTCCAGCCTGGACGTTAGCATATTCACTGGTGACCTAAATATTTTTTCAGAATATTTCTGGTCACAGGATCATTCTGGGATGATCTAGACTATTTTACCTGTCGAGTTTATACCAACTCCTGCTACAAATGTCCACATTCCTAATCTCCAATCTGTTCACACAGATCTGCAGGTTAATCCGCCTGAAGGATCTGTCTAATTTTTCTTTGAACACTGTTTGTGTCCGCCATCATTCTGGTGAGTCCCATATTTCCTAAGATGAAGTCCAGAATGTCTTTCTCCCTGTTGGATCATCTAAATAATGTTTCAGGAAACTTTACTGAATATAAATAATACCCCATCCAAGTCTTAGGTGGGAAAGGAGTCCCGGTCCCTCTGGGGAGCGATTATTCACTATAGATACTCTAATGTTCGTACATGAATACATAACCTGCTGACATATCTGTTCCTCTTTCTTACTGGCTATTAGGAGACCTACAGTATAATCCTATCACAGTGAATACACCTTTCTCATTGCTGAGTTCCACCTATATTGTCTCACTGGATGAGCCGCCGCGATGACCTTGAACTTGTGACATTCTGCCTGATCAGCTGCACAGCTCGCCCAGACTCATTCTGCACCCTCTGGACTGTCCTGTACATCGGCGAGACCCGACGCAGATTGGGGGACTGCTCGTCGAGCACCTCCACTCCGTCCACCACATCGAATTCTCCAACTTCCGGTAATTCCCTCCCTCTCCCTTTACCGATCCTAGTTTCACTCTGCCTCCTCTTCCAGCTGCCTATTACCTCTGTTATGATTCTACCTTCTTCCACTTCCCATAGTGCTATCACTTTACATTCCTTCATCACCTTTCCTGCTTATCCCCTCCCTGCTTGCCATTCCAAACCGCTTAATATTTCCTCGATTTGTATTTCACCTGGCCTCTACCAGCCTTCTCCTTCCCACCATCCCCCTACCTTCTTCAATAGGGCCACTGCCCCCTCCTTCTTCACTCCTGACAAATGGTCTCTGCCCGAAACGGTGATTGATTGTTTTCACAGATGTCGCCCGATCTGCTGAGTTCCTCCTGTTTGCATGTACGTGTTGATTTGACCACAGCATCTGCAGTGTACTTTGTGTTTGCTGATCTCGTGAGTTGCCGCTGCCTGTTAATTCGGCAGGAAGGAAATCGAAAATACAAAATGGACCATAAAGTACAGGCTATTCGATCTATGGTGACTGCTAGAAAAACACGATGGAATGAGAAAAACACACACTTGATAATATAAAACGTTTATATCACGAAACATGGCAGCAGGAGATCGAAGGTCCAATTGTCAGCAAAGGAGACCCATTTCTGAGAGAGGGTGAAAGTCATTCATTGTTATATGCAACTTGCTTACAGCAGGTTCAAGGATAAACAGTATCGGAGACACAACATTCACACAATAAAAACATAGTCTACAGAATAATAAAGATGTAACAGAATATCAACAAGAGCCCATTGCAGTAGAAAGAGGTCAAAGTGATGCTGCAGGATAACGGAGGAAATGAAACTTATTGAAATTAGGAAGGAAACGGTGATGAGTAGTCTGATGGGGTTGAAGTCTGACAAATCCCCAGGTCTAGATGGTCTGCATCCTAGGGTACTAAAGGAGGTGGTTCTGGAAATTGCGGATGCATTGGTAATCATTTTCCAATGTTCGTTAGATTCAGGATCAGTTCCTGAGGATTGGAGAATGGCTAATGTTATCCCACTTTTTAAGAAAGGAAGGAGGGAGAACACAGAGAACTATCGTTCTGTCAGCCTAACATCAGTCGTGGGGAAGATGCTAGAGTCCATTATTAAAAATGAAATAGTGGCATAGCAGTGATAGGATTGGGCCGAACCAGCACGTATTTACCAAGCGCAAATCATGCTTGACGAATCTATTGGAGTTTTTCGAGGATATAACCAGGAAGTTAGACAAGATCCAATGGATGCAGCGTACCTCGATTTTCAGTAGGCATTTGATAAGGTCCCACATAGGAAATTGGTGGATGAAATCAGAGCTCATGGCTTTAGGGGAAAATATTGTCATGGATAGAAAACTGGTTGTCAGATAGAAAGCAAAGGGTAACGGTGAATCGGAATGGAAGGTGGTGACTAATGGTGTATCACAGGGCTCGGTATTGGGACTACAGCTGTTTACGATTTACATCTACGTTTTAGATGAAGACATTGAGAGTAACATCAGCAAGTTTGTTGATGATGGTATGCTGGGTGGCCGTGTGACATGTGATGAGGATGTTAGGAGAATTCAGGGTGACTTGCATAGGCTGAGTGAGTGGGCAGATACTTGGCAGATGAAGTTTGATGTGAATAAATGTGAGGTTATCCACTTTGCGATTAAGAACAGGAAGGCAGATTATCATCTGAATGGTGTAGAGTTTGGTAAGGGAGATATACAAAGAGATAATAGACAATAGACAATAGGTGCAGAAGTAGACTATTCGGCACCTCGAGTCTGCACCACAATTCTGAGTTCATGGCTGATCATTCACTATCAATACCCAGTCCCTGCCTTGCCCCATATCCCTTGATTCCCCTATCCATCAGATATCTATCTAGCTCCTTCTTGAAAGCATCCAGAGAATTGGCCTCCACCGTCTTCCGAGGCAGTGCATTCCACACCTCCACAACTCTCTGGGAGAAGAAGCTCTTCCTCAACTCTGTTTTAAATAACTGACCTCTCATTCTCAATCCATGCCCTCTGGTACTGGACTCTCCCAACATCTGGAACATATTTCCTGCCTGAAACCTATCAAATCCTTTAATTATCTTAAACGTTTCAATCAGATCCCCTCTCAATTTCCTCAACTCCAGCGTGTACAAGCCCAATATATCCAATCTCTCTGCGTAAGATAGCACTGCCATCCCAGGAATCACCCTAGTGAATCTACGCTGCACTTCCTCAATTGCCAGAATGTCCTTCCTTAAACCTGGAGACCACGTCTGTACACAACATTCCAGGTGTGGTCTCACCAGGGCCCTGTACAAATGCAAAAGGACATCCTTGCTCTTGTACCCAATACCCCTTGTAATAAAGGCCAACATTCCATTTGCCCTCTTCACTGCCTGTTGCACTTGCTCATTCACCTTCATTGACTGATGAACTAGGACTCCTAGGTCTCTTTGCATTTCTCCCTTACCTAACTCTACACCGTTCAGACAATACTCTGCCTTCTTGTTCCTGCTTCCAAAGTGGATAACTTCACATTTATTCACATTGAATGACATCTGCCAAGTATCTGCCCACTCACCCAGCCTATCCAAGTCTCCCTGTATTCTATTAACGTCCTCTTCGCATGTCACACTGCCACCCAGTTTAGTATCGTCAGCAAACTTGCTGATATAGTTTTCAATGCCCTCATCTAAATCATCTAGATCTATGAGTTCTTGGTCATCAGTCTCTGAAGGTGAATGAGCAAGTGCAGCAGGCAGTGCAGAAGGCTAATGGAATGTTGGCCTTTATTACAAAGGGAATTCAGTACAAGAGAAAGGAAATCCTCTTGCATTTGTACAGGGCCCTGGAGAGATCACAGCTGGAGTATTGTCTACAGTTTTGTTCTCCAGGGTTAAGGAAGGTCATCCTCGCTGTAGAGGAAGTGCAGCGTAGATTCACAAGGTTAATTCCTGGGATGTCCAGACTGTCTTACGCAGAGAGGTTAGAGAGACTGGGCTTGTTCACGTTGGAATTAAGGAGATTGAGAGGGGATCTGATGGCAACATGTAAGATTATTATGGGGTTGGACAAGATAGAGGCAGGAACTATGTTCCTGATGCTGGGAGAGTCCACTACCAGAGGGCATGGTTTGAAAATAAGAGGTAGGTCATTTAGGAATGAGTTAAGGAAATACTTATTCCCCAAAGAGTTGTTGGGGTCTGATATGCACTGCCTCGGAAGGCAGTCGAGGCCCATTCTCTGGATGCTTTCAAGAAGGAGCTAGATTGGTATCTTAAGGATAGGGGAATCAAGCGATATGGGGACAAGGCTGGAACTGTGTATTGATGTAGATGATCAGCCATGATCTCTGAATGGAGGTGCAGGCTCGAAGGGCCGAATGGTCTACTACTGCAACTATTGTATACTGTCTACTGGCTATTGTCTAAGCGTTCTGTTGGCTGAGTGCGTAGGTAGTTGTGCCATCATTGGCCTGGAATGACCCACAAACATCTTTGATATATCTGAGAACATCACCGTCTGTAGCCATGCAAATCCTGTTAGACACCCTGCTAGGAAGGTTGTGCAACCCCAGTTGCTGACATTGGACTTTGTTTTAACATCTCGCCTGAGGGCACTTTGCAGAATGATGACCCAAAGCACATCTGCCTAATTATTGATCAACAACCCTGCTCTTCAGGATAGTCGATGACAGGATCACTGAAGAGACGTGAATTCTCTGGGTAATTCAACAGCAGCCCCAATGCATGTTGTCCGTTACAGAAAGGAAGGGAAGTGGGAAGAGCTACAGTAAGTCAAGTTAACCGAGCGCCTCGGCAAGGATGTTCACAGACAGTCTGCAGTCAAGCTCGGCAAGAAAGTTCTTTGTCAAATCTGATTTTCCTTTGCACAGCAGGGGCCTGGATTCATTATGCGTTCCAAACAAGATGAGGATGCAAGTAAAGCGTTCAAGGGTGATAGTTAATTTTGGTCAGTTGTTTTGCTAACGTGGTGGGGCCATGGGAGAGTTGATAGCTGACAACAAAAGCCACGGTTTAGTATGGGCGGAGTGATGGAATCAGACGTTAAGTGTAACAACGAAAGGTGCGGGATTCAAACTCTCCCGGGGGATTCGAAGAAACAGTCTCAATAGAACGTTTATTTCTTCTTGGAAGACTCTATCGCTCTTTACTTAGAGTTAAAAGAGTTATTCCACCTTCCCATTGTCCATGATCTGATCACTTCAATGCTAATTATTTTTTCAATTTTATTTGCCTTTTTTATTCAATATTCTTCATGAAGCAGAACTGTAAAATCAGCGTCTCCCGTCAGGGAATTGAACCCCGGTCTCCCGCGTGACGGGCGGGGATACTAACCACTATACTAACGAGGAACAGCTGTTGGTTCATCATGACAAAAACATGAAAGAGCACAAGAGAGTGAACAGAATTACCTTGATGTTTGTTCACTGCAGTATTGCAGTGAGTTTCTTCGTGTCCTTCCCTCAGAAGTGTCTCAGTTACCTGCGGCTTTTCAGTCACCGATTGTTTTCAAGGTTTAGCGAAAAGAACTCTCATTCAAATCTAACACCATATTGTTCAACAGATCTTTTATATAGTTTGGTTTTATACTGCGACAGGCAAGAAGCGATGTGGAACTCTTCGAATTTTGAAGGGATCATTCTCACTTCAGTCCAGTTCCGAGCGAATTACTGGGAGTTTTGTATCTCCGATCTGTCGAAAGATGGATACCTTACCTGGACATAACAGGAATTGCACCAGGGTGGGGAATCAGAGTGACTAACCGGATTCAGACAGCAGCTCGAGCCACAGTCATGCACCCCTGGAGATGTTTCAGGAACCAAGCCTCCTACAGAATGATGGAACAATGGTGATATAATGATGAACAGAGCTGTCCTCCGGACAGTTGACGCAGGTGTGATTTCGGACGATCGCAGTTACCAGAGTTTTCATCTATCATCGAAACTATCAGAAGTAAACAATTAATCGAACCCGATCTGTGTAGACTTTTATAGGCCGAGGGGTTTAACCCTGCAAACTCGTGTATGAAGTCCAAACATTGTTTAGATCCATGATTGAGTGCAAAATTATTATTCATCCTGGGCTGGCCAGCCAATCAAGGATGGATTTCCCATCTTTCACATTTTCTCGATTAACCGTCCAATGCAGCTTCCTGCTCTCACTCTAACCCAGACTCCCGCAACAAACCAGAGCACAACAAAACATGTCGGATGATGTGTTCACCTTGACTGTGTCAGTCTACTCAGCAATCCCTCTGTCTATTTATACCATTTGGGATCCCTAACCACACCCTCTGTCCATTACGCAATTATATTAAACCCTTTATTGTGATTGACAAATCTAAGATAGAAAGACAGAATCGTGCCACCCTGAAACAGGCCTTTCGACCCACCGCGTCCATGCTGAAATTCAGGAACCAATCTCACCAGAGAGAAAAAAAAAACACTTAAGAGCATTTGCCTTCAGTGCCTTGATTGTCGAGGTGCTTGCCCAGACAATTTTCTAATGTTGTGAGAGTACCGGCTTCCGCCTGCACTCAGGCATGTGTTCCAGTTTCCGAACACCATCTTCATGAAGTTCCTCATCTGATGCTGTCTATGTTTACACAGGTCAGGACAGTTTACTACTAATCAGATAAGGCAATAGATGGTTTATCCCGAAATGATGGCCTTTGACCCAGCACGCTCGCGCTGTGCCACTCTGCTATTGGCTGAACGTGGTGTTGCGCTGCTCCGTTGTGAACGCATCCCATTCTTTTCTTTCATTTTTTATTTATCTGTTCTTTGCTGACATCAGATGGTTTCCCTTAATAACTGCACTTTGTTGATGTTTATCGCGCCTATCTCTCTGCCCGTGTCTCTCTGTCTTCTTTTCCGTGTTTCTTCACCCCTGCCCCATCCTGTTGTTGTTTCTCTACTGTCTCTGCTTCCACCCATTCGGAGACCTCGACCCCGGCATGTCAGCAATGGACGTATTATGCATTACTTAATCACACGGTTTCAGTCGGCTTGCTGTCACACATTCTGTTTAACTTCCACAGTGTCCCTTCCCTATTTTCCCTCTTTGTCTCTGGGCTGTTCTTCGGGACAAAGTTCAGTGGGTTGAACAATGAGGTGTTTCTGTCACGTTGGTGTAAAAAATGGGGACCGAGTCTTTTGGCCTAATCGGGATTCTCCGGGAGCAGATCGGTTATCCAGTTTGATTCGGGATGCTATGAACTTGCTTCTCTTGTTTGCTCGATGTGTGTGTGTGTTTTTTTCTCTCTCTTTCTCTGCGCATTGGCTCCTGGTCTTTAGAAAATTGGTTTATTCGAGTTCCTTGCCTTGTGGCTGCCTATGAGCAGCAAAATCTCAAGGTCTATAATTTATGTCTTATTTGATAATAAATGTGCTTTGATTCTTTGAATTTTCTCTGGTTAATATATTTCGACTCTATTGCCTCTGAGAAAGAGAGATCCAAACAACCCCATTCTACTGCCTGCAGATTGGCGCCCTGCATAAGAAATGATACCTTTAGGGACGGAGGGGGCGCAGTAAAGGGTCACTAGATTTGTCCGCTGAGGAGACCTTAAGCATTGAAAGCTGATAATCTCCGGAATAAACTCATTGCTTCACCCACCAACAGAGCCTCAAGTTTAGGAGCCAATTCGGAAGATGTACGGCTCAATACGAAAGCAATTCAGTCCGTGTTGGCGGCAGATGATAAGTCGAATTTCAAGAATGCCCAGAGTCACTCAACCGACCGAATTTCCAATAAACAGCCTGAGTTCACAACAGGAGATTTGAAGTGCAATAAAATAAATAGTTTTCTATTCTTCATTCCATAGCTTTATCAGGAGAGGGCGACACAATTAACAGTTTGGTAGAAGGAATAAAGGAATTTCTACATGTGACTCTGAGTGGACCCACTTAAACCGCAGTGGAACATGATTACTCAAACCTCAATGAACCTCTGGTCTACCACCGTAAACAGTCTCCATGTTAACTGCGACCACTCAGCTGGGGAGGCAGCAGTACATTTTTCACAGGATCTCATCACTATGTCTGGGGTTGACTGAGCTGAACATCAGCGTCGGTGTCAGAGAAACCGGACAGACATCCTCTCCATATCCACTTGATCTTTCCATATTCGATGGGTTTCAATGAGATCCTCCCTGAAGGGAGTGTCGTCTGATTCAACAAAACAGTTTGGGCGGGGGCTACACTAGGAGCGGACGAGGAAGAGAGGCTGGCCGATGATGGTAAGGTGGGCCCTAGGATGACCCGAGGAGCGGGGTGACCGGTCTTTTCTCTCAGACGTCCTCGAAGTCGATTATCTACCCTGGTGGCTAGAGAGACCAAAGAATCTAGGCTGTTCGCATCTACCTGGCTTCTAATTCAACTTTTATCTTGTTAGAGGACCCCGTCGAAACACTTCCTGTAGGGCTTCGTCATTTCACCCAGAGTCGGCCACTAGTGCTCGGAACTCTACGGAGTATTTCGCTACGCTTCATGACCCCTGAAAGAGAGTCAGAAGGCGCATACCGGCGTCCATACTGCGAATGGACTGTTCAAAAACCTTCCTCATTTCGGAGACGGAGGTGGAGAAGGAGGAACAGACCTCTGGCCGGTCGTCCCAATGAAATGTATATATATAATATATAATATATAATAATAATATATAATATAATATTATACATTATATTTATATATATATATATATATATATATATATAAATATACATTTCATTGCTGCAGAAAGGCCTAGGATATCATCCAATTACCTTCTAGAGCAGATCAGACCCTTTTTGGCCCTTTACACTCTCGGAAAAAAATGATACAAAGACTTCAACGTAGAGATAATGAGAGAAACACACGAGATTCTGAAGATTCTGCACATCTTCAGTAATACATATAAAATGTTGGAAGAATCCGGCCCGTCAGGCAGCATCTATGGAGGGGACAACGCCGTTAATATTTTGGACCGGAACTCTTCACCACGTTTGTAAAGGAAGAGAGCAGATGGAACAATAAGAATGGTTGTGTGGGGGAGAAATTCAAATCAGCAGGAAACATTGGACAATAAAAATTGTGCTTCCTGAATACTTCTGGGAGTAGTCTATTGGATCTGGGTGGTTGATCATTAAAATCACCATGAAATTTCCGTATCATGTGCCTTTTTTCAGTTATTGCCTGCATTTGTCATTTTTGCCCCTATTGGCGCCTGTGCAAGAGGTTAAGGCGTTCATCTGGTTATCTGGAGGTCTCTAGGTCGAGCCTGTCTGATTCTGCGTGTGTGTCCTTGAGCATGGCACTTAACCACATGTTGCATTTCGACGACACCGGTGCCAAGACTGTATGTGTCATAATGTCCTAATGCCCTTCCCTTGCACAGCATTGGTGGCGTGGAGAGGGGAGACTTACAGCTTGGCAACAGTCGGTCTTGCAAAATAAATAAGTAAACAAATAAACAAACAAATAAGAAAAGAATGAAAGAAAGAAACAAACAAACAAACAAACACATAAATAAATAAATAAATAAATAAATAAATAAATACATAGATAGATAGATAGATAGATTAATAGATAAATAGATAGATAGATAGATAGAGATAAATAAATAGATAGATAGATAGATAGATAGATAGATAGATAGATAGATAGATAGATAGATAGATACATTGATGAATGAATGAATGAATGAATGAATGAATGAATGAATGAATGAATGAATGAATGAATGAATGAATGAATCGAACAATTCTTGCCGAGAATTGCGCCCTGCAAACTTTCAAGGTGCAAATCCGTGGTCTATCGAGACTACCGGAGGCCTGCACATACATTTGTCATTTCCTTTCACAATTCAATTAATTTAAACTGTTTCCTCAATGTAAGCTTATTTTTTTTTATATCCTGTCCAGATATACCTAGGCATGCTTTGGCAGGACAGATGCTGCATTGCAGGACAGATTTTAGAAAGTCTATAAAATCATCACAGACACACCGTTCTGTCCATAGAGTGTCCGTGTGTACGATTTCTCAATCAAATTAAGGAGTTTGCTCTATGTGCAGAGCATGCTCTGTGTTCTCATCATAATAAATCATTCTTATTTTCTTATTCGTCACAGCAAAATGTCTTGTTGATATTGCAATAGCTGCGGTGCTTTCCATTATCTTTCTGACCAGTATATGCTTAAATCTCAAAGATGGAGCGCAACTGACTTTTCTAAGAAAGCCTGTGTTAGCCATTGTAAGTTTCACTGCTAATGTAATGGTTTCTTTATAATATTCACTGCTGAGGTAACAGTTTCTCAGTAGCAGCAATGTTTGGGTTGTAGCTGGAGATAACAGCATGCATGTTAGCGAATTAGAGATTGTTGCTGTGTCTTGACAGTCTGGAAATAAGTTTTTTTTCGCGATTTTTATGGAGGAGAGATGAAGAGGGAAGACGTGTATGAAGAGAGCTGGTAGACTAGTGGGCGATGTAGTCTGGGATCTGAGGGTCCGAAGGTCGTCAACACTCGAGGAGACCGATGGCGGAAGAACGACTACTGAGTGAGCTCCATCGTGAATTTCACTTGACCTTGGCCCTTATTTATTCCCTTTACAAATCCTATATTCATTTTAAGATTCAGAAACTTCAATTTTTTAATTGATTATGGTTTAGTGTCAGATATTTTGCGTTGTGGGTTTGTAACTGGGGGTACATTACACAGCATCGACACAAACGCGATAAACCATTTTGGCGGGGCCGAAGTCTGTGTCACCAAAAAACGAGATAGGCTAGCCTGAGGATTACAGTTGTGGGGGCTAGGTCCTGGATTGATTCCGTTGATGCTGTGCGATTGCCCTGTTTAAATCTGTGCTAGTATGGGTGCTGCTGGGGTACAGCAGTGGTGTGCCTCCTTTGGGTTGCCGTAATTAATGCGTGCGTGTTGCATGGGGTTGATATTCGTAACCCGGATGAATTGTTAATTCGATGTTTGAGTATGGTTAAAGCTGTTGGCAAAGTTGAAATCGTAGCTCGAAGGTTTGATAATTGGCGGGCTCAGACCATGTTTTAGTTCAGACTACGCTGACGTAACGGCGGTGGGACTGACATCGTCAGTCGGTGCCCAAGGTGATGCGGGGCCATGGCCTGTCCATACTGTCAGTGAGGAGGAGAAGGGAGCCCAGCAGTTTGGGTCACAAGCTGAGATGTCCGCAGTTGGGGGCAGAGATTTCAGAGACAGCTTCTATCGTTTATGAGGAGTGGGGGAAAGAGTGGTCTGATTTAGTAAGTTTAATTAGTCCCGGTCCCCCAGTTAAGAGTAAGAGTTCTGAGCTGGCATCAGACCTTACCTCCCTGGCGAACAAGTGGCCCAGTGCAAAGGTAGAGGTACCCCGCAGGAAGCTAAGAATTTTCTGTGGAATAGAAAAAATCAGTTGTTAGATGAGTGACAGTGCTGTGATGATGAAATGCGACAGATTGTTTGAAAGTTTGAGGGTAATAGCGTGTGATGTATTAAGAGCTGAAACAGTGAACCTTTCTGAGTATCTAGACGCATTAGAGAGCGGATTTGGTTCAACAGGGAGCCCACTGGAGCTCATGTGGGTTTTCAAGTCATGCGTCAGGAGAAGGGGAAGATTTCCGCATATCTTTTTCGGCTAGAGATACAGCTAACATATTTACGGTGCCAGGGCTCATTCAGGCAGCTGAGTTGGATAAGTTAAAAGTGGACCAGCTAGCCTAGGACGCCCTGCACAAGGACATGATTGGTTGGGCTGATCAGAAAGTTGCGCAGGAAGGAGAAGAACGCGTGGGAGGCGCGAGATGACTCCGTCAGCAGGTCTTAGACGTCGGTAGTAGCCCTTGAGGTGAAGTGATCTGGGCCAACGCAATCCGGGAAATTGTAAAGGAGATGCTGGCAGAGCTGAGAACTGAGAACAGAGCTGAGAACAGTGGGAGTGCACCCTCCATATGATAGCACTGGTAGAAGGCCCCACCCCAAGCTGATGGACTACGCAGAGAGCGCCGGGTGGCCGTGGTTCCGCGAGAAGAGTACAGGCCGGTAGCGTGTGCTATAATTGTGGTGAAGAGAATTACTGCCGGCAGGAATTTGAGCGGCAGGAAGTCCATCGGACAGCGAGTTACCGGGTATCCAAGCAAGGAGAGGTGGCGGGGAACGTAGAAGAGACCCACTGAGGCAACAGTCTGTTGTTTCTGGGGGAACACGTTCCCAGCAATGTACCAAGGAACTCCCGAAAGCAGAAGTCTCTTCCTGAAGGCTTAGTGGGGCCGCGCTCCACTGTGTCTCTACGGATATAGGGAATATACGCGAAAGCTATACTCGTCACTGGGTCGCAGGTCACGTTTCCGTACTGTTCGTTTTACCCAACCGGTATCTGAAGCATTTACCCTTGATACCATTCAGTGCACGGGAGATTTCGGGTATCAGAGCTGGTGATTATCCTTTATCAGGCCCCCATACTAGCACAGATTTAAACAGGGCAATCGCACTGCATGAACGGAATCAATCCAGGGCCTAGCCCCCACAACTGTAACCCTTACGGTCGCCTAGCTCGTATTCTGTTGACATTTTGCTTCACAAACACTGACGGTTATTTGTCAGTGAAACTGAAGTTTGTCAGAGGCCGATGTGGGAGTGTCTGAGGTTCTTGATATATTGGTGCATGTTTGTCCGGACCCTATTGAGACGGGCAGCGTTTCAATTATGATCGGAAGCATCACACCTCTTGTGTTGACGCTCATGGGGGCCTGCAAGGAGAACAGCAGGTGGAGTCAACATACTGGGCTTCTGGTTCACTGTTACAACTGTACACGAAATGAAGCTACTGGGTGCTTGCCATATGATCTGATGTTTGGGCGCGAGACGAGATTGCCCATTGACCTTTGTTTTCGGACAGACTTACCAACGAAGCCACATCTGAAGTATGTGGCTGATATGAAGAGGGAGCTGGAAAGGGCTTATGAATTGGCTGGATTCGCGGCCTCCAAGCAAAATGGAGGACATATGAGAATGTATGATCTGAAAATGAGGTTCTCCCAATTCCTGCCCGGAGACAGAGTGCTCATAAGGAAATTGGAGCTGCCTGGAAAGCGCAAGTTGGCTGACCGCTGGGCGGCCACACTCTAAATGGTGGCGAGTCAGTTGCCAAACGTAGCAATTTGTTGGGTGAAACCAGAGGACGGGAATGGGCCTGTCAATATTCTCCATAGGAACCACCTGTTGCCCCGGGACAAGAGGTGAAGGTAGACCCAGAGCCCGACTAGCAGTCAAAACCTAGTCAGACGGCCGTGCGAAAACCCTTGGCGACTGCAGGTCTCACGGCAGGAGAGGCTGGGCCGGGCCCCATCAGTGAGAGTGATAATGATTCGGAGGATGATGATCTGGATGTGTGGTATATGCTGCCTTTTGGAACCGCCCATTGTTTGAGGAAGAGACTCCTGACCCTTCTCCCACTGAGTCAGGTGAGATGACGGTGGTGCTAATTCTGGGCAGTAGAGCGTACGGTAGGGTCCTGAAGGAGAGGAAGCGAGGCCTGGACACGGAACAAAATTGCTCCGAGTTGCAAGATGACATGAGCGATAGCTCGACGGAGGACTCGCCAAGTAGAACCCAGGCGTCCCCAGTACCGTCTCAGCCGGAAAAGTTAGGTGATAAGTTACGGAGGTCTCAGAGAATTAGGAGACCAGATAGGTTGGCCTATGAAGTGCCCGGGGAACTGGACATGATATCTACTGTTTTGGGAAGCTATGCCACTACCTCGTGCACCGGGATTGGGCTTTGTGTTTTGCAGGAAATTTTGGAGAATGTCATGAGGACATGACTGAGTTTGCTGGGGAGAGATTATAACGGGCTGAAAGGTTTCATTGCTAATGTAACGCCTTCTTTGTAATGTTCAGTGCCGAGTTAACGGTTCTCTGTAGCAGCAATGTTTGGGTTGTGGCTGGACGTAACAGAATGCGTGTTAGCCAATAAGAGATTGTTGCTGTGTCTTCTGAGACGGGAAAGATGGTTCTCGCGGTCATTTGTTGAGAGATGAAGAGCGAAGACATATATGGAGAGATCTGCTAAACCACGGGACGGTTTGGACGGGATCTGAGGGTCCGAAGGTCGGCGACGCACGGAACAGGTCGATGATGGACGACGAGCTACTAAGTGAGCTCCCACGTGGCGTTGGCTTGACACGGACTCTTTTCTTTTATTTTCATTACCGTGTACATTTGTACAGCTGTTTTGGTGTACTGTCTGATACTTTGCGTTGTGGGTTAGTAATTGGGGTTACATTCACAGCATCCACACAAACGGAATTGCCAAGTTTGGCGGGGACGATAGCGGGTTTTCTGGAGGAACTAGAACTGGGTGAACCTGAGGATTACATCTATTCTGTAAAGAGTAGTAAAACTCATTACGTTACGTCACCGTCTAAATGCGTAATAAGCAGTTGACAGTACTTTATAATAAACAGTATGAAAAAAAAATACATTTGTTTCAGTGTGTCTGTTTGCGTGTGTGTGTGTCACCAGGAAGAAAATCAGGGACTGAAGGACAGTTCAAAAAGGGAAACTGCAGTGGCAGAGGTAGCGATTGGTCAGTGTCGTTGGTCTCCGTTCGGAGATGAGTAATTAGCCAACAAAAAGATGAAATATGTAAACGTAACTGCTCCTTGACAAAGCTCAGTCTTTGAAATTAAATCTACTGGCCTATTTCTTCTAGAGATATTCCTGAGGTAATGTCAAATAATTTTGATGTATATGCCCAATCGCCCCATTATTTACATTAGGCAAAATGGTATTGAATTAAAGTGTTTGTTCAGACAACTGTAACTAAGCAAGTTAGTGAGATGTATAATCGTATCTCTGGAGACAGATCCTCGGTATAAATCAGGGCCGCTTTCAATGTATCATCTGTCGCCGGAGTTGCGAATACAGGAGCAACAGAAATCATAGATACTCACTGAAATGTTTTATCCAGTCATCTGGCAGATAGAAGACATTTACTATCCCATTATTACTGCCTTTGGAATTCCCAGTAAGTCGCAGTGTCAGCTCCCGTGGGTGGACGTTGAATTTTAATTCCAAACCTGTGATTGATTCTACCGCTTGTTTAAACTGTCGCATTCCAGTCCAAATATTCCGCAGTTCAAGAATGGAATGGAATCACTAGTATTAAAGGTTCTGAGACTCTTTTCTAAAAAGAAAAAAAAAAAAAAAAAACCTCTGCAAGAATTGAGCGAATCGTCCAATTTATGTGGGACTGGGCTGGTCAGGCATCGTTCTTTCAGCGGTTTTTCATGAGATGTTCGGCTCTCTGCTTTTGGTCTGGTAGCAGCTGCACTGCTTTTGCAAATATTCTATTTATACAGCCCGCGGAGCTTATGCCAATTGATAGTCTGCATTTGAATATGAGTGTTAGGTGCAAAAATCAAACCAGCGACCGCAGTCATACTTTAGCAAATGTGGGAAGTTCCGTGTTGTAACAGCGAAGTTTTGTGGACTTTTAATAAATGTCTGCGATATGACTGCACAGAAAGCAGCTGACGCACAACACAGTGAAGTTGATGCTGAGTCAATTAACACAAACGACGTGGTGCTTCATCGTTATCAATAGTGAAATGTTTTATATTATAACTACATCTGACATTGTTACAGAAATCTAACTACGGAACCGAGTTTGTTGCTTGACGTTGAATTCCAATCTCCTGCTTCACTCTGATGGATTCAGTGGGAGGTGCGACGGCTGTCTGCGCTGTATCTGTTGAAAACAGTCAATGCTCTGTTGTGAAGTCAGTGAGTTGGTAAATGCTGGAATAGGAAAGAAACTCGGGGAATGCTGGAAGAACTAAGACCCAACCAACATGTATAGAAAGAGAAACCAGTCAATACTCGTGTCTGGGGTCTCTCTGAGAACAGTTCAGGGGAGAGATACTTCAACTGTTTTCTCCACATATTCAGTTTTGCCTGGATGAGCTTTTCCAGCATTTCCTGTTTTGGTTCGGTCCTTCTGCTGTTCTGTCACTGTCCGGGATCGCCATGGAAGTTAATGATTGTCCAATGGAAGAATCCCTCCATCAGCGTCCAGGAATATTTATTTCATCCAGCCGACACGCCGGCAGAAAATGTTCCATCTAGTATTAGTAAGGAATCCATATTCCGATCATATTGACTTTATTTTACTGTATACACTCCTTCTCTGTCTCCGCCAGCACTGCGCTCTCTCTCAGCCTCCCCCCACCACCGTAAAATGCAACAATGAAGTGGAAATATTACAGGATCCACTCAAACTGCTGCATTGGCTTCAGTATTTTCTCAACTTGTTGTTCCGTGTCTCTCTTTCAGCCAACTGGGTGGCGATTGTGATCCTGTCCAGGGGAAAGGGCGGTCTCTACAAATGTGCCAATCGCTACCTGATGGGAACGGCAGCGGCCGATCTTCTGGTCGTTATCTCGATCCGCTGCTCAGGATGACTGCTCTGATTTATTTTTCCCGATCATTCCTGTTCATCAGTCCTGTGTGCAGAGTCGGTCAATGGTTGATTTCTGCAGGCACTGCGGCCTCAGTGTGGCTGACTGTCGCTTTCACCGTAGATCGATTTGTGGCTATTTGCTGCGAGAAGCTGAAAAGAAAATATTGCACCGAGAGAACAGCGGCGACGGTTATCGGGACAGTGAGTGCGCTGGCCTGTTTGGAAACTGCCCCCTGGGGCTTTACAATCGGGCCAATGGAAATAATTGCTGGCGTACCCTGGTATTGTGTTTATACACCAAGCTTCACAAACTCTCCCTCATGGGCGGCATTTGAGATGTTTCATCGTATTTAACCCCTTGTGTCCCATTCTTTCTAATTTTGCTGTTGAATATTCTGACTGTCAGGCGGATTTTAACGGCCAGTCGAGCCCGCAGGAGGCTCCGGGGACAAAAGGGTGTAGAGAATGACAAGGACCGTGAGATGGAGAACCGACGAAAATCCATCGTTTTGCTTTTCAGTGTAACCGATAGTTTCATATTGTTGTATTTTTTTATCTATAGACGGATATCAATGAGTTTTGTTTATTCTGTCATGGATCTCCATTTCATCATAGGATGTACATCGGTAATGCTGCAGATATTTTTTTCCTGCACCAACACGTGTATTTACGCCCTGATGCAGAACAAATTCCGAGTGGAACAAATGGCAGTGAAATACCGATTCAAGTGGTCTTTGAAACTCTTGAAACGTGTGAAATAAATGTTGAAATGTATTACAATACAGCTGACTTCATTCTCCCTGTTCTATCGCCCACCTGTGTGTAGGTGTAAAGAATGTGATGAACTGAGTTACAAAATAAATAGAAGGAAATCTGCAGATCTGGAAATACAAACAAACGCGCATACAATCAGATCCTGATGAAGGGTGTCGCACAGAAACGTCGACTGTTTACACTTTTCCACACAAAATTCCGGAGTAACTCCGAAGGCCAGGCAGCATCTATGGAAAAGAGTAGAATGTCGACGATTCGTGCTATGTCCCCTCATCACAGTCCTGTCTACAGTTTACTATTTTCTATTTTGTGTGTGTTGCTTTACAGTTTAAAGAAAAACTGTTGTTTACAGTAGATCCCGATGGCGTCACTGACCTAACCATCCCAGAGAATTCCCCTTTGCACCTCACGTCCCGCCCTCTTGAAATGCAGCTTGAGGCGAACGCCTGCTTCCCGGTTCTGACAAAACTGTCTCATCTTGCAGTACATTTTCTGCTGCAACAACCATTCCTGCTCCCATCATTCCCCCTCAATTCCGAACCTCTGGTTTCTGCTCCTTCTCTCCCTGTAGCTTCTCCTTTTCACTGCCAACTTGAACTATCTTCCTCTAAGAGAATTTTCCTGTTTCACAAATGAAGACAAAGTGCCGTTACTTTCACTTGTCTGTCCATGAGGCACAGAGAATGGAGAAAGTTAACGCGAGCAGGAGACAGTGCGAGGGCTGAGGGCGCGAATGAGAGAGAGAATGAGACATCGCGAGAAAGAGGGCGCATGGAAGAGTACACGAGGGAGGGCGCGCGAGGGAGATGGTGCCAAGGAGATGACGCCAGAGTGAGCGACAGGCAGAGGGTGTGAGGGAAACTGTGCGAAGGACAAGAGAAGGAGAAAAATGAGAGTGAGAGTGAAATAGTGAAGCGACTAAGAAATCATGAGGGAGACAGGCAGAGAGAGTGGGAGAGAGAGAGAATGATAAAGGAAACAGCTGTGTGACATTGCCGAATCTGCGGTTCCATTTTATCACTGAGATCGGCTTGTTTACTTTATAATAAGTATTATTTCGCATTATATACATCTACTACTGTAGAGACGTATGTTATTGTTCTATATTAAAATCTTACGAGTTCTAACAAAATGTTTGTTTTCAACAAGTGTGCAATCTCCTTTGTTTGCCAATGAATAAGTAAATTACCTGAGCTGAATCAAATAATAATACAGTGAATGATTTTTCTAATAATGTTCCTTACAAAGAGGCGATTCCAAAGAAGATAAAATTCACCGGATGGAAATATATGAATCACATGTAGCAAACATTTTAGCAGGGAAACTGACAGGAGTATGTGTGGAAATGAGTGAGATTACAATATGGTGCGTTACCCCCGTTGTGCTAGGGCCATGGATCGCTCTGAGAAACTACGGATCATTCTAAAAAAAAAAAAAGGGTGAACAGCCAGAGGTCATAGACCTCATTAGAATTATCAACAGAGTGACAGTATTCTGCAAAAAGAATTTAGGGCATTGGGAAGAAAGTTAAGAAATAACAATTCTGTGGTGCTGATGTCAGGCTTCCTTTGTGCCATATGCTTGCGAGTGAGGTTTGGTACAGGGGCCCCAGTGGATTTAAATTGTATACCTGTGGGGAGGGGAACCAGAATGTAGGAACAGTTGTATGAGAGAAGGAAGATACATAAGACAGTAAAGTTCCTTGTACTGTTAGAGATAATCAGAGAGGAATAGGTGGAAAAATTTTAAATGCATTTATTTTAATACTAGGAGCATTGTAAGAAAGGAGTATGATCTTAAAGCATGGATTGATACCTGGAAATATGATGTTGCATCTATTAGTGAAACATGGTTGCAGGAGGGGTGTGATTGGCAACTAAACATTCCTGGATTTCGTTGGTTCAGGTGTGATAGAATGGGAGGGACAAGAGGCGGAGGTGTTGCATTGCTTGTCAGAGAGCATATTACAGCGGTACTCTAGCAGGATAGATTAGAGGGTTCGTCTAGGGCGACTATTTGGGTGGAATTGAGGAAAGGGAAAGAAGTAGTACACTTATAGGGGTGTATTATAGACTACCTAATGGGGACCGAGAATTGGATTAGCAAACTTGAAAGGAGAGGGCAGATCTTTGTAGTAAGCATAGGATTGTGATTGTGGGAGATTTTAATTTTCCTCACCTGGACTGGGAAGCTCATATTGTAAAAGGGATAGATGGCTTGGAGTTTGTAAAATGTGTTCTGGATAGTTTTTTGGCAGAAATACATAGAGGCACCGATTAGGGAAGGGGCAGTGATGGATCTTCTGTTAGGGAATAAAATAGGTCAGTTGACGGAGCTATGTGTTGGGGAGCACTTCCGGTCCAGTGATCACAATGCCATAAGTTTCAATATAATTATGGAGAAGAATAGGACTCGACCCAGGTTTGAGATTTTTGATTGGAGATGTTAACTTTAAGGCGATTTGAAAGTATTTAAGGGGCAGTGGATTGGGACCATTTGTTTTATGGAAAGGATGTAATAGAGAAATTGAGGTTATTTAAAGGTGAAATTTAGAGAGTACAGTATCTTTATGTTCGTATTGGGTTGAAAGGAATGGTTAAAAGTTTGAGAATCCCATGTTTTTTAAGGGATATTGGAAACTTGGTTAGGAAAAAGAGCGATATCTACAATAAATATAGGCAGCATGGAGTAAATGAGGTTTTCGAGGAATATTAAGAATGTAAGAAGAATCTTAAGAAAGAAAATAGATAAGCTAAAAGATAGGAAGTTGCCTTGGCAAGAAAGGTGGAAATAAATCCGATGGATTTTTACAGTTATATTAATAGCAAAAGGATAGTGAGGGATAAAATTGGTCCCGTAGAGAATCAGAGTGGACGGCTATGTGTGGAGCTGTAAGAGATGAGGGAGATTTTGAACAATTTCTTTCCTTCGGTATTCTCTAAGGAGAAGGATATTGAATTGTGTAAGGTAAGTGGAACAATTAGGTAAGTTATGGAATCAATCCCGATTAAAGAGGAAGAAGTACCGGCATTTTAAGGAATATAAAAGCGGATAAATCTCCGGGTCCTGACAGGTTATTCCCTGGGATCCTGTGGGATGTTAGTGTAGAAATAGCAGGGGCTCTGACAGAAGTATTTCAAAATATCGTTAGAAACGGGGATAGTGCCGGAGGATTGGTGTATTGCTCATGTGCTTCCATTGATTAAAAATGGTTCTAAAGGTAAACATAGCAATTATAGAGCTGTCAGATTAATGGAAAGTATTCTTAGAGATGGTATACATAATTATGTGAGTAGACAGAGCCTGATGAGGAACAGTCAGCATGGATTTGTGCGTGGATGGTCATGTTTGACAAATCTTTTTGAATTTTTGAAGAGGTTACGAGGAAAGTTGACGAGGGTAAACTAGTGGATGTTGTCTATGTGGAGTTCAGTAAGACCTTTGACAAGGTTCCGCACGGAAGGTTAGTTAGGAAGGTTCAATCGTTAGGTATTAATATTGAAGTAGTAAAATGGATTCAACATTGGCTGGATGGGAGATGCCAGAGAGTAGTAATGGATAACTGTTTGTCATGTTGGGTCCTGGTGACCAGTGGTGTGCCTGAGGGATCTGTATTGGGTTTCAATGATGTTTGTCAAATACATTAATGATCTGTATGACGGGATGTTAAATTGGATTGGTAGGTATGCAGATGATACAAAAGTAAGTGGCATTGTGGATAATGAAGTAGATTTTCAACGCTTTTTATATTCGATTATTTAAGGCAATTACATAGAATAGAATAATTATATATATATTAGACTTCCCCCTCCCCTCAACCCTTCTCCCCTGAACATCGCTACCTAAAAAGAAAAGAAAGAAGGAAAGAAAGAAAGAAAGAAAGAAGGAAGGAAAGAAAGAAAGAAAAATAGAAAGACTGCCTGGATATCGGGAGATCCCCACATACTCCATGGAGTTCAAAACAGCTTTAATATATGTATTTATTTCTTTACCCGGATGACCAATAATTTTATTTTCAGAGCATCTTTATATTTAATCCTATCTTTCGTAAGTAAGGGCGCTAATTTTTTCCAGAAATATGACAAATTTATTTCTTAAATTATATATTTTTTCAAATGGAATCCAGCTAAAATTTCATTATTGTAACGATCCATACTTAAGCATGAATCCGATTTCCAAGTAACTGCAATAGTCATTTTGGCCACTGCCAATGCAATTTCATAAAATCTTTCTGATGATTGTTCAATTTAGGTTTCGGTTTTATCCCTTAAATATCATCTAGTAAAAATAATATTGGGTTATGTTGAAGTTCTGTTCCGATAATTTGTTCAAGTAAAACTCTTAAATTTACCCCAAAAGGTTGAATTTTTGCACAAGACCAAGTAGACTGTTAAATAGTACCAGTATCTTGATTACATCGAAAACATTGATGAAATAAATTTGGATTTAATCTATTTATATTTTTGTGTTGTAATATATAATTGATATAAAAATTGTGTTGTACTAATCTAAGACGGACATTTATTGTATTTGTCACACTATCAAGACAGGTTCTTGACCAACTTGTTTTATCAAATTTAATATTCAAATCAGTTTCCCATTTTTATTCTTGACTTATGAATTCCTGGTTTAATTGTCTGTTTTTGAATCAAATTATATATACATGAATTATTTTTTAAACATTTTTCCTTTTTGAAATAAAGTTTCAATTTCATTAGGTTTCGGCATTAACATTGTTGACCTAATTTATCTCTTAAATAAGCACAATTGAAAATAACAGAATAACAGAATTTGATGTTTTATACTTATTCTTTAATTGATCCAACGACTTCAATATACCTCCTTCAAAAGAATCTCCTATATATCTAATCCCTTTTTGAAACCAGTGATAGAAAAGTTGGTTTTCCATTGTCGAAGGAATGAGTCTCTTTTGAATTAGAGGTCTCTATGCTAATAAAGACTTATTAATCTCATCGTCAACATTTCTCTTGTTCCATAAATCAAGCAAATATTTTAATATAAGGGAACCTTTCTTTTCCCGTATCCATTTAGATTCTCATTTATATATAAAATCTTCTGGTATATTTTCTCCTCGCTTCGCCAACTCTATTCTAATCCATGTCGGTTTATCTTGATCAAAAAAAAAAGATGCAATAAATCTAAGTTGATTGGCTTTATAATAATTCTTAACGTTTGGGAGTATTAACTGTCTCAGGTCAAATTACATGTAATTTTTCAACGTTATTCTTGACATTTTACCTTTTCAAAGAAACGTCCTCGCAACTTTATTCAACTCTTGAAAAAAACTTATGCTGCATTTGTATTGGTAGTGTTTGGAATAAATACTCTAATCTAGGAAGCATATTCATTTTTACAGCATTGACTCGACATACTAATGTTATTGGTAACATCATCCATTTATCAGGATCTTCTTGTTTTTTTCAGTAATGGCAAATAATTTAATATATATAAATTCTTTATATCGTTATCAAGTCTCTCTTATACATAAATACGTTATACCATTTATCGGCCATCTAAATTGTGTTTACTAGTCGACATTGACTATAATCTCGTTGAGGAAGGAGTACAATTTCTCATTTATCCCTATTTATTTTATACCCTGATATATTCCCATAAAAGATAATTTACGCAACGAATGTAATGGGTTTGTGAAATAACTCAGAACATCATTAGCAAATAGATAAATCTTATATTCCTCCCGGTTTACTCAGAAGGTCATAATATCTGAATAGCTTCTAATTAATTCAGCTAATAGTTGTATAGCCAATACAAGTAGATCACGTGATAAGGAACAACCATGTCTAGTTGAATTTGTTAACTGAAATGGTGTTGAAATTTTGCGGTTCGGTTTTCAAAGCTTGCCGAGAGATTTAGGCCAGTTAGAAGAGTGGGCTGAACGATTTCAGATGGAGTTTACTGCTGATAATATGAGGTGGTAAATTTTGATAGCAATAATCGAAGTAGGACATACATAGTACATGGTAGGGCATTGAAGAATGCAGTAGAATGGAGTGATCTAGGAATAATGGTGCACAGTTCCCTAAAGGTGGAATCTAATGTGGATAGGGTGGTGAAGAAAGCTTTTGGTATGGTGGCATTTATAAATCAGTCATTGAGTATAGGAGTTGGGATGTAACGTTAAAAATGTACAAGGCATTGGTAAGGCCGAATTTGGAGTATTGTATACAGTTCTGGTCACCGAAGTATAAGAAAGATGTTAACAAAATAGAGAGAGTACACAGATGATTTACTAGAATGTTTTCATGCAACATGTGTTTCAGCACCTAAGTTACATTGAAAGGTTGAAAAAGTTCGATCTTTATTCTTTGGAGGGTAGAAAGTTGAGTGGGGGGACGACTTGACACCCGTATTTAAAATTGTGAGGGGGATAGATAGAGATGACGTGGATAGGCTTTTTCCATTGAGAGTAGGGGTGATTCACACAAGTGGACATCAGTTGAGAGCTAGGGGTCAAACGGTTAAGGGTAAAACGGGGGGGGGGGATTGCTTTCCACAGAGAGTGGTAGCTGTGTGGAAAGAGCTTCCTGTAGAAGTGGTAGAGGTAGGTTCGGTTTTGCTATTTAAAGCAAAATTGTATAGGTATATGGAGAGGAAAGGAATGGAGGGTTATGGGCTGAGTTCGGGTCAGTATGAGTAGGTGAGAGTAAGCGTTCGGCACGGACCAGAAGGGCTGAGATGGCCTGTTTCCGTGCTGTAATTGTTATATGATTATATGGTTATACAGATGCGCTGGTCTGTCTGCACTACCCTCTGCAGACTCCTGCTACTAAGGGAGGTACATTTCCCATACCAGGCAGTGATGCAGCCAGTCAGGATGCTCCCAATTGTGCCACTGTAGAAAGTTCTAAGGATGTGGGGGCCCATACCAAAATTCCTCAACCGTCAGAGTTCAAAGTGGTGCTGTTGTACATTTTTAACCACACAGCTGATGTGCACAACCATTTGAGGTCCTCAGTGATGTGTATGCCGAGGAATTCGAAGCTGTTTAACCTCTCAACCCCGGATCCACTGATGTCAACAGGGTATAGCCCGTCTCCATTCCTCCTGTAAACCGCAAGCAGCTCCTTTGTTTTTGCGACATTGAGGGAGAGATAGTTTTCTTGACACCACTGTGTCAGAGAAATGACTTTTTCACTGTAGGCCACCTTGTTACGGTTTGAAATTAGTCCAAACAATGTAGTGTCGTCGGCGAATTTAATAGTATATTGGAGCTGTGTGTGGCGATACAGACTTTGGCGTACAGGGAGTAAAGGAGGGGACTCAGTAAGTAACCCTGAGGGGCTCCTGTATTGACAGTCAGAGGTTTTGACATTAGGGAGCCTTCTCTTACAACATGCTGATGATCTGAGAGCAAATCCACGATCCAGCTGCACAAGGCAGGGTCAGGGCTGTGGTCTTAGCGTTTCTTGTCCAGCCTAGATGGAATTATGGTATTAAATGCTGAACTGTAGGCAGGTTCGGTATTGTCATTTAATGCAAAATTGGATAGGTATAGGACAAGAAAGGAATGGAGGGCTATGGGTTGAGTGCGCGCCAGCGGAACTACGTGAGAGTAGTTGACTAGGTGAGAGGCCTTTCTAGTCCGTGCCCTAATTGTTATATGGTTATATAAGATATGTTGAGTTGGTACACTTAAATATGTGACTCACAATCTGGTGCAGGATGCAGGGCATCAGAAACAAAATCATTGACCTGCCTTCGAGGATGGGCGGGACTGGTGTAAGGAGACTGGGCTACAGTGAAAGGGAAGTAATATTCTCACAGGGAAGCTTGCTGGAGACAGTAATGGTTTTTATCATGTTCTGTGTGGAGCGAGTATTGGGATCCAGAGCTACTGGTCAGTAAATTAGCATTAAGGGGAAGGTAGAGATGAGGTTGATGAAGCCTAACAAGAAGTCTAGGCCGGGCTATGTTAATGAGTACAGTGGCACCGAAGGGCAGAAATCAGTTTATTTCAGAGCAGGGTGTAGAGCGGGAAAAACTGATATACTTAGAACCTGGATAATACATGCACGGTGATTCATCCATTACAGAGATCTGGTTAAGAAAAAAGCAGGACTGGTATCGAAACATTACAGGATTCATATGATTCAGACAGTGCAGAGCGAGGTAAATGAGGTTCGGGAGATGCATTGCTGATCAGGGTTGATCAAAATCCGGAGGCTCATCCAGTAAGGCAAAGTGAGTAGAACTCAGGAATCAGAAAGGTGCCATTAATGTGAAGGGATTATACTCTACGTCTCCCAATAGCCAGTAAGAGGGAAGAACAGATATGCTAGCAGATTATTGGCTGATATAAAAACGACAGATCAGCTGTAGTTGTAAACAGTCTCTCCGGAATGACTGAGGCTTCCTTGCTGCCTAATATTTCGATGGCACATTATTTATTCGTTGTGTTCAGCTACGCTTCCAGAAAGAGTATTCAAATGGTCTACCAGGGAGGGGACATACTTGACATAGTATTGATAATTAAGCCTAGCGAGATAACTGGAATTTCAAGTGGGGGGGGTGGAAAAAGGGTTATAATTCTGCATGCTTTTAGCTAGCTATTAGTTGAAGATGAAACCGGAACTGAAGGCGGATGAATGTAAGTTTGTGGAAGAATTGGGCAGGTGTCAATCAGAGTTGTGTAGGAGATAATCTTACTGTTTGTTACTGGCTGGAGCTGATGTTAGTTGATTTCCAACATGTGATTGTCATCTACAGTCCAGCCGGTCAGAATTTCGTAGTTCCCTGGCCCTGTGAGTAGGGTAGAGAAGGAGAGGGATGGTCAGGAACTTAGGGTGATGAGAATTATTGTATGTGTTTAAAATGTAAGTGGAGTCATATGGAAGGACGAGAAAGAGAAAATTGGACAGAATCTTGGAGGAACATACAGGAAGCAAGAAACAAGTCACACAGTGAAACAGGAGAGTGAAGAGTTACCAGGAGGATCAATGAGAACCCCAAGGAATGTTATGCATGCACAGAAAACAACAATAGAATGGGGAGAGGATAGGACCACTCTAAGACAAAGGTGGGAATTTATTCCCGGAGCCAGAGTTAACATTCGAAATAGAAAATGAATACTGGTGTTCACTAAGTGTACAGGGAGGAAAGCCTGATGACAAAGGCGGTATCGTGATATTCTCTGGAATGTTGATTCTAAAGTAGAAGTGCTGTTGGTTCCCTCAAACCATATTGATTGATAAGTCCTTTGGGGGAATTTATTATTTTGGGAGACACAGACCACATGCATTAAAATATGATGTTTAAACTGCCGGCATCATACTGTAAGAACAGAGATCCTAACAACATCTGGCCCATACTGCAAGGGAACAGAATTGTCTATCTCCACTATAAGCGTGTCCTGCATATGGGACTGCACAAGTATAGTTAGTATTCGACTTACAGCGACAGTAAACTTTACGATACATAGACCTTCTCTAACAGGACTAAGAACAATAAAACTCACAGCACTGTGCAGTACGCAAACGGTCCTGTCCACACCCGATACTGTACACCACCGTTAAACATTAGAACAACCCCAGCACTTCAAGGACAGGGAACAGTACAACCATGTTAATGGACGACAATTCATGAACTATATCTATTCCTTCAATCCTACTGGGCAGCTCTCAGAATATAGCAGAGAGTTGACAAAGGAGGGCCTTGAAATATCTGTGTTAAGCTAAGGCTCCAGGCAGAGTCGAGGCGAGGCGAGGCAAGGCAAGGCAAAGCTAGGCTTGGCTCCAGGAGGAAGGTGAAGGGATGAGATACAGACAGGGTGCTTGGAGAGGAACAATCCTGCAGCACAAGGCTGAATACTGAATATATTTATGAAGCCAGACCAAAAAAGAATCAGGTGCCTCAAAAGAAACTGGGAAACCCGGAAAACTTGGAATAAGGTACATGGACCGGACGTCGAACCGGAATGCGGTTTTCATGGACCGGACGTTGACAGTACATACCGCTCTATGGGAGCCTTCTGGCGACCCAAAAGGTTTCCCCAGACTATAGACAAAAAGGGCGGGTGGGGTGGGGGAGGTTTAAGCAGGGAAAAATCCAGGGGATCGAGAGATAAACCACAGCGACTGCGTCGCTTCGTCCAATTCTGGCTGTATAGATCTGTCATAAGGGGGTCGTTGCGAGCGGATCCAAAAGCCAGACACAGACACAGCCAGGAACAGGACTAGGCGTGAGAAGGAAGCAAAGAATGTGGGGAAAAAAGGACGCTGCAAACGACACAGGCCCTGGTCGAGACAAGGATTACAGGCCTGTGCTAGAACTTGACGAGGATAGCGGAATCAGGACATCGAACTGGAAAATCGGAACCTGGGCTTGGACTCCGATCCAGAGACTGGATCTAGAGTCCAGAATCTAGGTCTTGAAACGGGTTCAGACCCCAGAAGTAGGCGAGGACATGACGAGGTTACAGGACTGGATGAGAGACTCATGGACAGGGCAAGGGAACCCCAACACCGGGCTGGGCAAGGTACTCCACGACAGGGCAAGACGTGGTTACAGGACGAGGAGAGGTAGCAGGGTTGGACCTGAGGCACCTGGATATATCAAGGGGACCACAGGACAGGAAGAGGGAATCTCAACACTGGGCTGGGCAAGGAACTCCTGGGCTGAGCGAGGCACATGATAAGACGAAAACACATAAGCCGTGGCTTGGGCAGGACAAGGACCTTGGACGTGACTAGGACTGGTCGAGACCCCGAGACTTGAATTAGTCGAGGAAGACAAAAAAACGCAGAGCCTAGGTCGAGGGAGAGACAGGTACGCAGAGCCTTTATCGAGGAAGAACAGGACCGAAGAACACCGAGCCTGGGTCGAGGGAGGACAGGAATGCAGAACACAGAGCCGGTACCCCTCCCTGGGTACAGGACGTAGGACCGAGACTCATGACACAGAAGGCTGAACACGACGAGACAGTTCTCAACGATAGATAGCGGCAAAACGGCCGGATCGACCTAGCGAAGGCATGGAAATAAACAGATATTTCCAAACAGGGCGAGGTTACAGTTCCAAGCAAGGCGAGGAGAGGCTCCAGGCAGAGGCGGTGCGAGGTTCCAGGCAGAGGCAAGGTGAGGCGAGGCAAGGCTCCAGGCAGAGGAGAGGCGAGGCGGGCCAAGCCTCCAGGCAGGGGAGGGCGAGGTAAGACAAGGCAATGCAAGGCAAATCTAGACTAGGCTCCAGGAGGAAGGTGAAGGGAAGGGAAACAGGTTGGTAGGACAGGAGCAATCCAGCAGCCCGAGGCTGAATCCTGAAGTTATTTATGAAGCACGCCCAAACAAGATTCAGGTGCCTCAGCAGAAACTGGGGAAACCCGGAAAACCTGGAATAGGGAGCGTGGACCGGGACGCGAACCAGAATGCGGATTTCATGGACTGGACCACGACACTGAAGATGTGCTTCCTGAAAGCCAATGTGACTTTAGGGTTATAAGAGCAGCCGTTGACATGAATTGCACTTTGAGGCAACTCCAGCAGAAGGCTGTAGAACAACAACAACCATTGTGCATTGTTTAGGCTGATTTTTCACAAGCATTTGATACGGTGGACAGAGAAAAAATCTGGGAAGTGTTCCAAACTTATGGCTGTCCAGATAGGGTGCTTACGGTGATCCAGTTGTTTCATGATAACATGTCTGCCAAAGCAGCTATTGGTAGAGACATCAGCGAAGCCTACACCAACAAGCACGGGGTAAAACAGGAATGAGTTCTTGCTCCAGCTTTGTTCACATTATATCTTGCTGCAGTTTTGGAAATAATTCAACATAATTTGGACAAAGGTGTTTACATCAGGACTCTCTCAGATGGAAAATTGTTCAAAATGCCAAGTCTCAAAGCCTCAACCAATTCAAGAGATATATGTGTCAGACAGCGTCTGTATGCAGACGACCCAGTCTTGGTTGCTAGTGATGTTAGTGTAATCTCAGAAATAGTAGACTGCTTATCGCTTGCTGCCTTTCTTATTGGCCTAAGAATCAATGTCTCCAAAAACGAACTTCTGTACCAGCCTCCTCCTCTGCGTAGTCCCAGTGAGATACAACTACATGTCATATCGGTCAGTGGGGTAGCGCTGAGGTGTTTTCACACTTTCACATACTTAGAAAGTGCTGTGACTAACACCAACTCAGCAGATCTGGAAGTTGAGAGGGGAATTCAATCAGCAAGAAAGGTATTTGTGTTAGGACCCGGTCCGGAGACCGCATTCCGGGTCTTGCTTCGGTCTGCGGACACGGGACTCCGGGCCTTGCAGCCAGCCCTCCTGTCACCCTGTATCAGAATCGAGTTTATTATAACAGGCATGTGTTGTGAAATTTGAAAACTGTTTCCATCAGCTAGCAGGGACAGAAGCATAAAGGCAAACACTCAGCGATTCAGCCCATCCGATTCCTAAATGGGCACTAAAACCTTGGATACTACTTCACTTTTATAATACATATTATTTTCGTTTTTGCACAATTGATTACTGTACTAATTTATTATTATTATTATTATTATTATTATTATTATTATTATTATTATTATTATTATTATTATTATTATTATTATTATTATTATTATTATTATTATTATTATTATTATTATGTTTCTCCTATATTTATTGCATTGAACTGCTGCATCTAAGTTAACAAATTTCATGACACATTTCCGTAATAATAAACATGATTCTGATTCGGAATCGGATTTGTTAACTTACCAGCGGCAGTTCAATCCAATACATGATAACATAGAAAGGAAACAATAGCAAGTAAAACGATAACAGTAAATACGTATGAAACTTAAACGAAAACATATAGTGCAAAAGCAGAATAATATACATTATAAAAGTGTGGTAGTGGTCACGGGTTCAATGTCCATTTAGGAATCGTTTGGCAGAGGGGAAGAAAGCTGTGACTGAATCACTGTGGCTTCTGTACTTCCTTCCTGCCCCTAACATTCGGAAGAGGGCATGTCCTGGGTGCTGGAAGTCCTTAATTATTGACGTCACCTTTTGATGCACGGCTATTTGCCGATGCCCTGGACACTGCAGAGGCTAGTACCCAAGAAGGAGCCGACTAATTTTACAACATCTGGACGCTTCTTTTGGTCCTGTGCAGTAGCCACACCCCAACCACTCCAAGGAGTGATGCAGCCTGTCAGAATACTTTTCACTGTACATTGAGAGAAGTTTTTGAATGTTTTAATTAAAAAACCACATCTCTTCAAACTCTAATGAAATATAGCTTTTGTCTTGTCTTCTTTATAGGTGCATTGTTATTTTGGCACAAGGATAGATCCTCCAGGAACTTGAAATTGCTCAATCTTTCCTATTCTGATCTCTCTGTGAATGTTGCTTCTTGATCGCATGACTTACCCTTGTAATTGTTAATGCCGTCTTCATTCTTTCTATTAGCTTGAAGGTAGTGATGGGAATGTATTTTTAATTTCACAGCTAAAGAACTATTCTATAGAAAATGTGAATTTTAGTAGACTTGACTGGACCCAGTAGAGGTGTAGTGAGAAAATATATATGACAGAACAAGAACCAATATCAAGTTGAATTTGTTTTATTTTATGAATTTGAACGCAGCTGTCGAGCAGAAGCATGTTCCTTTTAGCCAGGCAAGTTTAAGAAACCTTACCCAACGAGAGACATAAAGGCTCCTGACACGAAATAACGGAAGCTTACACTGGGTTTAGGGGGTCAGAATCGGGCAAATCAGTTGATGAGAATAAAAATGATTAAGAATACTCTTAAGAAGCAAACCAGGAAGATTACAATGTAATACTATTGATGAGGCATGTCAGAAAAATGCTAAACGTTTGTATCGCTATATTAAAAGTAACAGTGTGGCTAGCGAGTGCGAGGCCTCATGGAAATCAGCATATTGAGAGGTATCTTGAGCCACAGGAAATGGGTGGGATCATAAGTCAATTAATGAATATTTCTACTTTGTATTTACTGAGTACGATATCATGGTTGCTCAATGGATACTGCAAATTACTGGTGTTGCTTTGGATAACATTCATATTAGCAACAAGCAGTTATTAGCAGCCTTACAGTGCATTAAGGTCGATGAATCCTCCGGTCCTGACCAACTGCTTTGTGGAAATAGAGAGAAAATTGTGGAGAGTCTTCTGAAAATATTTGCATTATCATTGACCACTGAGTGTTGCCTCAAAGATAGAAGGAGTTGATGAGGCCCTGAAGATTCATCCAACTGAATGTACTGCAAGGTTGCTAATAACTTGAATGTTAGAAGCTGAGTGTTGAGCATATAGAGTACTGTAAAATCCTGAAGGGCATGGCTAATAAAATGTATGGTTGCAGTCTTTTTCATAACAAAGGCCACCTAAAACTAGATGGAGTAAATTTATGGTGAGACGAGAATTAGTTAAAGGACATTTGGAGAGAACTACTTCGCACAGATGTGGTCAATAAATGGAATGTGTTGTCAGTGGAAAGTGTAGATGTGAATATATTTACAAAACACAAATTCTTCACAGGCTATCAGCTGGGTCCAGGTGACAATTTCAACAAATGTTTTGATGACAAACCATACCATCTTCATCAGGTACCCGGACCCAGCTAGAGGTCAAGATGAGTTTATGCATCACATGCAGTGGGAAAACACTAGGTTCTTTTATATTTAAATGTTGAAGATTCGTCTGAACAGGTACGTGGACAGGAACGGCTGAGGGGGATATGAGCCTAATACAAGCTGATGGGCCCAGTTGAGATCAATATGTTGGTCGACGTGGACGCCATGATCATTCCAATACCAATCCGGATGGATCTTATATACTTACTTGCTTCACCGCCTCAGAAAGCGTATTTCAAATTGTATCCTCCCTCTGTGTGAAAGAGGAAAGTTTTCATCTGATCCCTCTAAAATAATACGCTCCTCCTGCTAGTTCGTGCCGGTGGTCATGAAATGTGCCTCCGTTTCCAGGTTTTTCTTAACTTTTTGTCCCTTTCCTGCTTAAAGACATTCTTCCTATAAATGGGTGACAGAACTATGCACTGTGCATTCAAGTCTCAGCAACGACTTACACATTTGTAACGTAATGCCAATGTCTCAGACTGACTTCCACGTCACCTGACATTTCATCCAATTCCCTGCCCTATTACCAAGCAGGCCTATCAATGTACTGGCATAAAATCTCTCCTGGATACATTTCAAAAGTTCCACCTCTTATCATTTTACACAAAGTTGATTCAGATATTTGTTATTTATTTACTTTTTTGTTTAAATCCCTGAATGCTGTAACGCTGTTCCCATGACATTTCTGTGATTTATCAACAAATCTCTTTCTCAATCGCCAACTACTAGGAGATTTACATGATAATTCCGGCAATATGATTGTTACATTATTTTTTTCTGAACGCTACTCACACATCCTCATATGAATAACCAGCTGAATATCCTACCTCAGTGATCGAGTCCTTGATCAATAATGCTACATTCCTCTTCCCATCTTCTACACACCACACTCACCCCTCCTCCTGTCACATCTGAAAAATCTGCAGGTGTAGTGAGGAGTCTCTCATGTTGTCCATCTTCCACTCAGTTACAGAGTTGTACAGGACTAAAATTCGGTCATACCGACGAAGGCATGTATCGTAGAGTCCCATTCACCTGTGTCTGGCCCATATTCCTCCAAACCTCTCCTATCCATGTACCTGTCGGAATGTCTGCTAAACCTTGTGATTATATCTCCATTGTAGATTCCTCTGTCAGCACGTACCATATATCCACCACTCTCCGTGGTGAACAAGTTGCTCAAGTGTCCCTTTTGATCTTTCCCCTCCCATATTACAGAAAACATTCCGCTCTTTCCCAGCTTAGTGATATTCATCGTATAAAAGAGACAGTAGAACAGCACATACTACATTGTGGTCTCACCAATTACCTGGTCAGTCAAAAGATAAAGTCCCATCTCCTGTACTCCAAACTCTAACTGATGAATGCCTTCTTCACCACCCTATCTACACCTTCAGAGGGCTATGCACTTGCAATCTTTGGTCTCTCTGTTCTTTAAAACTCTTGAGGACCAGACTAGTAGACACAAATACACCTGTCGGTGCCCCCGGTTAAATAGTTTTCTGTCACTGAGGCTCACTCAGAACATTGAACACTACAGCATAGGAACAGGTCCTTCTTCCCACGATGTTTGTGCTGAACACAATGCCACATTAAACGAAATCTCTTCTCTTCCTTCCATGTCACTATCATATCTGCTTCCATCACTCCCATGGCAGCCCATGCTAGGCCCCACTGCACTGTAAACAAAACTGATCTACTACTTTCCCGCACGTCATATTTAAATTATTATACTGTCACTTTAAAAGCAGCCTTCTTGAGTTTGAAATTTCCACCTTTGGAAAAATGATTCTGAATGTTTATGTTATCTACAACTCTCATAGTTCTATAAACTTCTGTCAGGTCTCACCTCAGCTTCCTTCAATCCAACAAAAATAGTTCCAGTGCGTCTCACTTTTATTTGTAACACAAGGCCACTGTCCAGGCAACATCCCTGTGAATCTTCTCGTCACCTTTTCAGCTTAATCACTTCCTTCCTTACAGTGATGAGAAGAACTGCAAAGGGTATCGCTTCTGTGGTTTAATAAATATTTTGTGCAAGTGGAATATGATGTTGCAACTCCTATGCTGCCAAATGTAAGCATGCTATCCACCTGCTTCACAACCTTGTCTACCTGTGTTGTGAATTTCAGGGAACTATGTACCTGTATCCCAGGGAGTCTCTGTTCACTAACACTCCCCATCACACTGCTGTTCACTGTATATGTCCTGGCCTGCTTTATCTTCCCGAAATCCATCACTGTTCACTTGTCCGACACTGGAACAACAGTTCTCCGTTTCTCTGTACGAACGACACGAAATAAATTTCCATCAACAATTCACTGCACCTGTCTGCTGTTTGTGCATGACATGCACATTCTATATCCTATATTCTATATATTCTGAACATTCTATACTTCCCTCACGTGCTCTTTCTCTCCATATAAACAATAGTCTACCTTTTCATTCTTTCCACCTGTGAACACGCCATCAATGTTTACCATATTAAACTCTATTTTCTCATCAACCTCTCGCCTACCCAGCCTCTTTATATCCTGTTGTAGAGACTAACTGACCCATCACAACATTACCCCCATCACATTCTCTGTCATTGACAGACAGCCTTGGGCACCTCAAACATTGCCCCCTTGTCCCCGTGATTAATATCGATTCTGAATAAATGGTGGCCCTTAACTTACTCTGCCTCGTCAGGCAACCTATTACCACCCCAACTTCCGCCTAATTCAACGTGATTTTAATATTGAGAGTATAGTATTGAGCGTCCAGAACTGATCCAAGTGATATTCCAGTGTATACAACCTCGCATCCCGAAACAAACCTGTAAATGGCGTTTCTGTCTTAATGTGAAAAACAGCCTTTTAACCTTGCGAACCCATCTTGTGATTTCTAATGTGGTGCACCAGCATTTCATCTGGGCCCTTGTTAGATACCACCTGAAAATCTAAGTTTACCACATCTATAAGTTCCATTCTAACATCCAGAAATACTCTTTTCTTGTTAATCAAACATGAACTGCCTTTCACTTAATCAGCTGACAGAGTCTCAAAATAGTTTAAAGATAGACATGTTGGTTATGAAAACTTTTGGCACACAGGCCTTCATCAGTCAATGCAATGAGGATAGAGGTTGGGGTGTTGTGTTGCACTTGTATAAGATGTGAGTTCGCATTGAAATATCGTATTTAGTTTTTGTCACACTGCTACAGGAAATATGCAATTAAGTTGGAAATAAGGCAGGGAAACATACAAGGTCAATGTTGAGTCGCATGTACCAGAGTTATGAGCAGTTTAGGATAGTTTTCTATGGACTGTGGGAGAGTAAGGGGAAATATTACAGAGGTGTATGAGACAATGAAGATCGCATATAGTGTGAATGCACAGAAACATTTTAAAAGGTATATGGAACTACAGGGCACCAGATGGTGACAGGGCAGGTATCGAATTGGAATCTATTGTTCTATGACTTTCAGACAGACGGTGGTCAGTTTGGCACATCATTCCCACTGTGGCATAGACCACTGAACCGAGTTCTGTGTGCAGTGCCAGTCTTTCAAGCCCACCCCAGATGTAGCCATTATTCGGGGTGGATATATTCTTTCTCAGGAATGAACTCTCTGGAGCTTCTTCTGCTCTTGTTTTTTGTAGGATTGGGTTGCTGCGGTTAGGATGTCCAGCTCGAATCTATTTGCATCCGGGCTTCGGACAGTGCAGGAACATAGAATATGTTGGAAACTGAGGTCCCTCTCCCGAGTAGCCTGCAATCATCCCCTGCAATATCTGGATGATAAAGCACGTTTATCACAACAGAATGCATTCATTTACCCTATCTATTCCATTCAAATATACCTTAGTCAAATCTCCCCTCACTCTCTTACACTCCAGGGCATAAGGGTAATATGCCTTGAGATTATTCTTGATTCTGTTCGCCAAGGGCATTTTTTGGAGATTCTAAACACCTGTTTGAGCTACCTTCTGCTATCTTCGTATTCAGTGAGGCTCCTCTCCAATTGAGCTTCTGGAATTCATTTAACTGTGCTATGTTGTCACCTCACAATCTAATTTTACACTGAGACCAACCGAATCTTCGCCTTCCGGCTGCTGTGTGTGAGGAGGAAGCGCTGCACTGTGCTTAGTACCGGGAATGGACTGACATTATTTTCACACACTCATCAAGTGGTTCTTTGTAGATTGGAAATTTATTCTTTATAATTCTGGAGACGAGCTGAGAAGAGTAAAACCAGGGAATCCTTCAGTATGGAGCTGCTGTGTGAGAGAATTTGATCAGAGTTTTCTCTTGCAGTTCTGTTGTTAATATTCCTTTGGAAATTTGTGAATGCGTTAAAGAGCAGGTGGAACAGGAAAATGCGTGGCCACGCTCCGCAGTCCGTCACTCTGACTCTGTCTCATCCTCTTCCCAATTCTATCTCTCTGCACCTTCCTCGGGCAGTTCGAGGTGCTGTATATAAAAGGAGACAGAAGCGGTCAGTTTGTCAATGAGCAGCGATCTGAGTGAAGCAGCATCATGTTTAGTGGAGGGAAAGAAGGCAAAGGAGTGGGAAAAGGTGGAGCAGGCACCTTTAAGTGCATTGTGCTAATATCCAGTGCAACAACAAACCATCTATTTGTCCCCGGGTCCTACTGCCACATTTCAGGCTGCAGAGGTTGAAGGAGTCACTGGGGCTTAATGCAACCATGCAAGGGGTTGATGCTGAAGGACCACAGGGCAGTGTTGTTCAATTACTGGAAATTGAGGTGCTGAATCGCTAAGAATTCCTCAATTATTGCAGTTGTGAACCATCCTAGAGTTACTCATGAGTGGAAGCAGTGCTAATGATTGAATTGTAACAACGTAATAGATCATTACTCAAAGCATTGACTTTCAAAGTGTAGAATGGAAAGGCTTTGTACAGTTTATTCTTGTAACCTTTATTGTGAATAAAGTTTATTTTGTTGATGATGTGCACCAGACTGTGTATCTAGAATGATGTGAGTATGAAAGCACATAGTCCAGGTTCTCATCAGCCTCCACAGAAAGGGCATATTTGTATTATCATCCATTTGCCTCTCTGCGGCCTACTTACTCAAAAGATCAAGGCCTTACTTTAATCTATAACAATTGTCTTGAACTGGCATTTAACGCTCCAATCTTCCTGACCCTTTGCCAATTTGCACGTGGCTCATGTAGTAATGCAAATATTTCAACCTTTGTTCTAATTTTAATTTTGTCCCTTGCTGCCCAAATTCCCTTAACAGAGCTTCTTTCCTGGTTCTACTTTTGTCGTCGGAACCCACATGGTCCATCCCAACTGGACTTTTTCTTTCCCATTGCAAGTTCCTTTACAGGGTAGATAAGATGTCTCGAAACAGCACAAGGCAGGGAACGCAGCTAATCTGTGACTGCACTACAATTTCTGTAACCATATCCAGTATTGATCAGTAAGGAGGGTCTACAGCATGTTCAGGTGTAGCCTGCAGCGTAGTGGTGGGAAGGAGTGACTTACATCTGGTTCATTTGCTCTGTCTGCACAAAAATAATTCCTGACATTGTTCAGTGGCGTAGTGGATAAAGAACCTAAAGTATAGCAAAATGTGCAGCTTGAAATCAGTGATGCAGATAATGGAGCACACTGGGGAATATAAAAATATTGAGTCTCTATCACTTATAGCTTTTTACAGCTGCTTCTTTTTTTCTCATCTTGCATACTGGCAACAATTCTGGAAGTGTAAATGTTAAAATATCCCGAATATTTAACTAGTTAAAAACTCAAAAATATTGTGAAATAACGCTGCAAACAATCTTTCAGATATATGTTGTTGCAACCACGCTGTGCACAACAACAAAGAGAATTTTGGCACATCACAAATCAGATTAATTACAGTCAGAAAGAAATGTATTTATCTGATGTAGTTCAGTACATGCAGAAATATGGGATGCGCCACATCTTGGTATGCAATTAATGGAGGACACGGTATTATTAAAGGTTTTGCAATAATTTTAATTTTTGATCCAATCGGAATAAACATTCAAGAAAGATTTCTCTGCAGATAGGGACGGATGTGAAACTGAGAGATCATGCAAGAAGGGAACCAAGAGAACCAAGAGGCCACCAAGAGATCCATCACAACTCGGGAGGAGCTACATGCTTCAGTGGCTGAGCTGGAACAGACTGCAGAGAGAACAACTGTTGCCCCTGTTCTTCAGCAATTCTGTTGCTTTTAATTTATCTTTTTCACGGCGATGCTTGAAGTGCACATTTGTATTCATGGTGTATATTTTCCTAGCAGTTGAACTTTCCAGATACAAGGAGGCCAGTAATGACGGAGAAGAGTCATAGAATATAGAACGTAAAAATTTTCAGCACTTTGGTTCGTGCCGAGTCGAACATGTAAACCATTCTAGAGACTGCCCAGAGCTCTTCAATTACACTATTTCGTCCGCATCCATCAGTGTTGCCAGCAATGCATACGATGCAGCCCCCCACACTCTGTGAAAAAATTATCCTTGACATCCCCTGGATACATATTTCCCAAAATCCGAAAATTATGCCGCCACGTGGTAGCCATTTGAGCCTTGTAAACATGTCTCTGGCTATCCACGCGATCAGTGCCCCTCATGTTCTTATACACCTCTATCAAGTTGTCTCTCATCCTCCATCACACCAAGGAGGAAAGGACAAGTACACTCAACCTATGCTCATACGGTAAGGTATGTACTGGCAAGGAAAGCTATCTTGGATTAATTTTAAAAATTCCACCTCCAATCCTGACACACAATGGCAATCCAGTTAAGTTTCTCTTACATTTAAAATCTCGCACCTCGTTGTAAAAAACAATGTCTTCTTGTTTATAGTGTTACGGATTCAGCAACAATAAATATCTAAGTGAGGCATGTTTTTTTTTATAACAAATAAAACATTTATTAAACACAGAAAAACAAACCCCCAAATGTAAACAAACAACTAACATAATCGGAAATCAGCTGCTGTGCGGCAGCTTAAACTGTTCTTAAAGGAATAAAGCAAACACTGTTCTTAAAGCGATGTTGCAAAAACAGTTTTTCAATCACTGCAAAAGTTAAAAATGCTTAAAGTCCATTAAAGAAGAGACTTTTTAGACGATTTATATTCTTTTTCACGTCGTGTTGTTGCGGTTCCCAGTCGAAATATACTTACCCCGGAGAATTTAGGAAGATGATAATGAAACGGCTTAAAGGCACTGACCTTTCCTTGACGAAACTGTACACCAAACCCTTTCTGCTCTCAGCGCAGGGGCTAACCCAGGCACAGCCAACGAATTCCGTCCGTATGTGAATAAAACCTGTTTTACAGTCGAAATCGACTTTCCTCGATCTTTCAACTCCCGAACTCCGATCTTCACTCTCCACTGACATTTGACTGGCAGTATTATAAATAAACTGCCGGCAATGACATTTTAAACATTAAGCATTAAATAAAACTCCATCCTTCAAGGAACTGCGTCATAATATTGGACCACGCAGTAGCATGGAGTCAAAATGGAAAATCCAGCCACTAACTGCCCCTCCAGACAGGGAGGGGTCCTCCTTTTATTCCCTGTAAAAAAACCCTGCCACATGACCTCTACTGACGGGAAGATGACGTCACTCCACAATCACAAGACCTTAGGTCCATCTTATCTTCAACACTTCTGTCACGTGAGAAGTACAAGACCCACACAGGTACGTAATACCTTCCTCAAAAAGAGAAGTTGGTCTGTCAAGAAAAAATTTTAGCAATTATTTACAAAAAAAAAACAAATGTATAAACTGTACAAAGTGCGATAACCATGAATTGACAACCACTTGGAAGACAACCATGCTCACAACTACGGTTCCAATGGTGCTGCAGGAGATTCGAGTACTGAGTGACTCTCATGTATTCATGTGACTCCACCAGTCCCTGAGCTACTTTCTGTCGGATTGTTCCTCACACTTTTCCGGATAACGGATTCAACATCATCCCACAGACCGGCGTTGTACAACACTCACTGAATATTCTCCAGGGATCAGACTGAGTGACAGACTGCCCCTCAGACTGTCGAAGATTTACTAATGGTGTCCTGCCTTCCGAATCAGCAAATCGAGAAATAAATCCAGGTTAGAAATGTTCTTCAGAAAGGCAGATGGATATGTAAGAGTGGAATGATATCGACAGAGGCAAAATAAATTAATTCAGTTCTGCATCCGTTTCGTCGCAGACAAGTTTCTAAGGTTCTCTTGCATTTCCAGTTAACATTTGAAGTAGAAACTCGGTCTCCCCGTTGAGGAATTGAACCCCGATCTCCCGCGCGTTAAGCGCGGATACTAACCATTACCTAACGAGGAATAAGCAGAAGCACGGAATCCCGGTACCAGGGTAAAGGGTCGCAGAGTCACTCTGACGTTAGTTTTGTTTCAGGTGGATGTGCCGCTTAGTATCTCAGAACAAGTTTGTAATTGCGAGCCTTTATAAGACAATGGTCAGACCGCAATTGGAGTACATGGAACATAAAACATAGATCAGTAAAGCACAGGAATCGTCCATCCTGCCAGGAATATGGTGTTGAACCAGCTTTGAAGCCAATCAAAAGCACCCAAACACTCAGCACTCCTACAACCGACATGTACATGTACTTGAACCTTCCATCCATGTGCCTGTATAAACGTCTCTTAAAAACCTCCAATGTATTTACCTTTATCTCCATAACAAGTAGCATATTACCACATCCACCACTCTCAGGTTGAAAACATGCCCCTCAGATGCTCAAAACCTATCCTACCTCTCCTTCAATACATGTCCTCTGGTATTCGTCATTTCAACCCTGGGAAACACTTCATCTCTGTTCAATCATCTATGATTCTGCTAATCTTGTAAATCTCTATCAGATCTTATCTCAGCTACCGACGCACCGGAGACAATAAAACTCGATTAGCCAGACTCCCATAACAGCACAAACACTCTTGAACAAGTAGAATCTTGGTAACATTCTTCTGAACACTCTCCAAAATTCAATGTTCTCCCTACGATGGGTCGGCCAGAAATCTACACAATACTTCAAATGTATTCGAACAAGAGTTGTATGGAGTCACAACATAACCTCTAGACTTTTGAATGATGAAAGAAAAAAAATAACATGCCATAAGCTCCCCGAGCTACGTGGTCAATTTCAAGGAGCTATGAACTTGAATTTCCAGATCTCTCTGCTAAACAACACTTGCCCTTAACAATCTGCTCTTTCCTTGCATGTGACCTACTGAGGTGCAGCACCTCACATTAATCTGGGTTAAACTCCATCTGCTATTACTCTGCCCATATCTACAACTAATGTTTGTTGTTCTGCATTTTTCGCCAGTCTTCTAAACTATCCAGAACTCCACCAATCTTGGTATCGCCGCAAATGTATTAACCCACCTATCGACATTTTCATTCAGGTCAATTATATACATCAGAAACAGCAGAGGTCTCAACACCCCTACGGAACACAATTAATTACTGACCTCCAGCTCTATTATATCCTTTCAGCCATCAGCCTACATCTTCTATGCACAATCCACATCTGAATCCAAACTGCCATTTCCCCGCAGACCCCATGCATCATTACTTTCTGGAATTGCCTTCCATGAGGGACTTTATCAAACGCCTCACTAAAATCCATGTTAGCAACATCGACTGACCTACCCTTTCCATTCTCTCTTGTCAACTTATTTAAAAGAACACTCAAAAATGTTAGTAAGGAACGCTCTGTCATAGAATGCCCTGGATTGCACCTTCTTCCTACTTAGCAACTTTTCACAGCCCCTCCTGCCTTTCTTAATACTATTATTTTACTCTTTTTCATGCATTGTTCTAAACTCTTCGTGTGTTTTGTTCGATTCCAACTTCCCATGCTTTAGATAATGTTCCTTTTTCTTCTTGACTAAGTTCCTCACCCTTCCTTATATTTTCTTTCCATCGCCATCCTTCCTTCTAACAAGAATATTGCTTCCCTGTACTCTGTGCTACTTATCTTAAAAGAGCCTTCACTTCTCTAATATAGATTTGGCAAAGAAAATATGTTCACAATTAAGTCTTCTTGTTTCTTGCCTAATGCTATCGTAATTGCTTTACACCAATTTAAAATTCTCTCACAAGCCTCAGTGTACCCCTTCTGAACTACAGCTATCTTGAGATTTAAGGAGTTGTGGTCTCGTCTCTAACAGTACTCCAACTGAAAGGGCAACCACTAGACCAAGCACTTTACCCCGCACCACGTTCAATACGGCTGTCCTCTAGTCGGTACGATGACATATTGATTTAACTGATTCGGGATACACTTAACAAGTTCTGCCCATCTAAGCACCTTACACTGTCAAGGTCCGAGACGACTATACTTTCAATAATTTTTCTGACACCTATCAGCTGGTCCGATCCATCCCTTACTGTCCAAGAGCTCCAGCGTCCAGCCCCCTACAAAACTAGTTTAAACTCTGTATGATTGGTCCTGGGCCCTATTCTGGGAACTGATGCGATGGCGTTGGAGAGAGTCCACAGGAAGTTCACAAGAATTATTCCGAAAATGAAAGGGTTAACATGTGAGAAGAATTTGATGACTCTGGGGCTGTACTCGTTGAATATTTCAAGAATGAGGTTTCAAATAAAAGCTATCAGATGTTCTTGAAATGTATGGATACGGGAGGATGTTGCTTGTAGTAGGTGAGCCGGGGACGACAGGGCAATGCCACAGAATAAGGGAAGATACATTCAAAATAGAGTTGACGGGATTTCTTTAGCAGAGATCTGTGAATCGGAGGGATTCTTTGCCGTAACCCCTATGCCAATATACTTTAGTCGGAGCTTGTTGGGTTTTTGATTTAGCTAAGCGTCAAAGCTTAAAGGGATAACCGTTATGAATCACCCGTCACGGACTGGCGGAGCAAACATGCTTCTGAATCTATTGTTCTGATTAATGTTCTTAACGATTGAAGGAGGTTTCGTCGGTGGCCCGTGCCCGTGTTCCTGTGAAGGTCTTTAGTACATAAGTAATGGGAGTTTCCTTGTGCCCGGACGGTGCGAGCAGAAGATATAGTCAATACTTGCGCTTTGCTTTAGCGACTTTCAATACATTTGCCTAAAATAAGCAAGGGAAATAACGCGGCGAGTGCAAGAACTTATTGATTTTGTTTAGCTTTTATTTGGATTCAGACATTATAAAAATCGTGGTAGATTCTGCGTCTCGAAATATGCACAAATAAAAGATAGAATGAAAATACAATGATCAAAGATTGAAAGTAATGCACCTGCAAGAAATTGCAGAGAATGTGATTTGCTTGTCACAATGTGGACTGGTATCTTATTGTGAGAAATCTGTGTGTTGAGGATACACTGTTCAATTCTATGCTTAATTTGTTTCAGTATTCAATCTGTCCATATGTTACAGATACTTTCATGAAACAGACACCTTAAAAGTTCGTCACAAATGAACACCCCACTCATATCAGTGTGGATGCCGTGATGTCCCAACAGTTACATAACAATGCTGGTCGGTTATTTCTCATCTACCTTGACCACTATTGTGCCACCAAATTGAAGGCAAAAATCAGGTGTACATCTTTTTCTTCCAGGGAAACTCTTGCCTAATTTTACAGACAAACCAAATGCCCTTGGATAATTTAGGAATCTAAGTGCACTGCGCCTACTGTTAGAAATGTTCATTAGCTGAGTGTAATATTGCACGTTGTAAATTATTGTGTCAGCGAATTGTTAGGTTTGATAAATAACAAACCTTGTGTCACAGAGAAAGCACGTACTTTCTCATTTGTAAATCAGAATAAACAAAATTCAACAGAATTGTTATTTTGTGATTTCTCTGAGGAATTATTTTCTTTACATGATTACACAGCTCATACAAATGGTTTACGTGATGTGTTTGTTTACTGGACTGTCACTTATGAGACTAACGAAGTGCTATCTTTAAAAGACGGTGGGCACTATTCTTTCCTGAAGAAGAGTTTACGAAATAATTAACAGCAGATATCGGCATTTAGACAATTTGGACCTGCTCGCTGTTTCACATCGAAAATGGGATATCCTGCAATTTACTATATCGCGAGCATTTACTATCCTATACTGGCAGCGATTGGTATCCCTGGTAAGTAACTGGAGTTGGCTGTTATGTGTGTGTTTTGTTCTTATTACTGTACCATCCGAACGGCAGATTAGTTACCGTAAAATCTGTTACAGTTGGCGCCTCGTCTGTACATGAGTGTTTTAAGGTTTTTCATGTTTAAGCATGTTTCCCTTATATTTCGCTGACCTTTGAATGCCAGATTTTTAGTAACTGAATGTGTTAATATTCCTATGTTCTAGTATGTACCTATTCGACCTTCCAAACCTTTACCAACATATATTGTTTCAATTCTGATTCAGAATCAGATTTATTAAAATCTTTAAAAAGTAAAATATTTTTACCGTCGCTGCAGCTTTCACTGAAAACTGTTTATTGTTGTTTTTATTTCGGAGACATGTAGAACTTTCATACCGTCTAGGCATTTTGAGTCAGCCACCCACTAGGAAATATATAGTGGACTACATAATTCCGACAGTAAACTACTGGAAGTTTGCAACATAACTGACCCGCTGTTTTGCATCAATTGAAGAGCATTGATGGGCGTAAATACTCTATTTCCACTCTCCTATTCGAACCCAGTCTGTCTTGGCACAATATTAAAGAATGTGGTCCATTCCGTCAGTAACACCTAATTTCCAGGAAAACGCATAAGAGCTTTTTTTTGAAACTAACTCCTATTCTGCTTCCTTGCAGTTAATTTAATGGCGATTGTGATCCTTTCTCGGGGAAACTGCGGACTTTCCAAATGTATCTCCTGTTATCTGGTGGGGATGGCGGCAACTGATTTAATAATTACTATCATAGGTGTTGTACTTGAGCAGATCAATAATATTTATGTTTTTGCATTTTCTTTACTCATTACACGGATCTGCGCCGTGACATTTTACCTGAGGCTCGCAACCATGGACTGTTCTGTTTGGCTCACGGTGGCTTTCACGTTCGATCGCTGTATTGCAATCTGCAGTCGAAGACTGCGGGAACGATACTGCACCAAGAGGACAGCGACTGTGATGATAATAATTGTGAGTTTAGTGAGTTGTGCGAAGCGCCTTCCATTTTACTTTGGGATAGATCCTTATGTGATCATTGATAACGTACCCTGGCGATGCACTGCAAAAGAATATTACTATACTTTACCTGTATGGAGAACATACCGGTTGTTGAACACTATCTCTACACCTTTATTGCCTATCAGCTTGATTCTATTGTTTAATGCTTTAACAGTCAGTCATATTATATCAGCAAACAGGGTCCGCAGGGGTCTCAGGAACAGTAGAGATAATAAGAAAGATCCAGAGTTGGAGAACCGGAGAAAGTCAATGATTCTTTTGTTCACACTATCCGCCAATTTCATATTGTTGTGGATCCCCTTTATTGTATATACTATGAACTGGCCAACTCAGAATTACTTTTACATTGACCGATACCTGAATACACCGGAGTATATCCTGCAGCAGTTTGGGTACATGTTGCAGTTTCTCTCTACCTGCACCAACACGTGTATCTACACACTGACACAGAGGAAATTCAGGGAGGAGCTGAAGAATGGTGTCAAACATCTGCTTGCATTAAATGTTAGGCGCTGTAAATAAAACGGATATCGCATAGTAATATTTACAAGAAGTTCAAAAATCCATAACATCCATATTTTTTGTAAGACTGTCATGCAGTATATTCGTGCAGTCAGATGTACAAACGTTAGCAGTCTGCCATGTCCAGTGGACTCAGCGAAATTTCAATTCATGAGGCAACTGTGCCAACGAACGTAGAGCCTCTGAAGCGATATTTATATTAAGATAAAATGTATATGGAAAGCTTTGGATTAATGCTGTAACGTCGGCCAATGAAACACACAGCACACCACTGTCGGTTTTACATCGGTAGAGTTCTATTGCAATTAATTTTACAATCCAGCTCTGGAACATGAGTGTGCTTCACTTTCACAACTGAAGCAGTTTACCTGGAACATGCAAAGGAGGATTCAGTTAATTTGAACTAGTACTACTGAAATTCTTATTATACTATTGAAAGGAATGTCTCAAAAAATAAACACAAAATATAGTAGGAACAGCCATCCAGCACATCGAGCCTTCAAAGCCATTCAATAAGATCATGATTGATCCGTCTGTAAACTCAGTTCCATTTGCCTGTCTTGTACCCATAACCCTTAGTTCTCTAACTATGTAAAAACCTATGTAACTGTTTCTTAAAAATATTTTATTAAAAAGCTCCAACTGCTTCCCTGGGCAGATAATTTAACAGATTCAGGACTCTCTGGGAAAAACAGTTTCTCTTCACCTCCGTCTTAAATCTTCTTCTCTAAATCTTGAAGAAATGTCCCCTGGTTCTAGTCTCACCTACCAATGGAAACAACATTCTTACTTGAATCTTTTCTATCCCTTTAAAAATCCTGTATGTATCTAGAAGATCCACAGAGAGTATAGTCCCACACGACTCAATCTCTCCTCGCAAGTTAAATCCTTCATCCCTGGAATCAATCTGGTGAACCTCCTCTGAACTGCCACCAAAGCCAATATGCCCTTCCTCAAGTATGGAGACCAGTAATGTATTGTTACGTCCACGTGGGTATCTTGTACTTGTCACGTGACAGTAGTGTTGACGCTATACTGGATGTAGGCAATGGTTTTGTGATGGTGGAGTGACGTCATTTTCCCTCCAGTAGAGGTCATGTGGCAGGTGTTTTTAACAGGGTATAAAAGGAGGACCCCTCCCTATGAGGAGGGGCAGTTTGTGGCTGGATTTGCCATTTTGATTCCATGCCACTGCGTGGTTCAATATTATTACGCAGTTTGGTTAAAAGGTGGAATTTTATTTAATGCCTAAAGTTTCAAAGGTCATTGCCGGCAGTTCCTTTATAATACTGCCAGTTGAAGTTCAGTGGAAAGTGAAGATCAGAGTTCGGGAGTTAAAAGATCGAGGAAAGTTTATTTCGACGGTGAAAGAGGTTCGAACTTGTTTAATCCTCATTCGGAAGTAATTCGCTGGCTGTCCCCGTGTTAACCTCTGCAAATAATAGCAGAAAGGATTAGGTACAGTTTTGCAAGCAAAGGTCAGTGCCTTTAAGCCATTTTATTTTTCTCTTCGTAAATCCACCGGGAAAAGTATAGTTCGACTGGGTACCGCAGCAACACGAGGTGAAGGAGAAAAAGATCGATGCGCAGAATTAGTTTGTTACTCATGACTGTTCAACTCAGGATTAGAGTTTTGTGTGGAAAGTGCCTTGTCAAAGAAGCATTTAAAAAATTGAAAACAATGATATGTCACCAACCTATGCTCAAGGCACCTGACATTGAAAAGCCTTTTTCATTAGCTGTAGATGCTAGTGCTGAGGCTGCAGTAGCAGAAATGCAAAGGAATGAGGCTGATGAGGTTGATCATCCAGTAGCTTACTTTTCTAAGAAATTTAATAGGCATCAAATAAACAATTCGACAATACAGAAGGAAATGTTATCTCTGGTTTTAACTTTAGAATATTTTGAGGTATTTGTTGGAACAACTCAAAAACCACTTATTGTTTACACTGCTCATCATCCATTAGTGTTTCTGAGTAAGATGAAAAACAAAAACAGAAGGTTATTAAATTGGAGTTTGATGTTACAGGAGTACAATATTGTGATAACTCATATTAAAGGTAAAGATAATGTGGTTATGGAATGTCTATCTCGATGTTGAATGTACAATGTAATTATTTTATGGAGTTTTTTTTTACAATTGTAACACTCCTACTGTATTGTGAGTTGTAAAATGTTATATGATAATACTGTGTTGTATATTGTGTGTGTTATAAAATCTATACATTTGTTTTTTCTTGTAAATAATTGTTAACATTTTCTTCTTGACAGAACATTTTTTTTTGGAGGGAGATGTTACGTACCCCTGACACGTGACGGTGGTGTACTTGTCACGTGACAGGTGTTGATGTTATACTGAACATGATTTAATGGCCTTGTGATGGTGGAGTTACGTCATTTTCCCACCAGTAGAGGTCATGTGACTGTTTTTTTTACCGGTATAAAAGGAGAAACCCTCTCTGTGCGGAGGGGCAGTTCGTGGCTGGATTTGCCATGTTGACTTCATGTCACTGCGTGATTTAATGTTATGAGGCAGTTTAGTTGAAAGATGGAGTTTTGTTTAACGCCTAAAGTATAAAAGGTCATTGCCAGCAGTTTCTTTATAATACTGCTAGTTCAAAATCAGTGGAGAGTGAAGTTCGAAGTTCAGGAGTAAAAAGATCGAGGAAAGTCGATTTCGACGGCGCCACTGGTTCGACCTTGTTTGATCATCGTTCGAATGGAATTCGTTGAATGTGCTCGTGCTAATCTCTGTGAAATAGCAGAAAGGATTGAGTACAGTGTTGTAAAGTAAAGGTCAGTGCCTTTAAGCCATTTCATTTTTTATTTTCGTAAATTCTTCGTGGGAAAATAATAGTTCGACTGGGATTCGCAGCGACACGACGTGAAAGAGAATTTAAATCGTCTTAAAAAGTCTCTCCCTTGAATGCACTATAAGCATTTTGAACTTTCGCAATGCTACTTTGAAGAACTGTTTTTGCAACATCGCTTTAAAACTGTTTAAGCTTTATTGCTTTAAGAACTGTTTAAGCTGCAGCATAGCAGCTGACTTCTGGTTACGTGAGTGGTTTGTTTACTTTTGGGAGGTTTGATTTTCAGTGTTCAATACATGTTTTATTTGTTATAAAAAACCCTGCCTCACTCATATATTTATTGTTACTGAACAGGTATCAAAATAATATTATAACATATAACCATAACAATTACAGCACGGAAACAGGCCACCTCGGTCCTTCTAGTCTTTTCCTCTCACCTCGACCCACTGGCCAGCACTCAGCCCATAACTCTCTATTCCTTTCCTGTCCAGCTACCTATCCAATTTAACTTTAAATGACAATACCGAACCTGCTTCTACTATTTCTGCTGGAAGATCCGTCCGCACAGCTACCACTCTCTGAGTAAAGAAATTCCCCCTCGTGTTACGCATAAAATTTTGCCCCCTTACTCTCAACACATGTCCTCTGGTATGAATCTCCCCTACTCTCAATGAAGAAAGCCTTTCCAGGTTAACTCTCTCTATCTCCCTCATAATTTAAAGTACCTCTATCAAGTCCCCCTCAACCTTCTACGTTCCAAAGAATAATTCAACCTTTCCCTCTAACTTCGGTGGTGACCCAAGCCACATTCTAGTAAATCTTCTCAGCACTCTCTCTATTTTCTTGACTTCTTTCCTATAATCCTTCCAGAACAGTACAATGACTTGTAGAATTTGAACATTACATCCCAACTCCTATATTCAATGCTCTGATTTATAAAGGCAATCATAGCAAAAGCTACTTTCACCACCTTATCCACATGAGATTCCACCTTCAGGGAACTATGCACCATTATTCCAGGACCACTCTGTTCTACTTCATTCTTCAATACTATACCATTTACCATGTATGTTCGATTTGGATTATTCCTACCAAAATGTAGCAACTCACACTTATCAGCATGAAACTCCACCTGCCATCGTTCAGCCCATTCTTCCAACTTGCCTAAATCTCTTTGTAAGCTTTGAAAACCTTTTTCATTATCCACAATGCCACTTACCTTAGTATCATCTGCATAATTACTAATCCAATTTGCCACCCCATCATCCAGATCATTAATGTACATGACAAACAACATTGGAGCTAATGCAGATCCCTGAGGCACACAACTACTCACCGCACTCTAACCTGACAAACAGTTATCCACCACGACATTCTGGCATCTCCCGCCCAGCCACTGTTGAATCAATTTTATTATTAAAGTATTAACACCTAACGATTAAAACTTCCTCACGTAACCTTCCGTGCGGAAACTTGTCAAAGGCCTTACTAAAGTACATATAGACAACACCCACTGCTTTACTCTCGTCAACTTTCCTCGTAACCTCTTCAAAAATTTCAATGAGATTTGTCTAACATGACCTTTCACGTTTAAATCCATGCTGGCTATTCATATCAGACCCTTTCTATCCAGATAATATTCTGCTCTTCTATTACTTCTTCAGATGTGGATGACCTCGCATTTACCAACTTCGAATTCCATCTGCCAGACCTTGGACCACTCACTTAACATATCTATATGCGTCTGCAGGCTCTCCATAATTTCCTGTACAATTTCCTTTTCCACTCAGTTTAGTGTCATCAGCAAACTGCGCTACGCTCCATTCAGTCATCAATCATCAGTGTAAATGGTAAACTGCGGCGGGCCTAGCACTGACCTCTGCGGCACCTCACTCACCACCGACTGCCATGTGGAGAAACACCCATTTGTCCCAACTCTCGGCCTTCTATAGGTTAACCAAAACAGTATCCATGTCAATATTCTTTCTCAGACTCCAGTCATCGATATCCTATTTATAAGTCTATTTTGTGGCACCATATCGAAAGTCTTCTGGAAATCCAAGTATACGACTTTTTCCTGTTCCCCCCTATCTCCTGAACTCATTCTTTCCTCCAGAAAGTCCAGTAAGTTAGTCAAACAAGACCTGCCCTTTCTGAATCCATGCTGCGTCTGTCTAATGGAACCACTCCTTTCTAAATGTCATGTTATTTCTTCCTTAATGACAGCTTCAAGGATTTTCCCTACTGCAGATGCTAAGCTAACTGGCCTATAGTTACCAGTGTTTTGCCTACATCTTAAAAAAAAAAGTGACGATACACATGCTGTCTTGCAATCCGCCGGGACCTGCCCAGTGTTTGATTACCAAAGCTACTACTATAAACTCAGCCATTTCCTTCTTCACTAGACTATCTAAGGCGATATGCACAATATATGAACTTATACAACAGTTAGCCCGGAATTAGTGCTTGGAAGAATGATGGGGTCCATTATTACAATTGAATTTACCGGGTACGTGGATACACATGACAAAACAGGAGAAAGGGAATTTCTCTAATTTAAAAATCTTGCCTGGCCAATCGGTTGGATTTCTGAGGAAAATACAGGTAGCAAAAAAAAAGGGAGAGTCACTGGATGTTGCTTATTTCGATTTTGAGAAGACATCTGGATGCAATGGTATTCGGAGTAGAATTGATAAGTTGTTGTTACAAACACAATAAACTCTGCAGATCTTGAAAATCTAAAACCATCACAGAAAATAACGGAACAACTCAGAAACAGGGTGATCACAGTTTGAAGCCGAGAATTTTCTTTAGCCCTGGTGAAGGATCACGACTCAAAACGTCTAAAGTATACTATTTGCCATGGAAGCTGCCTGGACTGCGGTGTTCCTCCAACATTTTGTGTGTGCTGTTGAGTTGTCTTTGAGATAACCGTAAATAAATGATTTAAGCTTTGTAGTCTCCCAGAAGTTGGATATCAAAGGGTGAAGCACCACATAATTTATGGCATGGTTTTAGTCCCCAAGGTGATCTCTAACAATCGCCCGGCTTCACCGAGGCTCCACACAAGATAAGAGAACAACCCATAAAAACATAGAAACATAGAAAACCTAAAGCACAATACAGGCCCTTCGGCCCACAAAGTTGTGCAGCAACAGTCCCTACCATAGAAATTACTAGGCTTACCAGTAGTGCTTTATTCTATTAAGCTCCATTTACCTATCTAAAAGACTTTTAAAAGACCCTATCGTATTCGCCTCCACCATGGTTGCCAGCAGCACATTCCACGCACTCACTACTCTGAGTGAAATACTTACACCTGACATCTCCTCTGTAACTGCTCCCCAGCACCTTTAAACTTTGTGCTCTTCTGGCAACCATTTCAGCCCTGGGAAAAACCCTCTGACCATCCACACGATCAATGCCTCTAATCATCTTATACACCTTATCAAGTCACCTGTCAATCTCCGTCGCCCCAAGGAGAAAAGGCAGAGCTTACTCAATCTATTCTCATAAGCTGTGCTCCCCATTCCAGGTAACATCACTGTATATCTCCTCTGCACACTTTCTATGGCTTCCACATCCATCCTGTATTGAGGATACCAGCTCAGTACTCCAAGTGGTGTCTGACCAGGACCCCATATAGCTGCAACATTACCTCTCGGCTCTTTAAGAATAGTATATTCTTAAACTTAGATATTTATGGGTAAGGACAGTTGCAATAAAGGGTTTGCAAGCACTGCCTCCACTCCATCTGTTTGAGACGGGCATTTAGAAGAAGAGAAATTGACCAATAATATTGACATGGATTGGAAATAATGCAATTAACTACCAATGTCATTCTTCCTTGGTGCAGAGATTTGAGGGACTAGCCGCATATCAGATATTGCTACATTCAGCTCAGCTTCTTCTTCAGACAGCAGAAAACCATGGAGGAAATTAAAGGAAAGTCTTCACCCTGAGAGTGGTATCTGTTTGGAACCCATCACACAGGAAGAGTGAGAGGTGAATAGCAAGGGTGAATTTACGAGGACTGTCATAGAAGAGAAATAACGTCAGGCACAGACTGTGATGTATTGAATCTCATTGTTCACTAGATCTGTTGAAATACCACTAAATAATTGATTTTAAAGTAGAACTGATTTACTTGTCACTGATGGAGAATATCAAATACGAACATTAAATGCGAACATTTATAAATGTTATAATAAATAAAGTTTATATAAACAAAGTTTAAATAAATTTATATAATAAATGTTAAACATATAATCCCAATAAGTGCGAAGAAATTAGCAGAAGAAATTCCTCAGTGGTAGAGCAATAGTTATGATCTCTGAATCCTCTTAGGCTGCAGGAGAAGTGTTGGAGGACTGGAGAATGGCAAATGTATTTCCCTTGTTTATACAAGGATAATAGTGAGAGTCCTAGGAACTATAGAGCGGTGAGTCTTACGTCGGTGGTCTGCAAACTATTGGAAAGTTTTCTTACCGATAGGATCTACGAGCATTTGAAGAAGTAAAATCTACTCAAGGATAGTCAACATGGTTTTGTGAAGAGAATGTCAGGCTTCACGATCCTAAATGAGTTTTTTTGAAGACATAACAGAACAACCTGATGCGAGAAGGGCAGTAGATGTGGTTTATATGAATTTTAGCAAGGCATTTGACAAGGTGCCGCACGGGAGATTCATTTAGAAAGTCATTAGGCATGGGATCAGTGGAACCGTGACTGTTTGGTAAAAAAAAATGGCATACAGAAATGAAGCAGAGGGTCGTAGTAGAAGAAAAGTATTCTGCTTGTAGGTCGGTAACTAATGTAGTGCCACAAGGATTTGTTACGGGGCGCTGCTCTTTGTGATTTTTATAAATGGCCTTGATGAAGAGGCGGAAGAGTGGGTGCGGATGGTTGCGGGTGACACGAAGATTGGAGAAGCGGTGGATGGAGCTTAGGTTTTCCGAAGGTTATAAGAGGATTTTGACAGGATGCAGAGTTAGCCAGAAAAGTGGCAGATGGAGTTCAATCTGGATAATGCTAGGTGGTATATTTTCGAAGGACAACTCAGAAGGCTGAGTAAAGGGTTAATGCTCGGTTACTTACGAGTGTAGATGAACAGAGAGACGTTGGGGTTCAAATCCATACATCCCTGATGGTCGCTGCACAGGTTGATAGGACAGTTAAGAAGGCCTATGGGATGGTACGCTTTATGAAAAGGGGGAATAGAGTTCAAGAGTAGAGAGGTCATGTTGCAACTCAACAAATCTCTGGTGAGACCACATTTAGAGTATTTTGTTCAGTTCTGGTCAGCTCATCATGAAAATGATGTGGATGCTATGGAGAGGGTACAGAGGAGGTTTGCCAGGATGTTGCCTTGATTGGAAAACAAGTCCTATGAGGCAAGGTTAGCAGAGCTGGGACTTTTCTCTCTGGAGCGTAGAAGGATGATTTGTGACTTCATAGAGGTCTACTAGATGATGAGAGGCATAGATATGGCGGATTGGCAGTACCTGTTTCCCAGGGCACCAATAGCAAACACCAGAGGGCATATGTACAAAGTTAACGAAGGGAAGTTTAGGGTAGATATCAGGGGTAAGCTCTTAACATAGTGGGTTGTGCGTGCCTGTGATGACTTGGTAGTTATAGTGGTGGAGGTTAAAACATTAGGGGTATTTAAGAGCCTCTTCGACAGGTACATGGATGAAAGAAAAAAAAAAAAACAGAGGTTTACGGGTAGTGTGGGTTTAGTACTTTTTAAAATGAATATATAAATCAAGGGCTGAAGAGCCCGTACTGTGCTGTAGCTTTCTAGTGTCTAGTGTCTAGTAACTTGTTGTTACTTTTTACATAACATGGGTCACAAAACCTACTCACCGCATTCCAAGCATTGGACCAACGTCTTCACTTTTTCAGCATAACGACATTGTTTTTTTTTACTCTAACCTCTCGAAATTAATGCTGTATTACCTTCCTTATGCCTTCCTTATTAACAACTCATCCGGCAAGTTAAACTTAGACAATCTTGTACTGGGACTCCCAAATCTCATTGCACTTTTGACTTCTGAATATTCTTTCTGTTTAGAGTATAGTGTACGCATTTATTACTTCCTTCAAAGTTAACGATGATGCAGTTTCCTACTCTTCATTTAATCTGACACTTTCTGTTGCATTCTCCGTAGTATCCAGAATCTGCTTTGCTTCTGTAGACTCTTTGCTTCCTCTACACTATCTGCCCCTCAATAGGGTTATGATTAGGGTTTCTATTGTCTTCAAATTTTGACACAATGCCATCAATTCCGTCATCCAGATCATTGACATGTAATGTGATAAGAAAGGGTCCTAACACCGGCTCCTTTGGAATACCACGAGTCACTTGCATCGAAGTAGAAAATGCTGATTTTATTCCAACTCTTTGCCTCTTACCAGTCAGCTAAACTTATATTCATGCTAATATGCATCTTGTAATATTCTTTAAGAGCCCGGCGGTGAATCTTGTCGAATGCCTTCTGAAAATCTAAGGAAACGGAATCCGGAAAGTCTCCCTCGTCAAACCTGTCTGCTGTTTACACAGAAATCCAACAAATCCGCCAGGCAAGAATGTTTCTTAAGTCAATTCCATTGCCTTTGTCCTGGTTTGCCATGTGTTCCCAAGTGCCCTGTAAATTCACTCTTAACAATGCATCCCAACATTCTTCCAATCACTGACGTCGGTTTAGTTGGTCTATAACTTAATATATTCTGCTTATCTCCCTTCTTATTTAGTGGTATGACATCTGATATTGCTTGCACTAGTAGAAAAAAATAGAGTTGTACTAGCTCAGATTAACTTACTCTAGCTTTGCATGTTCGAAGCTTGCATGCTTGGTTGTCTAAAAAACACACATATGTTCCAGGGCTCGATAATCCAGTGAATTAGAGTTAAATTCTACCGATGTAAAACAAATCATATTTGCGTCATATGTTGCATTGGTCCCGATTCGAGCATCAATCCGATGTTTTTGAACACAATTTCTGCTAAAAAATAGATCATATCAGCAGCTCTTAATTCACTGGTACACTGAATTAAATTAATTTTGTTGACTTCACGGAGAATGGCAAGCTACTAACGTTCGGTCACCTGGTTAAATGAATATATGACAGATTTGCGACAAATTTGAATGTTACGGAGTTTTATTTAGGCACACAGCAAGACTTACAATTCAATTTGCGGTTTATTTACATAGCTGAAAATTTAATGCAACCAGATGTTCGACTCCACTTTTCAACGGCTCCCTGAATTTCCTCTGTGACAACATGTAAATACAGGTGTTGGTGCAGGAACAGAGAAACTGTAACATGTACGCAAACTGTAGCATGCTGTACTCAAATATTTGTCTGTGTAAAAGTAATTTTGAGCTTGCCAGTAAATAGCATGTACAATATGGTGGACCCACAACAATATGAAATTGGCTGGTAGAACGAACAAATAAAATCATTGACTTTCTCCAATTGTCCACCACTGGATCCTTCTTATTCAATCCGTTGTTCCTGAGCCGCTGGCGGGTTTGGTTTGCCGATATAATATGACTGATTGGCTGAGCATTAAACAATAGAATCAAACTGATTGGCAATAATGGTGTAATAATGGTGTTGACCAACAGGTATGATCTCCATAATGTTGAGGTATGGTCATCTGAGTTTGTAATTGATCCCCATGGTACGTCGTCAATGATAAGGTAAGATTCTATCACAAAGTATGATGGAACACGTCTCGTAAAACTTCCTAAACCCACAATTACTATCATCACGGTTGCTGTCCTCTCGGTGCAGTATCTTTCCCGCAACCTTTGACTGCAGATTGCAATACAACGATCGAACGTGAAAGCCACAGTCAGCCAAACAGAACAGTCCATGGTTGTAAACCTCAGGACCTCTATTATGGCGCATATCAGTGTAATCAGCAAAGAAGAGGAATAAACGTAAATATGTTTCTTCTGGTCGAGGACAACACCAATGACAGTGCATGTTAAATCAGTTGCCGCCAATCCTACCAGACAAAGGTAGGATTATCGCTATGCTTGATATGCAAGCTAAAGACGCGTTGTTCCGGAAGAAATGGACGTTATTCTTTTGACCCAATGCCGCTTCAGGCAAGATTCGGATCGGAGAGTGGTAATGGATTGCATACAGCCTCCGTAACTGCGCTTGTAAAACATCGGACCAGTGTGCCAGTTGTGTCGGAACTTTCCAGAAGTGTACAGCAGGAATTATGTAGTCCACCATATATTTGCTACAGCGCAGATGATTGACCCAATAACCTGTACAAAATGAAGGATCTGCTTGTCCCTGATAAACCAAGAAGCTCTCAAACAGAGCTCCAGCGAGGGTAAATTTATTTTCAGTTCAAAAATGGTTTAATAAATCTGATACTGAATCTGAATTCGAACACTATCTGTCGGTAACCCTTTGAAAGGACGGATAAGGTAAATACTGGAACATTATTAATATCAAAATTAAACAATTGTTAAAATCGAGAAAAGAGTCAGGCATACAAAACGATTAGCAATGCCAGGGGAAAATAAGGAGAGGATGTAGCGGTGTGCTACACACACCGCTTAAGTAATGACACGTAGTCAGTGACCTGCAGTTGCAAAAGAGGTTTACTCAAACTTCGCGGCCTCGCTTTAAAGCCTTCCTGTTCCCGCCCTCCCCGGGCGGGAATGCTGTAGGGGGTGAGTATTCACAGTCCCGCCCCGCGCGCGGGCTTTTCCCCTTGCTCGTGAAGCTGGTCTGGCGCCCTCTGTGGGACCGGCCTCAATGCCGGCGCGTGACCCCTCCACGAGAACCGGCGATACAGCCACCAATGTCCTCAGTGTTGGTCGGACTCTGTTTGGGAGGTCTGCCTCTGCGCCGCGGTGCCTGAATCTGGACCGGCTGCGTTAAGTCCACATGGGCCGGTTTGAGTCGGACCACAGTGAGAGCCTCCTCTTTCCCCCCAATGTCCAGCACGAATGTGGACCCGTTGTTTCTGATCACAGTAAACGGCCCCTCGTAGGGCCGCTGTAGTGGTGCCCGATGTCCGGCCCGTCGTACAAAAAAGAGCTTACAGTTTTGCAGGTCTTTGGGTACTCAGGTCGGGTACTGCCCATGCTGCTAAGTGGGTATTAGGGCCAGGTTACCGAGCCTCTCGCGTAGTCTGCCCTGTGCTGCTGCGGGTTCTTCCTCTTGCCACCTTGGGACTGGTATGAACTGTTCTGGGACGACCAGGGGTCCGCCGTACTCCAACTCGGCCGAAGAGGTTGGAGATCTTTGGGCTCCGTCCGGATTCCGAGCAGGACCCAGTGAAGTTCGTCCACCCAGTTAGGCCCTTTGAGGCGGAACATGAGAGCCGACTTCAGGTGACGGTGGAAACGTTCCACCAGTACGTTCGACTGTGCGTGGTAGGCAGTTGTGTGGTGCAGCTGTGCCCTCAACAGGCTGGCCATAGCTGACCACAGGCTGGAGGTGAACTTGGCGCCTCTGTCGGAGGTAATGTGGGCCGGTCCATCAAAGCGAGATACGCAGGTTGCAATCAGTGCTCGGGCGCAAAATTCGGAGGTGGTGTCGGTGAGCGGGACGCCTCGGGCCATCTTGTGAACCTGTCTACGTTAGTCAGCAGGTGCCGCGCTCCTCGCGACACCTGCAGGGGCCCCACGATATCCACATGAATGTTGTCGGAACGTCGGCGGTTTGGGTGGAACTGCTGCGGCAGGTCTTTGGTGTGCCTCTGCACCTTGGCTGTTTGGCAGTGTATGCATGCACGTTTTGGCCCATTCACTGACCTGCTTGTGGAGTCTTGTGCCATATGAACCTGTTGTCTACCATCCGGATGGTTGACCTGATGCAGGGTGCGCTAAGTTGTGAATGGAGTAGAGAACGCGCCGCCGCCATGCTGCCGGGACGAGGGGGCGGGGTTGGCCGGTGGTGACGTCACAGAGTAGGTTCCTCTCACCTGGGCCTACGGGGAGGTCCTGGAGCTACAAACCGGAGACTGCAATTCCGTAAGTAGGGATCTCCTCGTCTGCCTGCTGCGCCTCCGCCAGCACTTCATGGTCTACCCCCTGGGAAAGGGCTTGGATGGTAAGTCTGGAGTGAGCGTCCGCCACGACTTTCCCCTTTCCCGAGACATGCCGGACATCTGTCATGTATTCGGAGATGTAGGTCAGATGTCACAGCTGGCGGGACGACCAGGGGTCGGATGCTTTCGTGAACGCAAAGATAAGAGGTTTGTCGTCCGTGAACGCGGTGAAGGGCCTACTTTCTAAGAAGTACCTCAAATGCCGGATTGCTAGCTATAGCGCCAACAGCTCCCGGTCGAAAACACTGTATTTGAGCTCGGGTGGCCGCAGGTGTATGCTGAAAAACGCCAGGGATTGCCTGCGACGCACGATGAGCTGAACCAGCACTCCACCGACTGCTGTGTTAGATGCGTCCACTGTGAGGGCGGTAGGGACGTCCGTTCTGGGGTGCACTAGCATCTCGGCGCTTGCGGAGGCTTCTTTGTTTTTAACGAAAGCGGTGGCGGACTCCTCGTCCCAGGTAATGTCCTTGCCCTTACTCGACATCAAGGCGAAAAGAAGGCGCACGTTTCGGGCTGCTGAAGGCAGGAAGTGGTGGTAGAAGTTCACCATATCCACGAATTCCTGAAGGCCTTTGATTGTGTTGGGTCGGGGGGAATGGCGGACCGCGTCTATCTTGGCGGGCAGAGGGGTTGCCCCGTCTTTAGTTATCCTGTGGCCCAGGAATTCGATGGTTTCGAGCCCAAACTGGCATTTAGCCGGATTGATTGTAAGGCCCTATTCACTCAGTCGGGCATAGAGTTGATGAAGGTGGGTCAGATGCTTCTGACGACTACTGCTGGCTATGAGGATGTCATTCAAATAGATGAAAGCGAATTCCAGGTCGCGTCCCACCGCGTCCATTAAACGCTGGAACGTCTGTACGGCATTCGTTCGGCCGAACGGCATTGGTGGACCTCGAAAAGGCCGAACGGGGTGATGAGTGCCGTTTTGGGGACGTCGTCCGGAGGCATCGGGATTTGATGGTGACCCCGGACGTGGTCTACCTTGGAGAAGATCCGTGCGCGTGCAGGTTTGTTGCAGCGTCCTGAAGGTGCGGCACAGGGTAACGGTCCGGTGTTGTAGCCTCGTTCAGCGTGCGGTAGACGCCGCATGGACTCCAACACGCTGTTGCTTTGGGCACCATGTGCAGAGGGGAGGCCCATGGGCTGTCGGACCGCCGTAAGATCCCCAATTCCTCCAACCTCTTGAACTCCTCCTTCGCCAGTCGGAGCTTGTAAGGGAGAAGCCTTCGAGCACGGGCATGGAGTGGTGGTCCTTCTGTCGGGATGTGGTGCTGTACGCCGGGTCTGTGCATGGCTGCCGTGAACTGCGGCTCCAGAACCGATGGGAAATCCGCCAGGACTCTGGTGAATTCGTTGTCGGACAGCGTGATGGACTCTAGGTGTGGGGCCGGTAACTGGGCTTCAGCCAGGGAGAACGTTTGACAGGTCTTGTCGTCGACCAGTCTCTTCCTTGGCAGGTTGACCAGTAGTCTGTGAGACCGCAAAAAATCCGCTCCCAAGAGCGGTTGGGCTACTGCGGCCGGTGTGAAGTCCCACTTGAACCGGCTGGAGCCGAACAATAGCCGCACCGTACGGGTGCCTTAGGTCATTACTCTTCTGCCGTTCGTGGCACTCAGGGTGGGACCTGGTTTCCAGTTGCGGGTGTCGTAATTCGTCGGAGGTAAGACTCTTATCTCGGCTCCTGGGTCGACCAAAAAGCGGCGTCCCGACCGCTTGTCCCACACATACAGGAGGCTATCCCGATGGCCAGCCGCCGTTGCGATCAGCGGCGGCTGGCCCTGGCGTTTCCCGGGAACTTGCAGGGCGGGCTACAGCTGCGGGCTTCTGCGCTCAACTGCTGGTGGTAGAAACACCATTGTTCGTTGGTCTCCTCACTCCTGCCTCTGGGTTTGTGGGCTCTGCAGCCGATCTTGGTCTGGTTTGCTGCTGGGAGCGTGGCCTGGTGATCTGTGCGACAGATGCCCCACTCTCGTTCTTGGCTTTCCACAGCATGTCTTCCCAGGCCGCCACCTTCCGGGGGTCGCTGAAATCTGCGCCGGACAGCAGCAGGCGTATGTCCTCGGAACGCCTGCTCAAACGTAAGGCAGGGCTTGTCTCCTCCGGCCGGAGACTGCATCACGTTCATCAAGCCGACGGCCGCCTGTCTCCAAAACCATCCAGGTGTAGTAAGCCGGCAGCTCGCTCGCGCTTTGAGAGTCCGAAAGTCCTTATGAGCAGGGCTTTGAATTCCGTGTATTTGCCGTCCTCCGGGAGCGACTGCATGAACTCCTCAGCCTGGGCGGCTGTCTCCTGGTCGAGGGAACTCGCCTCCTAGTAGTAACGTGTGTCCTCTGTGGTTATCTGCCGAATGCGGAATTGGACTTCTGCTTGCTGGAACCATAGGTGAGGACGCAACGTCCAGAAGCTTGGCAGTTTTAACGAAACTGCATGAACAGATGCGGCGTCGTTCATCTCCGGTCCAAATATCGTTTGGGCCGTCGGGGTCACCAATTGTATCGGTGTGCTATCACAGCGCTGAAATAACGACACGTCGTCGGTGAGCTGCAGTTGCAAAAGAGTTTTATACAAACTTCGCGGCCTCGCTTTAAAACATTCCTGTTCACAGTCCCGTCCCGCGCGCGGGTTTTCCCCTTTGCTGTTAACGCAGACTTGGCGATCTCTTTGGGACCGGCCTCAATGCCGGCGCTCGCAACTTTGTGAGCCGGTTGGAGTGCACTGGGAAGTGGGTCACAACAGGAATATGCTTAAACATGATCTATTTTAAAACACTCTTCAGGCAAGTCACCATCTGCAACACATTTCACAGTGAGTATTAAGCCGTGCAACTGGTACAGTAATAAGAAGAAAACGCACGCACAACAGCCAATTCCAGTTACTGACCAGGGATACCAATCGCTGCCAGTACAGGATAGTAAATACTCGCCATTTATTCGGAAGGTGGGTTAACAATAGTCTCTACCCCTCAATTGTACTGAGTTTGATTCTGTTTTCCACTCTGATAACATGATGAGAGCTGTGAAGGGAGCACTGCCCAGTGAAATTCCACGCCAATGGAACGATGGCATTAAACTGCTCATAATGGGCTGCTCTGAAGTTGCTTCATGAGGTTAGGGGTGATGTAAGTTATTGCAACTAATGAGTAACGGGATTAGCTTCAGCTAACAGTACGTGCAATGTCTATGTCACCAGTGATCCTTCAACTTCTGTAAATGGCAATTACAGTGTTGGCTGGCAGGCCTACTGCTGTTTGACAAGGACATCCCCAAGGACATACCCTTTGCCTTTAAACTGGGTATTTGGCCTGAACAAGAACTGGCAAGGGGTTATTGTTCTTTGGCGTACGTAGCTGCAAATATGTAACACCTGCCAGCATTGAAGGATGGAGGAAAACAATGAGCGTTACTGGATTGTCGTGTTCCTGTTCTGTAGACCTAACAGACGGACTCGTGAGAGCATCAATACGGACCCAGTGTTGCAGCATTTGGCTAATAACACGGCCATAGTCCTATATGATGCAAGTCAGTTCACTGAAATTATTTCTAACAAGGTGGCAGAAAGCTGCAAAGTGGCCTTTCAAAACTGAACAGCATTAAACTTTCTGTTGGCTGAGAGGGGAGGTAGTTGTACCATCATTGTCTGGAATGATCCACAAACGTCCTTGCTATATCTGGGAACATCAACAAATTTAGTCGTGAAGTTCCCGTTAGAATCTATAAAGGTTAAGAGATTTGGGCAGGAGAGACAAGCCACTCTGTCATCACCTTTGGAATCCATTTGATTAGCTTCATTCCCTGCTAGGAAGTTTGTGCAACTCCAGTGTACAGTGGGCAAGGGTTATATTCTTGCTGGTTTTGAGATTTGTTCTAATGTCCTTCCTGAGTGCACTCGTTGAAGTGATGGTTTAAAGAACAACTGCCTCCATTATGGTTCAGCTATACTCCTCTTTAGATAGTCGATGACAGGATCACTGAGGAGACCCGAATTCTCTGTGCAGTTCAACTTCAGCCACAATCCATGCTGTCCTTTACAGGACGAAAGGGAAGAAGGGAGTGTGGAAGTTACAGCGTCAAATTAATGTCTCTCCTTGGCAAGGAAAGTTTACAGATAACGTGCAGTCAACCTCAGCAAGAATGGCAGTTAAAGGCCCTGATTCCCCTTTGCATTGCAGGGTAACTGGAGCCATTTGCATACCAAAACAAAATGAGGATGCAAGGACGAGTGACGTCAGGGTGACGTTTAATATTATTCACATAGAAGAGTAATCTGCAAATGCTGGAAATCGAAGCAATACACACAAAATGCTGAAGGAACTCAGCAGGCTAGACATGATCGATAGACAAGAATAATCAGTCTACGTTTCGGACCGAGACACTACATCAGGTCTGATATTGGTCAGTAACTTTAGTAAAGTCGTGGGTCCATGCGGGAGTTGATAGCTGACAACAAACGCACCGGCTTAAATGTGTTCGGGGTGATTGACTCTTGTCACTGAATGTAACAACGAATGGTGCTGAGCTACAGACTCTCGGGTTATATTTGAGGAACGAGGTTGAACACAATGTCTCTCTCTTCTGCGATCAACCGTCCCGAGTTCACAGCAGCCAGTCGGTTCCAACATTCCAATATCAAAAGAAATGATAGCTTCAACACCGAATTCCTTGTCTGCACTCATTTTTTAAAAATACATTATTCCTCTTTAATAATAATGCAGTAAAATTATTATCTCCCTGTCCGGGAATTGAACCCCGATCTCCTGCGTGACAAGAGGGGATACTGACCACTATAGTAACGAGGAACTGCTCTAGGTATTTACCTCTGCCATGTATATATAAGAATGCAAAAGATTAAATAGAATTATTTTGATTTTTGCTGACTGCAATACTGGAGCCTTTCACTCCTGTCCATCCCATAGAACGTGTCTCAGGTTTCTCCAGCCATTCAGGCACTTACTGCGCTCGAAGATTAGCCGGACGAACTTCTCTCATTCAATCCCAATTCCCTGTTGCTGGAAAATTTATTAACAATCATATTTATATTTTATTTCTGGTTTATATAATGCAATAGCCAGAAAACAATGTGTATCTCTTCGAATTTTGAAGGGATCATTCCCACTTAAGTCCGATTCCTGGTCGGTTATTCAGTGTGTGATGTGCGTCTCCGTTCCGTCGGAGGATGGCGACCTCAACCGGACATACTGCATCAGAGTGCGGAATCAGCGTGACCGGAGTCAGAAAGCAACTCGGGAATGGTGATCGATCGATGTCATACACCACTGGAAACAGTCAATACCTCAGTCTCCTCCAGAATCATCGACCGAAGCTAATATGACAGCTATATAAAGAGTTTTTCCCCGTAGTTTTTGTTTCCCGTTTTCTAAAGAGTAAAAGAGAGGTGATATTGGACAACAGGAAAATAATTCTGGAGCATTAGTAATGGGGGACAAAGTAAAAGCAGAAGAACTTCATGGCTACTCTGCTTGTTTTTTCACTGCGGAAGACACTGGCAGTGTGGTAATAGTCTGAGACCGTCACTGAACAGGAGTGATTGCCATTGCTATTACGAACGAAAATGTGCCAGGCAAACTCAAAAGCCTTCAGGTGGATAAATCATTTACGACAGATGGAGGACATCTCAGAGTGCTGAGAGGGATTGTTCAAGAGATGACGGATGCATTGGCAATGATCTTTTAAGAATCGATTGATTCTGGCGTGGTCCCTGAGGACGGGAGTATTGGGAATGTCACTCCACTCTTTAATAAAGGTGGAAGGTCAATGAAAGGAAAATGTTGCCCAGTTAGCCTAACCTCAGTGGTTGGGGAAGTGTTGGAGTCTATTATTAAGGATGAGTTCTCCAGGTACTTGGGTACCAATGATAAAATAAGTCAAAGTCTGCCTGGGGAATTCTTGCCTGACAAATCTGCTAGAGTTCTTCGAGGAAGTAACAAGCAGGATGGACAAAGGAGAGGCATTGGATATTATTTAGCTGGAATTTCAGAAGATGTTTGATAAGGTGCCACACATGAGGCTGCTTATCAAGATAAAGTCCTATAGCGTTACAGGAAATATACCAGCATGGATAGAGGAATGGCTGACAGGCAGGAGGCAATGTGGGAATAAAACGGGCCTCTACTGTTTGGCTGCTGGTGACTAGTTGTGTTCTGGCAGTATTGAGACTGCTGCTTTTCACATAATTTGTCAATGATTTGGATAATGGAATTGATGGCTTTGTTTACGAATGGTCTGAAGATAGCTGGAGGGGTTTGATGGTACTGAGGAAACAATGCGATTGTAGGAAGAAGTAGACAAATTAGCAGAATGGACAAAAAGTGGCAGGTGGAATACTGTGTTGCGAAATCTGATATAAGTCGGACGCACTTCTTCTTGTCGGAGCAATTTATCCCCCCAGTTGCTGTTCTGTTCCGTCCACATCATGTCCTCAGACTCAAAACAATAGATGTTGCGCAACACCCAGTCAACAGGCAGCCGGCAGCTCAACAGCTGACGACCGGTGGATGCAGTTTATATATTTATTCATTGACATATAGCGCGGAAAAAAAACCCACCTGCCCTTCGAAACGTATCGCCTAGCAATCCCGTGATTGAATCCTAGCCTAACTCTGGGAAAATATGCAATGACCAATCACTTGGTGCACCCGAAGAAAACCCATGCGGTCACGGGGAGAACGCAGAGGCGGCGGTATGGATTGAGCCCGAGTCGCTAGTACTGTGCACCATTGTGCTAACCATTACGCTACGAGTTTTTGCAACACATCTCAGTAAAAAAAAAAATCAGACCTTTGCCTTTGCAATGGTGTGCAATTCACGCCGAAATTAGTATTTACTGCCTGTCAACTCCGGATCAGAACAAGAGCCAAATTCTGAAAAAGACCTCAGACTCTCTGGTAACGCAGTCGTCACGATGGTGGGCAGATTGAATGCCATTGTTAGATGGTTGGATCGTCCTGCTGGAGGTTGCCATCGCCTGAATCTCCTCTTGCGAGTATATTAATTGTGAACGCTCTACACATCCTGGAAGGCTTTGGCGCACGCAGGTATGGCGTGATTTATTTTCTGGGAAACCATAAATGAAAATGAAGCAGAAAAATCATCCAGCGACTATCTCCACTGTATCTTTCTGATGGGAGGGGAATCGTTACTATAACAGCTGGGTGCTGTTCAGCCTAGGCGACATTTCTGAGGCATCTCTGCGGTCTTAGCCTGGATCTGGTGTGTTCGACTGCTGACAACCGCAACAACTTTCATTTATGGCCGGGATATTGTATTCCTTTTGTTTACCTTTGATTTCAATTTTATCAACTCTGACGGTGCGCTCTGTCGAAGGCGGAATCCAATTCTGAGAAGTCAGCATCTAGATTCTACAAATAAAAATCAGAATAGAACAAGTGATTGCATCCTCGGTTAACTTCGAAAATTCTTTCGATCACCATCACCCCCGAAAGCCTAAAGGGTGATACATTTGATGTCATTATTTCTGGAAGCAACAGAAATAATAAATCTGATATTACAGAGTAGTTATCTGTGGGGAGAAAAATAGTCTGATATAGAAGACGCAGCAACACAATACGTGTAAAGTTTTAATGGAACTTGATAAAGTAAGTTTGGAATTATAAAGAAATGTTATACCATCTGTAGTGTAAGAAACAACACGTAAAAATAAAACGGCAAGCTGATAGGTAAATATCCGGTCACTGAGTGTGTTGCTTTTATATTCTCAAATTAAAGGGCATCAATAATTGGTGAAATTGTGCTGACATAAATTGAAGATGTACATACAGAGTGGAAATAGAGCGAGGGATATTTATTTCTCTGCACAGTATTTATCACTTTGGGTAAAGAATAAAACGGCGATTCTCAATGACCTGTCTAAGTGAACTACATTCAGCATCAGCGAGTTTACAAGCAGTGCGGACCTGGGAATAGAATTTAAGAACAGTTGGACGGGTAGGTAATGAGCAACTATACACAAGCTTAGTTTAACCACAGCAGTGCTTGTGAAACAGGTTTAGGTCACATCCTCGATCCAAACTGTTAACATCTTTCCTATTCTCTGAGCCCAGCCAAGCATATGGATTGTTATCACATCCTGATAGCTCAACTTCTTTCCACCTCTCCTTAATATCATCCCATCCACTAAAGGGCAACACTGTGCCGTGGAAATGCTCCTTAATGCTGTTCACTGGTGCGCTTTCGTGAAAATGCTTACATAACCGTTGTGTTCACATAACAGTTCATACCCGTTGCCGTTATGTGAATTCTGTCTGCGGAAACACTGCTATGGTCTGACTTGAATCATTCCTTACTTCATGATCTTAGTACCAGCACGATACCAGCGGCCAATGGCCGCTGGAAATTGCCCCTGTGTCAGTGATTGACAAAAGCAAAGAATCGATAGATACAGGGGAGTCACTTTGGTCAGGATGAAATCAAAAATAAATTAAATCTGCAGATGCTTGAAATGAAAGTAATGCACAAAAATGCTGGAGGAAAGCAACAGGCCAGGCAGCATCTCATGAAAAGCGTGCACAGAGGATGTTTTAGGCCGTCACATTTCCATAAGACAAGACCAAAAGACAAAGGAGCAGTCGTTGGCAATTCGGCTCATCGAGTCTGCTTTGCCATTTCATCATGAGCTCATCCAATCTCCCCTTTAGTCCCATTACCCACCCTTCTCACCATAACCTTTGATGCCCTGACTACTCAGATACCTATCAATCTCTGCCTTAAATGCACCCAATGACTTGGCCTCCACTGTCGCCGGTGACAACAAATTCCATAAATTCACCACCCTCTGGGTAAAAGAAAAAATCGCATCTCTGTTCTGAATGGGCGCCCTGCAATCCTCAAGTCTTGTCCTCTCGTACTAGACTCCCCCACCATGGGAAACAACGTTGCCACATCCACTCTGTCCATGCCTTTCAACATTCGAAATGTATCTATGAGCTCCCCCCTCATTCTTCTAAACTTCAAGGAGTACAGCGGTCAAACGTTCCTCATATGTTAGCCCTCTCTTTCCCGGAATCATTCTAGTGAATCTTCTCTGAACCTTCTCCAATGTCAGCACATTGTTTCTTAAATAAGGAGCCCAAAACTGCACACAATATTCCAAGTGAGGTCTTACCAGTGCCTTCTAGTGCCTCAACATCACATCCCTGCTCCTATACTGTATTCCTCCAGAAATGAATGCCAACATTGCACTCGCCTTATTCCCCAGCAAGTCAACCTGGAGGTTAACCTTAAGGGTATCCTGCATGAGGACTCCCAAGTCCCGTTGCATCTTAGAAAGTTGAATTCTCTCCCCATTTAAAGACTAGGCTGCCCGTTTATTTTTTTCTACCAAAATGCATGAACGTACACTTTCTTACATTGAAATTCATTTGCCACTTCTTTGCCCATTCCCCCAAAGATGGGCAAAGATTTCTTCGGGGCTGCAGCAAACAGATGAGTAGTCAGGTTTAAACGGTTGGGAGAGTTGGGCAGAAGTACAAGATGGCGGGTGATAGCTGAAACCGGCAGAAAGGAGGGCGTAAAATAGATGGAAATTGTACTAGTGAAAGCGATAGAATACTGTGGAAGTGGAATCAGATAGGTGAGCACTGTTTAACACTCTGCCACAAGCAGAAAATGCAGAAACTATCAAGGCATGTAGAACCAGTCTCAAGGTCAGCAGCTACCTCACGGTTACAATATCATTAAACAGATCCCTCGTGTGATAATGCGAACTCTTGACCTCACAGACTACCACGTTTACCTGATCTGCACTTTCCCTTAGCTGTTACACTTTATTATGCATTCTGTTACTGATTTCCATTTTTCTACCACAAAGCACTACCTGGTGATTGATGTGTATGAATGGAAAACATTTACAGTATATCGGTATATCGACAACAACAACCTATTCCAATTCCAATAACTCTATAGAGTCACAGAGTCTCAGAACACTACAGCACCGAAACAGCCACTTGGGTCATCTAGTCAATGCTAAATCATAATCTGCTTCGTCCCTCTGCCCGGCAACTGTACCGTAGCCCTCTGTGCTGCACAAATCTAACGAACGAAATTGCTACCTGAATGATGCATTCAAACTTCCATCTATGACATGCCATAAAGCTCCTTCTACACTCTCATGACCTTCTGAGTGAAGAAGGGTCTCTCCCGTAACCCTTCAACATTTCACATTTCACGTTTAGACTAAAAAGTGATTGGGGGCTAAATTTCAAAGGATAAATATTATATTGAAAGTATAGGGAGTTAAGTATTGGGGTGGCGTTCTCTGTTGGTAAAAATAAAATGAAATAAAATCATTAGAAAGAGGGACATAGTGTCAGACGGTGTTGAATGATTGTGGATAGAGCTATGGAATCGAAAGGGTCAAGGAGGCTCTCTCTCTTCCGAATATGCGGAAAAGAAGAGTCCCCGTTTCACAGCCAGATGCGAGACGTAAAGAAACTAGTTGATTTACGACGTGAAAATTCTGTTAAGTCACATTTTCCCATCTTTGTGCCAAAATAACTCGGGTCTCTGGCAACACAGCCAGCACCAGCTTGCTGCTTTTGATCTTCCGTCTCCCACAACACACTGAATTCCTGCAAAGCCATTGTAAATTTGCTTCATCCACTTTTCCATCGGCCTTTCAAATTAATATTCTGATTTAAAAAGCCTGTTGCTGCTCTTTGCCTTAAATTCCTTAAATTTTGCAGCTCAGTGCAGTGGGACCGTCAGACAGTCCTTTCTCCTTTTCTCCCTAACACAGCTCCCCACAATGAGAATAAATCGAGGAGAGGTCAGACATTTCTTAATATACAGAAGGGATGAAAGGGCGTGCGTAGTGATCGGGAAGAGAAAATGAGATTAGGTGAGCGAGCAGGATCGAAATGAATGGCGGAAATGTCTCGAAAAGCCGAGTACCCTACTCCGACTTCTATTCACAGAGTTCATATTTCATCGCCCAGCCTTTGTGATCAGAGTCTCCGGCAGAAGATATCATCGTTCATTTGACACTGGGGACCTAGCTCAGTGGAGGAGAGCGTGTCTGAAGTCCAGGGTTCAAACCCAGCGTTCCAACACTGTTTGTGAAGTTTGAAAACTGGGCGGAAAATCCCAGATGAAGAGTTTTCCCGCGCGATGGTTGGCCTTTCATTGCCTTCGTTGAGACTTCGGGATAAGCCTGTGATACGTGGGACAGTTTAGAATGGTTCCTTGCTGCATATCAGTCCTCGGAAGGGGAATTGTAAAAACACCCCCACTTTTAGTGACGGAAACTCGGCCGTGATGGTCTCAACATTAGAGCAACAATTATAATTCTCATCGAAACCTACTGAATGTTGAAGGACCAATATAAGGTGGACTTGGAGAGGATTTTTACTATGGTGAGGGTGTCCAGAATAAACGACACAGAGAGAATAACTGGGTGGTCCAGAAAGTAAGGAAGGAAGAAACGGAAGTGGAGACAGAAGGAGGTAAAACAAGGAATTATCAACCGAAAGTGAAGTATGAATAAGGGGGGAAAATAGAACTGATTCAACATGGATAGACACAGACACAGACCCAGACAGGTACAGATACAGATAAGACCTAAACATATACAGGCACGTACACAGACACAGACAGAGATGCAGACATTATACAGACACAGACTGAGGTATGCACAGACATTGACAAGACAAACACATATACGGGCACCGACACAGACACGAACATAAACATAGACCCAGACATATATAGCTACGCAAAAACACACATCCGCACCAAGACACACACGCGCAAACACACACAGAATCACAGACAGACACAGACAGACAGACAGACAGACAGACACACACACACACACACACACACACACACACACACACGCACGCACGCACGCGCACACACACACGCGCACACACACACAGACAAACGCAAGAGATTGCATACATTCATATATTGTAATAAAATTGATCAAAATATTATAGCATAACTCATAAATGTACACCACAGTAATCAAAAGTTTAAAGATAGGTCATACATCGTAAAATATATTTTTATATAAAAAAAATCCTCCCTCTGCCAACTATCAAAGAAAAACGCTAATAGATGAGAATGGATAATTAGAAAAAAACTTATTCGCTTAAGAAGAGAATATAAAAAATATACATAAAATTCTGTGCACTGTTAAACTTCATAAATTGGAAAAGTAATTTAGGAAAGGTCCCAAGATATCATATAAATAATGTTTCGAATTTAAGACTGAGCAGCAGATATTTTCTAAATTTAAATAAAACATGATATCACGTAGCAATTGAAGATGTGTAGGAGGGGTAGACTCCTACCATTTAAGCAAGATTGCTCTCCTTGCTAAAAGAGGATAAAACTGGGAAAATAACCAGCACCTTATCTCCAGGCTTCAATGTCCTCATCCTAGCTTTTTTATCGTACCAGGTTTGCATTTCCTCCTGAGCCGATTTTAAATTTTCCCTGGCTAATCTACAAACTTCATGCAATCTGTTCTTAAATTTTAAAACAAAGTCCAGTAAATTAGTGTGTACCTCTTATTTAATCCATTGTTCTTTTAATAAGGCCAAAGATCCTCTAAATCTATGCCTAAATACAAGTTCAAATGGACTGTACCCTAATGACTCCTGTACAGACTTTCTTACTGCAAATAGAAGTAAGTATATGCCCTCATCCAAATAATTTTCATTTTCCACACAATACGCCCTAATCATAGTCTTGAGGGTAGAATGAAACCTCCCCAAGGTGCCTTGCGATTCTGTATGGTATGACGATGAGGTAATCTGCTTAGGACCCAATTTGTAAACTATCACTTGAAACAATCCGGACATAAAATTACTGCCTGTATAAGATTGTATTTCCTTAGGCAAACCAAAATAAGTAATGACTTTTATAAGGGCCTTTGTTATATTCTAGGTTGTTATATTCCTAAGTGGTACTGCCTCTGGAAACCTCGACGCAGCGTACATGACAGTCAGCAAGTACTGATAGCCATTTTTTGTTCTGTTTTTGTAACGGGCCTACACAATGTACAATAATTTTGGAAAACGGTTCACCGAATGCGGGAACAGGTTGCAATGGGGCCACTGGGGTAACTTGATTAGGTTTACCCACAATTTGGGAAGAATCACAAATTATGCAAAACGTCGCCACATCTTTTCTTAAACCAGGCCAGAAAAATATTTTAAAAACTTGTCAACAGATTTCCTCACCCCTTGATATCCACCCAAAGGGCTAGAGTTAAAATCTTATTTCGATAAACTTGAGGAATAACTACCTGGTGAACAATATTCCATTCATCACTTGCAGGAATTGTAGGTGATCTCCACTTTCTCATCAATACTCCTTTCTCAAAATAATATCCGACTGGCACCTTATTAATTTCACTATACAGAAGAGCTTGTTCTTTTAATTTGATAATCTCAGGGTCTCTACTCTGCTCTACTATCATCTCCTTCCGAGTCAGAGACAAATCTTCATGATAAGACTTACTGGAAAAATCTTGTTCAAACAATGAAGATAAGAACGTTTCTCACACATCCTCAAAACTCGAATCCTGAATTGAATAGTCATGGTTAACAATCTTATTCTACACATCAAGCTTTTCAGGCATAGCTCCAGTTAAAACACAGGAGGAATCTGTGTTAGAATCCATCCGTGGTTCCACTGACGTCATTGTAAAATGCACTTCAGGAAAAACTTGTCCATCTGCCAAGTCATTTCCTAACAATAAAGAAATATCTTTCACAGTCAAACTATGTGGGAGTCCTACTTTAAAAGTCTTGTAACTAACCCTGGCCTTAAATTAACTCTATGCAAACATACAGCCATGAGGGCACTCCCAACACCTCGTATATAGTTTATCTCACCAGTGTCAGACTCATCATTAAACTTTAAATCATTGTCTAACATCAGTTATTGACAAGCTCCATATCCCTGAGGATTTTTATTTGCACCAGAGTGGATCCCGCTTACATGGATACAAATCCTTCAGTTCTAAACAGATCATATCCCTTCTTTACTTGGTCAGACTCTAACAAAGCTTCATTTGTGCTTATCAAACCCTGTGGACTTACAGGTGTTTCAGTAGTTGCACACAAGCATCTGGGACTGCTTCCTTCTCCTTTTTCAATCGAAAACATTCGGCTATTGCGTGAAGAGGTTTCTTGCAGTAATTACAAATGGAACCAAACTGTCTTTCCTTCACAGGTTTTCCTTCCTCTTTACCTTTCTCAATAACTTCTGATTTAATTTCTGGTTTACCTTGATTCTCTGTGTTACTTTTCGTTTTAAAAGTTTTGCACTGAGGGAATTTATTCTTGTGGAGTAAAGCAGACTAATCAGCTAATTTTGCAGAGTCCTGCAATGTACCACTGTCACTCTCATTTAAATATGTCTTTACTTCAACAGGGATTCTCCTTATAAATTCCTCCTTTAAAATCAGCTCTTCCGATTTATTCCAGTCCCCGTTTACATTTTTAGAGTAAACCCTCTCTCAAAACACACAACTTTACCATAGGCGATTTCTACATATGTTTTTTTTTTTCCCCCACTGATTTCTTCAAATTTCTGAATCTTTCTCTATATGTTTCCGGAACTATCTCATAGGCATTTAATATATGCAGTTTCACAGCATCACAATCAAGTGCTTGCTCAGCAGTTAAAGCTGTATAAAGTATTTGTGCTTTGCCTTTAATTACAGTCTGTAACAATACTGGCCAATTCCCTTTCGGCCACTCTGAAATCAGAGCAACAGTTTCAAAATGTTGAAAATGTTTCTCTACTTCTGTTTCATTAAATGGAGGGACCAATTTAATTTCCTGACTGACAAAAAACGTTTTTTTTCTACAAATAGAAGACTGATTCTCAGACTTTATTTCTGCCAACGCAAGTTCAAATTCCCTCTGCTTATTTTCAGCTTCTAATCGGCATAGTTCCAAGTTAGCTTCCAATTGCTTCTGTTTTAATTCAGTTTCTATTCTAATCTGTCCTAACGCAACCTGATCCAGGAGTAACTGGATCGCTGCTTTACTCACAGGGAACTTATGTAAAATCGTTTAATCAAAATCACCCGAATCTATGCAGTGTTCCTCAATGTTCCTATGAATTATATGCTTTGTTATAACCTTCGAAATACTTTTAAGTTTCAATCTCCTAGCAATCTCAGATACATCGCTCTTTCTCGCCTTTGTTAATAACTCCGGATCTGGTGATGCCAGAAAGTCATCAATATTAGTTGTTGCCGAATACCACTCACAAGCGTGTCAAACCAAATCATCGGATATTCCCCTTTGCCAGAACACCAATCGATAATTAAACAAACATTTAAGCACAAAACGGTACTTATCCCACGAACCTCAGCAGAGCCTCAATTACATCATGATCATGTGACAGTCACAAGATGCGCACGGGGTATGTAACAGTAGTTACTGATAAATACCTTTAGTTAGTAGCAATACTGGACCCCAAAGTGTACTCTATTTCTAATGGTTTTTTAACCCGTCACGGGGTACATGACACAATTTACCCACAATTGGGTGGATAGAAAAGGGAGCATGGAGTCAGCTGTGTTGTAGTGCTTTACATCATTTATTTCTAACGTTTCATGATTTTCACAATCTGATTCAGTGGACAGTCACCGTATATTCTATTTCTTCTCGGAATTTGCTCTGTGTAACGGCATAAATCCACGTGTTGGTGCAGGAACTGAGAATCTTCAGCATTGCCAATGTGTGTACTGTGATGTAACGGGGATCTGTGACACAATACACAAAACTCTTTGAAATACGTCTATTAATCGAAAGTACCACCAGTGCTGCCCACAACAATATGAAACTACCGGTTATGCTGAAGAGCAAAAAGGTGGATTTGCGTCGGTTTTCCATCTCCCGATCCTTGTCACTCTCTCCACTCTTTTGTCTCCGGAGCCCCCTGCCGGCTCGCCTGGCTGCTAGAATCCGCCTGTCAGTCATTACATTGAACAACAACATCAGAATGAAAGGAACACAGGGGTAGAATATGCGGTGAAAAATCTCAAATGTGACCCATGAGGGAGAGATTGTAAAGCTCAGTGTAAAAGCACAATACCAGGAAACCATCAATTAATTCTCCAGGCCCGTACACAAAGCCCTAGGGGACAGTCTGCAGACACTGTCCCGATAACCACCGCCGTTCTCTCGGTGCAATATTTTATTTTCAGCTTCTCAATGCATATAGCCACAAATCGATCGACTGTGAAAGCGACATGCAGCCAGACTGAGGTCGCAGTGCTCGCAAATGTCAACCACCTGACGAGTCTGCACACAGGATTGATGAACTGGAATGATCGGGAAAATAAACCTCAGCAGCGGGTAGGAGATGACGCCCAAGAGGTCGGCCGCAGCCATTCCCACAAGGTAGCGTGTGATACATTTGGAGAGACCGCACTTTCCCCGGGAAGGGATCACAATCGCCAGCAAGTTCGCTGGAAGAGAGACAGGGGAGAGCAAGTTGAGAAAATACCGATTAGAAGCCAATGGAGCTGTCTCAGGGAGGGAACCCCGTGAGGTTTCCACTTTATTGTTGAATTTAGCGGTCGGAGGGCAGAGAGATGGCTCAGAGCTGCCGGAGTCGGAGAAGTCATTATTATTTGAATCGGGGTTACTTACTTTTGACCGAAATTTGAAGCAGCAACGGAAAGCTACTGGATGGAAGTACTAGATGGAAATTTTCTACCGGCGCTTTCCGGGACTTGTCTGGATGAAAATAGTAAATCCGGAGGCTCATGGCATGATTCTTCTTTTAGACTATCATCAATTTCCATGGCGATTCCTGTCAGTGACGGAACAACCGAAGGACGGAACAAAAACATGAAATGCTGGAAACGCTCATGCAGGTAAAACAGAATATGTGGAAGAAAAAACAGTTAAAGCATCTCTCCTCAGAACTGTTCTCGGATAAACCCCTGACACGAGTGCTAACTGGTTTCTCTTTCCACACAAGCTGCTCAGTCAGTGTTTCCAGCATTCCCCGAGTTTGTTTCCTATTCCAGCATTTGCCACCTCACTGACTTTACAACAGAACATTGACTGATTCCAACAGATACAGCGCAGCAACTTGGCATACAGACATGATGCCTCTCACTGAATCAATGGTATGAAAGCAGGGGAGAACTATTCAATACCCAGCAGCAAACTCGGTGCCGTAGTCAGATGGCTGTACCGGTGTCAGATGTAGATATAATATAAAACATTTCACAGTATTGGTAACTATGGAGCACCACGTCGCTTGTGATAAGCAAATAAGCTTGCTCAGCAAATATTTCATTGCGTTGCCCATCAATTTCTTTATAATCAGTCATATTACACACAATTATTAAAAATCTACAACAGTTTCGAGAAACAACACGGAACTCCTGACATTTGGAAGCGTTTTACTGCCAGTCTATGGTTTGACTACTGAACCACACTCAGACGTTCGCTCAAGATACAAATACAGACAATCAATTCGTATTAACTCCCGTATAAACTCAAAATTTGACAATGCAGTGCAGCTGCTACAAGACCAAAAACACAGAGAAATGAACGTCCCATTATCCATCAAAAAATTCTGGGAGAATGCTGTCCGAACCATTCAGTTCCACAGATGATTGCTGATTCCCTGCGTTCCCGCAGCCGTTTATTTTATATCCAGATCCCAGAATCCATAGTCCCGGCGTTTCCAATCCTGAAAAGCGGAATACTGGGACTGGAATACGGCAGAAACAGGAGCAATCACAATATTGGAATTAAACATCGTTCCCCCCCAACGGCAGCTGACACTGCGGCTTACCGGGAATTCCAAAGGCTGAAATAAAAGGATAGTAAACTCACATCCGCCAGATAACCGGATACACCATTTCAGTGGGAGTCTGTGATTTCTGCTGCTCATCTATTCACAGCTCCGGCAAAAATTGAGCCGATGCTTCATATCAACTCTCATTTATAGAGGCTCAGTCTCCAGAGAAACGGTTATACTCCTCACTGACTTTCTCAGTTAAAGTTACTTGAACAAACAATTTGATTCAACACCATTGTCTTTATGCATCAAAATTCTTTGGCATTACCTCAGCAGCGTCTCTGGTGGAAATAAGGCCGGTAGCTTTAATTACAAAGACTAAATCTTGTCACGGAGCAGCTATGGTTACAGATTTTATTTTTGTTGGGTAATTATTCGTTATTCAAGGAAGACCAGCGACACTGTCCGACCCCTCCGTTCTGTCTCCATTTTCCCATTTTAATCTGTCCTTCCGTCACTCAGCTTCTTCATGGTCAGTCGAGATACAATAGAGAGAAAAAAGGGCGGCATGACAATGGTCAATTGACCACGTTGTTGATGTAGAAACACGAGAAAATCTGCAGAAGCTGGAAATCCATGGGAACACACAAGAATTCTGCTGAGTTTCTCCAGCATTTTGTGTTTTGTTTGTCTGATGCAACAGTCTTTTATGGACATTTTAAATTTGACTAAGGACAAAAGATAATTAAGAAGAAATGTGTCATCTTGCATTAGAATGGGAAGACCGTTAAAAATTTAACATTAGTAATCGGAATTGGGAGAATAATAGATTCAGGATGATTAAAAGTGAACGAGAAACGACCACCGTGAGATGAAACGTTAGATATGTGAGAGAGAGCTCGCGAGCGAGAGAGCGAGAGAGACCTGGGGAGAGAGAAAAAGAAACCAAGCGAGACAGGGCGACAGAGATCTAGAGAGATCTAACGAGAGAGAAAGTTACCGAGAGTGAGAGAGAAAAAAGGCTATCGAAAGAAAGAGAGCGAGAGAGAAGGGAAGGGGTGAGAGAGAAAGTGTATTAAGGTGGGTAAATAACCCGCTGAGTTGTGGGAAGAATTAGGAATGGGACAGTGGGAATGTTGTGCTCTAAACTTGATGCTTCACGGTATAGACTTGATGGATTGAATGTTTTAATCCATTCCACTGTGATCCTGGGCTCACTAATGATCTGAAACGCTTAGTCTGGTTTCCAGGTAACATGTAATTTACCTGGGTGATCAAGGTACTTTTTTCTGTAATATTGACGCACTTCTGTAAAAGCACAGCCACTTTATTTCAAGCACACTGAGCTGCCAGAGCACAACACTGGCCAATGAGAGCACAGAGCAGTACTCGACTCTAATATAACGACAGAGATATATCAACAATTAATACTTTTGACCTAGAGCTTGGCAGAATAGAGGAACAGACATCACAACAACCCCAGCAGTAAAGGAACATATTGAAAGTTTGCATGATTTATTTGATAATAAATGCACGCTGAATTTGAAATACCCAACTATCCGCGGGCACTTTCCATCACACTTCGTACTGAACAGTAGGGTTAAGCAGCTGCAAACCTGCATTACACTGCTCGCATGTTGAGACTTACATACGAGTTCTTGTACTCTCCGGTGCAACACTTCGACGGGGCAAAGGGCCAGTCTGGATTCAGTATGACATCTGATGACGGAATTTAAAGACTCTGGAAATTGTAGTCTTTAATAAGGCGGAGATTTAAAATCCCATAAAGGACTGGCAGTCAAACTCAAAGTCGGTATCTTACTATTTTACTACAGGCGATGGAAGAAAAGTGTGGGATGATTTCAGAAACCCTTCGTTGGTCAACGTTGACCATGGCGTTGCATTCCACCTGCCTGCGTCATGTGCAAACCAGTACGCAAACAAGTGAAGTACGATACGCATATTAAGCTGTTACACATGGATCAACACCCCCACCCCTCACCGCATCCACACAGCTTGTAAATATAAAGGGACAGCAAAGACCAATACGAGACGTCGCATTTGCTGCCAGTTAGATTTCATCTCAACGCAAGAGTGTCCTAATGTCTCCAGATCCAGGCATCCCGAAGGGGGGTGGTTACTCCCATAGCCAACCACATAAGAGGGTATCTCCGCAAAGCAGAATAGGTTTGAGATCAGAGCTGTCTTTATCCGAGGTAAGCTACCAACCACGGATGACGAACCATCTGTCCGAAGAGACTACTGTTAAGGCGTCAGTAACCCGCTTTTTCCCTTTGTCTCCTGTCGTTAGTAAATAAGCCTCATGTGTCCAGAAGACGAACTCGGTGGTCCTAGGCTGATTGTGATGCAAATAGTGGGATTTACCCTTGCGAACACGGTAAACCCATTAAAACCCCAACATCCCCCCCAACACACACATACCCTACCTGGACTATCACAATTTTCCCGAAACATTTCTGTCTCTTAGAACATAAACTCCCTATCAATTCCCCGCTTGGCCTAAAAAAAGTTCACAAGATAAAAGTAGTTCAATATCCTGCTGCAGAATCTGTGGTATCTGGTTGAGACTCCTGCACAGAATCACGTTCCTGATATCACCCACTCTCTGCGCAAGGTAAAGCTTATGAAGATCTAATTGTATTTTAACCATCAGGTTCTTGAATTAGAAACCACGAGGTGGGATTATGTATACATTGCTATGCCTCTCAGACGAGCATGTGTTCGATCAGGAAGCTTATACTTGTAAATGTAAAGAGTCACCGCAACATCATGGAGAACATTCCCTTCACTGTGATGTGCTGTTTCATGTTCTCTCAATATTCTTCGTTATGGACCAAAACGACTTCTCTACGTCTGGTCGGAACAATAACGTTTTAAAATCTGAGCGTTTCTTTATTCCCGATTCCTCTCGAATTAAATGGTGACATTGAATTTCCCTCCTTACTGCCGATTCAACATGAAACGCAGCCCATAGTTATCTCACTCTTGGACTTCCACGACCCTTTACATCTCCGATTTTTGAATTTTCTCCATGTACAATATATTCAACGCTTTTATTATTTTTATTAAATTTATTGAACTTGAAAGCCCTACAACATACTCTATGCAACATATTTGCCTGTTCTCGCAGTCAGCCCAAGTACCTCTGGACGCTGCGTACTTCCTCAGTTTCACTAGCCCGGCACATACCTTTCCTTCGTTCGCAAATGCTTGGTTCACAGACGTTAATTTCGTCATCTGGATTGTTTCCGAATAAAGTAAAATATATCGCGAGTTTTAATTAATCCTATAGAACACCAGTAGACGCCGGCAACAAACGGCAGCTTGTTAAAGGCTTTCTCAAATTCCAAGTAAACAAAGTGAAAAACACCCACTGACTCTTGTTCGTCCATCCTCTCTGTTATCTTCTCACCGATTCCAACGGGTTTCCTCTTATGGAAACCACACGGAATTCATGACGTTTGCCATGCTTCAATGGGAAGTGCTACACACAGATTGGACTGCCCTGTCTATCAGAAGGAAGGTGTTTATTTGGAGGGAGGCAGAGGAGATTTCAGGTTAACAAGGACTAGCGAGCCTGGGTGATAAAGAGACTCTGAAAGGGCTAACAATTTTATTTTCTGAAATGCAAGTCACCTTAAGGAGGTTTATTAATTCATGACTGGGATAGACTGAGTCTGAAATAGTATTCTTTTCCGGGATAGTTAATCCAAAACGAGAGTTTTTAGCGTGAGGGTAAATATTCAAAAGAAATGTAATAGGTTGGAGTTTCATACAGAATTTTCTGCGTTTTTATCTGAGGAATTGGTACTGGCACGCGTAGTTGCGTAATTTAATATACATTTGGACGATTACCTGGAGAGAGAGTGTTGAGCATTATAGCTCAAGAGGCAGACAAATGAAATGAAAGATCAACTGGGCTTCTAGATAATCAGTGCCTGACTTCATGCTGCGTTACTCTGTGAAAAACGACCTGCCGGTATTACAAAGCTGGATGACCCTGTCAGCGGTGGGAAGTTTGCAGAGAGAATTCTGTGGATGTTGAGAGTGTAATTGAATTGGTAAGGAGCTGACAGATGGCCGAGAACGTGTGTGAATGTGATATCGTCCGTTCCAATAAGCAAAGTAGAAAAGAAGAGCATATTTTACTGGAGGTCAAACTGAAATGTTCAGAGGGCCTAGGTGTCATTGTAAAGAAATCACTGTGAATTAATTAGTAGAAACAGTAAGCAATGAGATGCACAGGCACTATTTTGTTCTGTTGTACAGGATGGGTCGAATACGCGGAGTTGGGGGACGGGGTGAGGGGCAGAAGTGTCTCGATGGGATTATATTGGAAACTGATGAAACCGCGCAATGAAGATTGTGTACAGCTCTGGTCTGGCTACCAATAGAAGGATATATCTTCATCAGTGTGAGTTCCGCACATTGGCTGGATTGGTTCTAATGCAGGTATGGCAGGTTGACAGTAGGAGGGACAAACGCCCGAGCAGTCAGCTAAGATCTAATGAAGACATTCAGAATTGGAAAAGTTGTTGACAAAGTAGCTGAATGCTGGATGCTTCTCCACGTTTGTGGATTCTGTCACCAAGAATCACAGTCTAGATGAGCGTTGCGAAATTAGGAGCGAGATAAGAAGGAGCCTGTGTGATATTTAATCAGAATATGTTAATCTTGATGTTCTTTGGTGTTTTTAGAGAATATTGTTGAGGGACAGTGGCTGAATATAATCAAGGCTGAGAAAAAATTATCTGGTAACATCGGATATTATTGGCTTTTATTTATCTGAGATCAGAGCAGGAAAGTGGTGCTAAAAATGAAACCAACTGTTCAAAAATAAACCTGAACTTTTTCAGAAAAACGGAAAGTTGGAATAGCGTCTGCGGTTTAGAATCGCATCCTACCTGCTATAGTTGTGCTGCCAGAGGATTAGTTGGCTGCTGAAGTGTTGTCACAATTTACAGATGGCGGCAGAATAGACTCAGTTGCGACCGGACTGCCGCAGCTCTAGCGCTCATGAAAAAAAAGGAGTGAATTCGGAAGGATACAGGAATCACGAGGACAGGGACACACAGTTCGATTCTCAGTTTCACAAATGACTTTTCCATTGAATACCGAGAATATTCTGCGTTTGGACGCATTTTCCCTGGAGATTTGTGACTTGCATTAAGACATGGATGTGTTTAATTCGGTCCTAACGAAGGGCCCCGTCCCGGAAACTGCTTTTTTTTTCCATTCCATAGATGCTACCTGCCTGTTTAGTCCCTCCCGTTTTATGTATGTTTTGCCTTGGATTGGCAGAATTTGCAGATTTTCTCGCAGCGTGTTTGTGGGTGTAATTCTTGGTTTGTAATGTTACACACATTGGTGTCATTGTGAATAGTTTAGAAAGTAAACAGCAGGATATATTGCTTTGGGAGATCTGGGCAGAGATCAACAGATGGTGTTTAATCTGGACAAGTGTGTGTTATTGCATCTTTGTTGAAGAAATGATAAGGGACATTACACTGCTAATGATACAGATTAATGCACTAAGAAATCTGGTAGTCCAAGTGTGCAACTTTCGAAATTTTCTGCTCAGGTTGATGGGGCGGTAACGAGAGCATATGCCATCACGTGTTTATTCGTCAAAACACTGAGCTGAGCAATCAGAAATTCATGCTAAAGCTTAGTAAATCTTTGATTAGGTTGCATCTTAAACACACCAATCGTGTCTTGTCGTCCGAATGCAACACTCGTGTGGAGGCATTTGGAGAGGATGCAATGGCTCTTTTGACGAGATGGTGTGATGAGAGGGCGTGTGCACATTTTTAATCGTTTACAATCGATACTCGTACTGATGTACATTGAACAAGCTTGATTTGATTTCTCTGGAGCAGGGGCGGCTGGAAAAGGTACCTGATACCAGTTTATACGACCATGACATTCGAAAAATAGGATGGGGAACAAGTGTCATTCTCCGGGAACTGAATGATATAGTTAAGATGATATGTGTTTATGGTCAGAGGACTAAGGACAACTGTGGGGCTCCAATGCGGTCCCAGGGGAAACGAAAGACTTCACTGTATTAACATGCTTAATCCACTTCCTTTCGTTAGTATTTAGGAGCCCTGCAGAGCTGCCCCAACACACTTCGAGCGTTGAAAGCAGCAATGGATTTTCTCCGTCTTTGTCTGTCCTTGGTCGCACACAGATATCGAAGGATTCTTCATCAGAGGTTCTATAGTTGTTGTTTTTGTTCACCAGCCATGGTTGTTAGACCTGAGCTGGACCCAACAGACCTGGTCCAACCAATAGTAAAAGCACAAGTCCGAGACGTTGAAGCACGAAAGCATCCAAGAATCACAGACATTACACCATCCCGTTTCCTAAACACAAGTGATTTAATGCTATGAAGCTGCACCAGGGCTGGGTAATCCTCGTGCGGGTTTCAGCCGAAACATCGACTATTAAAAATACTGCCTGACAATGCGGAATACATCCAGCATATTGCGTGTGATACGTTCCATATTCCAGTTCTCCTCTTTCTAGCGCCACACAGGAGGACATGAATGTGCTGATATGTGTCCTCATCTTGTTGAGACTGGTAGCGTAGAGCTCCTTGTCCTCACTAGGATGAGAGTGGTAGTTATTGACCTCTGAGTTCATAGTGTAAAGTGAGCAGTCAATGTCTCATCTGCACTGCAAATAGTTAGTGTTGCAAATCCACTCTATTCTACTTAAATGATGGTTAACGCTAGCATCAGCAAGGAAACGCACTATCTGGAGTCTTATTCGTAGCCATTCCTAGATAAAGCTATCTGTGACTTTGGCTAACATCATTACAGCTCAGTGAGAAAACAGAGCATTATCAGACGTGAGTAGTTTCACAGCTCACCATGTCTATACTGAACACAATGTCAAATAAATCTATATCTCTTCTGTATTTGTATGAATCTAATTACTATCCTTCCATTTCCTCTGTCTATCTGAAATCTCAGCACATTAACCACTGAAGAAAACAGTCCCCACCCATCCAGTTTCCCCTTGCAACTCAGCTTTCCAGTCCAGGCAAAATCCACGTGAAACTGTTCCACACAATCTCCAGTTTAATTACATCTTTCGCTTCTGACGGTGACCACAACTGCACACATTGATATGAGGGCAACCTAATTACTCATTTGCACAACTATAACAATAGACAATAGACAATAGACAATAGGTGCAGGAGTAGGCCATTCGGCCCCTCGAGTCTGCACCGCTATTCTGAGATCATGGCTGATCATTCACTATCAATACCCAGTCCCTGCCTTGTCCACATATCCCTTGATCCCCCTATCCATCAGATATCTATCTAGCTCCTTCTTGAAAGCATCCAGAGAATTGGCCTCCACCGTCTTCCGAGGCAGTGCATTCCACACCTCCACAACTCTCTGGGAGAAGAAGTTTTTCCTCAACTCTGTTTTAAATAACTGACCTCTTATTCTCAATCCATGTCCTCTGGTACTGGACTCTCCCAACATCTGGAACATATTTCCTGCCTCAATCCTAACAAATCCTTTAATTATCTTAAACGTTTCAATCAGATCCCCTCTCAATCTCCTCAATTCCAGCGTGTACATTATAACCCTACTCTTCCAAAAGTCAATAAGATGAAAGCAAACATATCTCGCACCTGCTTCAACTTCTGTTCAACGTGGCACAGAACAGAGGGTCGTTGCTTCTGAACAAAGATCAGCGCGAATTTCTTGCGCTTGCGGGTGGGGAATATGTGGTATTTGCGTTTCTGCAGGTGATCAGATTTTTTGGATGTTAAAATAACGAGGTATTTATAAAGGCAATCAAATTTCTCTTTAACATCTGATAGCCAAATAACATCGACAATGACACAATGAGTAAAAATAATTGATACTACTTGTTTGTTCAGTGGATTGTGTCTATTGTGACCAAAGGGAGCACTAAATGATACAAATGTGTTTCGGACTGTGGTATAAGAAACCCTTGAAGCAGTGCATGCACGCAGTTTTCAGAATTTGAGCAAATGTTCGCAACTTCAAGTAGAAAATGAGATTTTCCGTAATTTCAGCATCGTCAGGATTTGTAGCACTCGGCGTTCCAGGTAATGTTATAACTTTGTATTAGGCTGCAATGCAGATTTTCTATTTTGGACAATCAAGGGAAACCGTTCTGACAGTAAAGTAATGACTACTATTAACACAACTGTATTCCAGCAATGTTTAAATATGTTACAAATATGTTACAAATCACGCAGACAGGAAAATACCACATACAGAAATTCTGGTTAAACACAGTAGGTCAGGCAAAATCCATGCAGAGAAAGAAACATCCGACAATTCGCATTGAAAGTATTCACCGGAACTTCACGAACAATTCACGGACCGTCCTGACAGTGAAGCAATGACTCACCAGGCCGGTAGCCGCTGAGTCCGCTCTGTGACCCGATATCTCCCTCTAAACTAGGGTAGTTCCGGTTAAATTCCGCTTAGAATACCGTAGAATTTTACTGTTGAGAATAGGAGACTCGGTTAGTGTTCGTTACCTCGGGGGTGTTGGTTAAATCCCAATTTATCTTCCTGTGTTTTCATCACTGACTGATTGAATTTAAAAAAATAGCATCTCGATGTGATCCTTGTGGTTTAGGTGCAAGGAGCAATGTGGTTCAGTGCAGTCTTATTCCGTGAAATAAAAAAATACATCACTTCAAGCGGTTTTATAGTTGTAATTAAATGACATTAAACTGCGGCCAACCATCAGAGGTACCTTCTAAGTGCATACTTCTGTTGATTCGTCTTGACATCTGAAATTTGATGTTGAATCAAAACACGTGATTATTTATCATGGAACCTCCCCGATCGGGAAGTAAACGTTATGCAAAGGAAATCTCAGTTTTAAGAGTAGACTGTCTGTCCATTACTCAACTATGTTTCTCCATACAAAAGTAGATTTGTGCTCAAAACAGTGTCGTGGATATTCCACCATTACCTTGTACCTGCCAGCGCGACCGTTGGCAGAAGGGAAAAATATGATGTGTGTCATATTCTTCACGAGGTCCTTCGACACATACGGGAAAATGAGGAGGTGATAGACAGGAACAACTGCGAGGTTCTCACCCCTAGATTGCAGGAGACAGGTAATTGGGATAATATCAGAAGAAAGAGGAGAAATACAGCACCAGTACAGAGTACACTTGTGGATGTTGCCCTCAAGAATATATCTGCATCTTTAGCTAGTGTGACAGGATCGGTGGCACTGCGTCTGGTGCTCTGACCCAAAAAGGCAGAGCGTTCAACAGGACTTCAGTACTGATAGGAGATTCCTTAGTCAGAGGAACAAAGGTTAAGTTCTGTTGGCACGATAGATACACTCCGATGATATGTTGTATCCCTACTGCCAGGATCAGGGATATCTTGGAAATATCCCATGGCATCCCCAAGAGCAAGGATAAGAGGACAGAATTCTTGGTACTTATTGGCTCCAATGACGGAGATAAACCACGTGAGGAGCGACTCAATTGTTGCCTGTGCCACGTTCCGGTGAGGCAAAGAACAGGATGATTTGGCTGGTGTCTCTGGATGAGAAAAAGGGGCAGTGGGACTGGTTACACTTGAAACCGAATTGATCCAATACCCTTGCGAGCGATTTGGCCAGAGTTGTTCGGGCAGGTATAATCTGCTTGGCAGGGCGATGGGAACCTGAAATTGAATTAGATGGCTTACAAACAGAGGCGATCTTTAGAGAGACTGCTTGCAAGGAGAGGCTGATATTAGAACAAAATATCAGCAAACAACAACAGGTCCAACTTAAAGGACAGTCAATGTCAAAGAGGGCGCAGGCAGGACTGTAGGTGTTATATTTGAAAGCGTGCAGTATACGGAATAAGGTAGGTGAACTTGTAGCACAGTTACAGATTAGCACGTATGATGTTCCAGTCTTCACGGAATCATGGTTCATAAAGGGTACAGCTGGGCGCTTAATATCCAAAAATTACCATTGTCTCGAAAGGATATGCAGAAGGTCAGGGCGAGTATAAGGTCGATTAAGATCCTATCGTATCTCCCTATGGCAAGAGGCTTAGATGGGGTGAAATGTGCTACGTGTGTTCGGGAAGTTTTTCTGAAACAATATGAAGATCAGACTACAAGAGGAGAAGCTGTACTTAATCTGATATTGGGAAATCAACCTGGTCAGGTGTCAGGCCTCTCAGTGGAGGGCATTTTGGAGATAGTGATCACAATTATATCTCCTTTGCAATAATATTGGAGGGGGACAGGAACAGGCAAGTTAGAAAAGCGTTTAACTGGAGTCAGGGGAATTATCAAGTTATCAGGTAGGAACTTGGACGCATAAATTGGGAACTGATTTTCTAAAGGAAGTATACGGCAGATTTTTTCAGGGAATATTTGCGTAGCTTTCTGCATAGGTACGTTCCAACGAGACAGGAAAAAATGATGGTAGGGTACAGATACCGTGGTGTAAAAGGATTGTTAAAAAATTAGTCAAGAAGAAAATAAAAACTTGTGAAAGGTTAATAAAAATAGGCAATGAGAAGTTATAAGTTTAAGATGAAGGAGTTTACGAATGAAATTAAGAGATCCAGAAGGGCCATGAAAAGGCATTGGCGAGCAGGATTAAGGAAAACAGCAAGACATTCTACAAGAATGTGACGAGCAAGTGGATAATACGTAAGAGAATAGAACCAATAAAGTGTGAGAGCGGAAAAGTGTGTATGGAACCGGAGGAGATAGAAGAGGTATTTGATTAATACCTTTCTTCAGTTTCCACAACACAAGAAGGATCTTGCCGATTATAGGGATGACTTACAGCTGATTAAAAACCTTGAGCATATGGACATTCAGACAAAGGATATGATGAATCTTTTGGAATGGATAAAGTTGGATACGTCTCCGGGACAGAACGAGATGTACACCCGGCTATTGTGTGAAGCGAGGGAGGAAATTGCTGAATACCTGACAATTATCTTTCCATCATGAATGGGGGCAGGAGGTTCCAGAAAATTTGAGGTTTGGAGATGTTGTTCCATTATTCAAGAAAATTAGTAGCCAACGAAATTGATTACCTGTGAGTCTTACTTCTGTGGCTAGAAAGTTTGTAAGTTGATGGAAATGATCCTGAGAGGCACGATTTATGAATATTTGGAAAAGCATATTCTGCCAGGAAGAGTCAGCAATGCATTATCAAATACAGGTCGTCCCTTACAAGCCTTGATCGAATTATTTTTGAGCATGTGGTGATGAAGCTAGAGCTGTAGATATAGTGTATATGGATTTCAGCATGCCATTTTATAAGATAACCCTTGCAAGGCTTATTGAGAAAGTAACGAGGGATGGGGTCCAACGGGATCTTGCCTTGTGACTCCAGAATTGGCTTGGCAACAGAAGGCAAGGAGTGGTTGTAGACGAGTCATATTCTGCATGGAGGTTGGTGGCCAGTGGTGTGCCTCAGGGACCCCATCTTTTCGTGATTTTTATAAATGACCTGGATGAGGAACTGGAGTGATGGGTTGTTAAATATGCTAACGTTGGGTGTGCTGTGAATAATATTGTGGTCTGTCAGAATATACTGCGGGACTTTGAAAGGATGCAAAACTGGGCTTAGGAGCGGCAGATGGAGTTGAACCCATATAAGTGTGAAGTGGTTCATTTTCGGAGGTTAAATATGATGCTGAATATTATAGTACTAATGGTAAGACTCTTGGCAGTGTGAAAGTTCGGAGGGATCTTACGCAGGTTAACTCTGTGGCTAAGAAGACATATGGTGCATTGACCTTCATCAGCCGTGAGGTTGAGGTTTAGAGCCGAGTGGGAATGTTACAGTTATTTAGGACCCTGGTCAGACCCCACTTGGAGTACTGTGTTCAGTTTTTGTCACCTCTAAACAGGAAGGAAGTGAAACCTATAGAAAGGGTGCAGAGATTTATATAGTTGTTGCCTAGATTGGGAAGCATGCCCTATGAGGACAGCTTTGAGAGAACTGGTCTTTTCTCCTTGGAGCGGCGGAGCATGAGATGTGACATGATAGAGGTGTATAAGATGATGAGAGGAATCGATCATTTGGATAGCCAGAAGCTTCCCCCCCTCCCATTCAGGGCTGAAATGATTAACATCAGAGGCACAGTTATACAATACTTGGAAGTAGGTACAGAGGAGATGTCAGGGGTAAGCATTTTTTTATGCAGAGAATTGTGAGTGCTTGGAATGGACTGTTGGTGACGGTGGTGGAGGCCGATACGATAGGGTCGTTTAAGCGATGCACTGAAAGGCACATGGGGCTGAGAAAAATAGATGGCTATGGGTAACCGTAGGTAAATTCTAAAGTAATACAAGTTTGGGCAGCATTGTGGGCCGAAGCGCCTGTATTGAGCTGTAGGCTGTCTACACTTCCATATTTATAACATATAATAGAGAAAAAATTGTGTGGAGTTCGGGGATTGTGAAGCGTTTAAGAAACAAAGGAAGACCTCTCCAAAACTCCTTAACAAGCTAAACATGGAATTCGAACGTAAGATTGCGAACAATATTTAAGAGCGAGTCCATAATATTAATATTATCGTTTCTTCCAATACGTAAAGTTTAAAAGAGAGACGAGAGTGTATAATGGATGCTGGAAAACGGTGCAAGCTTGTGGTGGATGAAATGGAAAAAAATTACAGCAGTCTTCACTGTAAGCTGTAAGTGCCTCAGTGTCAGGGATCATGATGTTTGTGAAGTTTCATTTAATAGGGAGAAGGTTCTTGGGAAAAAGAAATACCTGAAGGTAGATAAGTCACCTGCACCAGACGGTCTACATTGCAGTGCATTTAAAACACATGAAAAGCATCTGGTATTATTAGTAATAATATTTCAAAAATGTCTACATTCTGCAATGGCAACAGAAGATTGGAGCATTGAACATATCACTCTTCATGAAGGGAGAGAGAAAAAGAAAGCATTTTTTCAGCCATTCATTCTGACCTCTCAAGTTGGAAAAACGTTGCAAGTATTTGATAAGGATGTGCTTCCAGGGCACTTGGAAGAATCTGCAAAAATCGGACGTAGTTAGCGTTGTTTCTTCAAGGCAGGCAGTTGCCTAACAAATCATTTGGAATGTTTTGAAACATTAATAAGCAGGATAGTCAAAGGAGAATTAGTTGATGTTCCATATATGGATTTTCTGAAGGACGATGAAAGTATGCCACAAATGAGCCATTTTAACCAGCTATGAGCCCATTGTATTAGTGGAAGGTGGTAGCATGAAGAAAGCAGCGGTGGTTTGGCAAGAGGCAATGAGTGATAGCAAAGGGAGCATTTTCTGGTTTTCCGCCGACTCGAGGTATTTCACAAAGTTCTGTGTTGCCAGCGATTGAGATTACAATATATGTCAGTTAATTGGTTTATGGAAACAACGGCTTTGTTGCAAAGTTTGCTGAAGATAAGAAGATAGTTTGAGCAGCTGGTAGTTTAGTAGGAATGGAGGGAACACAGAATTCTTAGCTGAATGAATAGAATAGGCAAAGTAAATACAAAATATGATGGGCAAATGAAATTGAGAGTCCCTGTGCAGGATTCCTTATGTGATTATTTGCACGTTGGTGAGGGAATAAAATGTGATGTTAGCTATTATTTCAAGAGAACTTGAATATAAAAACAAGGATGTAACCTTGACGTTTCACGTGGAGTGTTCTGCGCAGTGGATGGTCTCTTACCTTAAAAATGATATACTGGAACCCGGGAAACTTCATACGAACTTCAGGAAAATGATTCCAGGATTGAACAACTTGCCATATGAAGAGCGGTAGATTTTTCTGGTGCATTCACTGGAATTCTGAAGAATGAGAGTTAACGGAATTAAAACCTATGGAATGGTGACAGGCCTTAATCGATTGGTTGTGAAGAGGATGTGTTCTAAGGTGGTAGAACCTAAGACACAATGACACAGCCTCAGAACATACGGGTTTCCTTTCAGCGCAGAGTTGTGGAGGAACGCCTTTAGCCACAGAGTACTGTATCTGTGGAAATAGGTGCCACAGGCTGTTGTGGAGGACAGGTCTTTATGTATATTTAAGGCAAAGGTGAACATTCTTTATTGGTAAAGGCATCAAACGCATGCGAGAGCTTGGGACTAAGAGAGAAAACTAATTCATTATAATGAAATAGCGGGACGACTCTATAGAATAAACGGCCGAACCCTGCTCTTCTGCCGTTAGCTGTTTCAACTTTCAGTTTCAATTTAACTGCCCGACCAGGTATTTGAGGAATGTACGGAAATAACGTCCGGACTTTGTTTACAAGTTCATATTGATTTTTCTCTTAGCATATTGACTATCCATGTATGTTTCACTGACTGCGCCTGCCGCGTCTGTTATTACTCTTCAGTTCTCATGCGGTACTCCTTCACAATTTTAGCGTTTCTCTTTACGTGTTGTGCATAACATTAAGGACGCCACTCTGGTATCTCTGGTCTGGTATGCTGAGTGCGAGGACTGGTTTTAAGTTTATTGATCTGTCTCTCTGTGACCAGGTCTCCTTGAGTGTCCTTTCACATCTTGCGAGGTCAGAATGTTTCTCCCTCCGTCTCTAAATATCTCCCTGCTTCCAATAAAATCATTCATGTCCGTTTATCGATATCGTTTGCAATATATTTAATTTTAAAAAGGATGTTATTAAATGAACGCTTATAAAGAAGTATAATAACGTCACATAACCTCAACATAAATGTAATATTTCCACTATCTGTGCCGTTTTCTATAACGCGCCGCCTGTTCGGGACAGCTCTTGTCAACCTTTCCTGCCGGGTTTGGTATCGGCCCTTTCTTAACTAATTAACGGAGGTGCCTGAGGGCGCACTCCTGTCAGCCTCCCGTATTCCTACTGCTGGGTTTAACGTGTAACTGGCGAGACTGAAGTTGTGCATTATCACCTAATCCCAGTTTTATTGGGCCATTCCCATCCCATCTTGGTTGGCGCAGGTGGATTGCTGCCCTAGAGAGACTTTGCACAATGGCCTGATGAACTGAGTCACTACGCTAAAAATTCACACTAATCATTCTGCAGTAATTGATCATAATTGATCTTCTATAACTTATTACAGTTAATTTAACGGCGATTGTGATCCTGTACTGCGGGAAATGCGGTCTGTCCAAATGCATTACTGTCTACCTGGTGGCCATGGCAGTAGCCGATCTGATGATGGTCATCGTTGTCATTATATTAGAGAGGATAAATTATACCTACTTGTTTGCTAATTTCCTACTCGTAACTCCGCCGTTTTCTCTGTTATTTGTCCTGAGTCTCGCAACCTGGGACTGTTCCGTTTGGTTCATGGTTGCTTTCAGTTTCGATCGCTGCTTCGCCATCTGCGGTCAGAAGCTGCGGAACTGATATTGTACCGAGAGAACAGCGACTGTGGTGGTGGCAACAGTGAATGCAGCGTGTTGTGCCCAGGCCATTCCGTTTGACTTTGCAGTGGATCGGTGGCTTTGTATCGCCATAGTTGAACCCTGTGGACGTCAACCTTGTGGAAAGCCTACCAGGTATTTGACAGCATCACAACAGCATTGCTACCAATCTGTTTAATACTGATTTTTGATGCTTCAACCGTCAAACACATTATAGCAACAAACAGAGTTCGCCAGGTACTTCGGAAGTGCACCGAAGATCGTAATGATCCGGAGGTGGCAAACCGGAAATAATCAATGGTTCCGTTGTTCGTTCTTTCAGCCAATTTTATATTATTCTGGGTGCCCTACGTAGTATTTTCTATGAACTGGCAAGTAGAAAACTATTTATATACAGACAGATATGTCAGTACACCCGCCTATATCCTGCAGGTATCTGGGTTTATGTTGTCCTTTCTCAGCACCTGCACCAACACGTGTATCTATGGACTGACACAGAGAAAATTCAGGGAGGAACTGAAGGATGGAGTGAAGTCTCTGTTAGCAGCAACGGGTGAAATTTTCAAATAAAATGCAAACCCGGTTATTGTTTCTTGCAACATCGGAACAAGTATTTGGAAGTCTATTTGATTTGATCAACAAGGACCGCTATTTCGGAATCTCACTTACAATCGATTCACGGTGAATAAGCAACAGGGTTTAATCATTATTATCATCATGGAAAGATTATTGAAGAGGATATCATTAGATTTCCGTCCACTGTGGCTGATTGCATTTAAGCATTTGACCAAGAATTAATCTGAATCCTGCAGTAATCACCGTGTTGACAAAATCTCCGCATTTGTTAAAACATACATAATATATAAAAATAAATATTTGCCTGATACTGAAATTATCATTTCCCTCAGTTTTCATGGCATAGTTGTTTCCTTTTATTATCTATGTATATCAGCATCGGACGTTAACTTCAATAGAATAGTTTTAGAATGTTCTGGCTGCACTACCCTCACCGAAATATCTCCGTGTCGAAATGGTTGGGAACAGTGAAGTAGCGAAGTCCATAGGACCATAAGACTGTAAGAGGCAGGAGCAGAATTAAACCATTTTACCGATCGAGTCTGCTCCGCCACTCTATCTTGTCTGATACAATTCTCCTCTCAGCGCCAAACTCCTGCCATCTCAGCGTATCATTCATGGCCAGATCAACCGAGAAATTGTCAGCTTCTGCCTTAGATGTGCATAGAGTGGATCTCCAATATTACATGTGGCAAAAATTCCACATATTCACCTCCTTCTGTCTGAACATATTTCTCCTTAAATCCTTTTCTAAAATGACACACCTCCATTCTGATGTTGTGTCTTCTGCTCGTATCCTCTCCACCTCCAGTCTATCATGGCCTATCATCATTCCAAAGTTTCAATGAGGTCACCCCTCATTCTTCTGAATTCCAAGAAATATTGCTCCAGAACCATCATGTTTTCTTGATAAGATATTTTCATGAACTTCCTTCGAACTCTTGCTGAGATAAGGAACCCCAGATGGCTCACAAGACTTCAGGTGAGGCTTCATCAGTTCATTAAAAAAAACAATATTATTCTTTTACATTGGAATCATTTTGAAATTATTGCTAACATTAAAGTCTCATTAAAGACTCACTCTGCAAATTGACCTGTTCAAGGACTCCAAAGTGCCATTGCGCCTCTGTTTCTTTCACTTTTTTGTATTTTGTCTGTATTTAAAAAACAGTCATCCTTTCATTTCTTCAAATGAAAGTGGATGATCATAAATTTTCCTACACAGTATTCCATCGGCCTTTTCACTGCCCATTCTGTATATCTGCCTAAGTCCTTCTGCAGCCTCCCTACGTCATGAGAATTCCGCGACCCCATATATCGTCATGCCGTCTGCCAACTTTGCAGCAAATCCAGCAATTTCCTCACCCAATTCATTAGCATATCATGCAAAAAAGCGGTTCTATTCCTAGGAATAATTCTAGTTACCAGCAACTCTGGTCTCCAAATTCCCCGAGGCCTCATCCTTAATAATAGGCTCCGTATCTTCGCAACCACTGACGTCAGAATAACTGGCCTGTGGTTTCCTTACTTCTGCCTCTCCCCCTTCGTGAACAGTGGAGTGACATTTACAATTTGAACTGCCCCAGAACCATTCAAAATGTAGGGACCCTTGAAAGATCATTACTAATACCTCCACGATCTATATCCGCCACTTCTGACGGCTGGGGTTCACACCATCTAAGCCATTTGGTTTACTTGCATACTGAAACATTATTTTGTTTTATGCACCAAGGAAGATAACACAAGGCTAAGTAAGCAACCACCGAGACAGGCTGGATTGCAAATCACATTAAAAACTCGAATCCAAAAGATTTCCAAAAGGCAATCTGATAATCAGATTTTGGTACAGTGCAGCTCAAGGGATCACTCTGATGTTTTTTGGTTAACGGAAAACGACACTTAATTTGCACACATTTCTTCCTCCGTGAACGATGTTCCGGGATTCCTTATTGATTTGTCCACTGCTTTCGTCAAGCACTCGTCAGCGGAGACTCTGGTCTCATTCTGCTTTCATTGTCTGAGAGTGAGAAGAACACTCACCAACAGTAAACACAAAGTACACTGCAGATGCTGTGATCAAATCAAGACGTACAAACAAGCTGGATGATCTCAACGGATGCTGCCCGACCTGCTGAGTTCATCCAGCTTGTTTGTACGTCTTGACTCACCGACAGGATTTATTGTCAGAGTGACTGATGCAGGGAATGACTTTTCCCTTTTGCTGTCCTCACCTATCAACTTCTAGCGTGTACTCCTACCCCTGTATTCACTACCTTCCTCTGATTTCCTCCCCTTCCTTTCTAATCCTGATGAAGATTCGCTAACTAAACGTCGGTTCTCCATTTCCGCTACCTGGCCTGCTGAGATCCTTCAGTAACAGCCGTGGCTTATTTACCTACACGCTTTTCCGCTTCCTGTGTATCTTCCCCTTAATCATATCAACTATTTGCACCTCGTCCCCACTGACTCCTTTCCATTTGTGACATTCTACCAATCTTTTCAGCAATGAAGACTGGCACAAACTCCTTATTCAATTCCTCTACAATTTCTTTGACCCCATTTTCCAACTCTCCAGCTTAACTTTCCAATATCCGATATCCACTCGTTCGTTTCTTTAGTGTCCTCGTTTATGTTATTGGGAAATCTTGCTTCATATTTCATCTTTTCTCTGCTTGTGGGTTTTGAGTTTACCTTATTCTCTACCTTCCAACCAACTTTTACCATGTTATATGCACTCTCTTCTACTTTCTTTGTCAGCCAATGTTGCATTATGTTCCCTTGAGAAAACTGCTGCACATTTTGAAATATACCTTTATACACTCTCCGAATTTGCCTCAGAAACACCAGACATTGATGTTGACTCCTCATCCTTTATAGTGTTCCCTGTCATCTAATTCTGGCGAAATCATCTCTTATGCCTTTGTATTTCATTTACACCAGTGTTATCCTGCGATTACTGATTTTTACTTCTCTTACGCAAACTATGAGTATCATATTACGGTTATTGCCTTCCAAGGTTTCCTGGTTTCCTTTCATTACAAAACACCTCCAGAATCTCTTTTTCCCCTTGCGGGCCAAACCACAAGCTGCTCTGAAAAACAATTTCGTTGGCATTCTGCTGAGTACCTTCTTAGGATTCAGCACACGCCAGATTTTTTTTTTCAAACTAACTGCGATAAATATTGTAATTTCAACAATGCGCTTTTTAAATACCTTTTCGCTCTCCGGTTGTAATTTGTAGCTCACTTACAGGCCACTGGTTGAATTCTGTATTGCACTGCCATCAAGGTTTTCTAACCCTGGCAGCTCCTTTACTTTACCTGTGAGGTATCTATATCTTCTGCTCCTCTGTCACCATTTTGAAGGATGTGATTTATTTTACCGCAGTGCTTCCTCAACCTATCGGCCTGTCCATGTTTCTGTCAATACAAATGTGTACCATTGGATGATAAGCTCCAAACTACGATCTTCAATTCAGCACCGTCCCGAAGATGCACAGAACATCGTGCATGATAATCTCAGGTCACCAAAAATATTCCGTGTACTCTGTGCATTCAATTATCAGCTTCAGTCCGGTATTTAGCATCCCTGCTGATTTTTTTTTTCCACTGGTGCACTTCAACAGCTGCCATTCACTTTAATGTTCTAAGGTTTATTGTTTCATTTAATATGAAAACGGGTATGCAGACTGCATCAAAGTGTCCCTCAAAGACCTCAACATCAATCCCAGTTACTCGGAATCGGTTGCTCTGGACCGCCCAGCCGGGTGGAGCATGACCACTAAAGGAGCGTATTCAGCAGAAAACAGATGCACTGCAGAGGCTCAGAGGAAACGCAAGGCTCGAGCTACGTCCACTTCCACTGCAGCACCTACCCTCATGTGTTTCCGGGCCCGGATTGGCCTCACCGGTCACCTCCGGACCCACAGTCACAAACTCTCCACCTGACAGAAGTCGTGGTCGTCTCCGACTCCCAAGGACAAACAACAGCAACAACAACAATGCAGATACAGATTTGTCTTCTCCAGACATCCACGAAATAAAGAAAGAACATGAAAGAATATTTCTCTCCCTTTCTCCCACTCCCATCCCTCACTCTCTTCCACTCCTTCTTCTCGCTGCCATTCCAAGTCCCCATCCCACACAACACTCCTCTCCACACCCCCCCCTCCCCGTGCATGTTGCCCCTGCCGGTCCCGACTCCTCCTCTCGACTTCACCTTCCCTTCTCGTGCTGTCTCGACCCCTTCTCCTCCCTGACTCTCCCTCTAGTTAAATTCCATTGAGGACGACAACATCTAGCTGTTCAACCTGCGTCTGTCTGCTCGGAGTCATGCTTAACACTGGCACTAGTGAGGTAACGCACCGTTATACAGCCTCTCTCGTCATCACAGATAAAACAGTTTTTACCCTTTTCTAACGTCATTACTTCTCACAGAGACCTGAGAACATTATGGCACATATACAGCTAATCTGTAACCATAGCCTCGGCTCACCATGCCTGCGCTACATACAATGCCAATAAAACTAAATATCTTCTGCTTTTGTGTGATCTTCGTTCCCCTGTTTCTTTCATATCCAAGTGCCTATCTCAAATCCCTTAAATGCCGCAATTATAAATATTTCGCCACTCCCCATTGCTGTGCGTGCCAAGCTCCGACCTGTCCGATTGGAAATCAATAGTCTCGCACAACACGTCATTAAACTTACCCTCTCGCTCACTGTAAAGCTGTGACATCCAGTAATGGACATTTGGAACTTTTGTAAAAAGATGCTGACTATCTACCCAGTCTTTGCTTCTCATGCTTTATAAAATTCTGTCCGTTCTCTGTTCACCGAGGAAAACAGAGCCCGCAAATCCAAACTTTCCTTGTAACCAAAGCCCTCCAGTCCAGGCATAATCCATGTGAAACTGTTGTCCGCCATCTCTAGATTCAGTTCTGTTTCCTCTAGAACTGCACAATGTGATCTAATTAATAATTTCTACCACTATAACACAATAGTCAAACACATCCAATGCGTCTATGATGAGGGCAAGATACCGTTCTCCTCCTTCTACATTTGGTCTTCATGGCACAGAAGAGCAGGATGTGTAATTAAACGTGCGGGGGCGGTGGTTCCCTGAAAATGAGGGTGGTAAAGCTATGCCACCATTGTTACCAAAGGTTGTTTCTGCAGATACCCAGTCATCTTGGATTTGTTGAAATCCTGAGATATTTCTTTGAAATTTAACGAGCGAATGCCGTCGCCTGATGCACGAACGGCTCTGGAAAGACAGGACGGCGACTAAACACTCTTCTCCCAGCATGGATTGTGGCACATTCTAACGATATTCAATGCGCGTCATCTTATTGGTCCACCTGTTATTATCAATGTTATAATGACAGTTAACTGAAGCCGATCGCCTTTGCTGAAAAGAAGAATTAAACAGAGCAATTTTGTTTTACCATTCACGAAATGCGAAAGAGAATTGCACAGACACTCCCCGTGAAAGCGTTTCCTAGTAACATCAAATGAATGTCATTCTAGTTATGTTTGAAAAGCTCAATATAGTAGATAATGACACAATGAGTGAGAAGCAGTTCCCACTGCATAGCTGTTCAGTGGATTGTTGTCCAAGAGACTAACGCCAACACCGACTAATTTAGTACTGTTTCTGACTGGTGGAAAATAATTCCTCAATCAATTCCTGAAGGCATCTGGCACAATTTGTAGAACTGATTGCTGCTTCAGACAGAAAGCGGAATATACCGCAATTTCCAACACCGTCAAAGTTTACAGCTTGGTACTTGCAGCACTCGTTGTTCCAGGTAAAGTTGTCTCTGATCAGGCATCCTACATCTCGATGCTCATCTGCTGTGCAGAGGTTCATTTCTGTTGCAGGACAATGAAAAGAAACATTCGCCGTTAATTCAGATTCTAAATGTTTTACCTGTCAGTTTAATGGTTTAATCTTACATCGGGATATGACTGAGGCATTTGCTACGCGCACACACACACACACACACACACACACACACACACACACACACACACACACACACACACACACACACACACACACACACACACGTATATATATATATATATATATATATAGAACACAGTAGGTTAGGCGACATCCAGCAAGGGGGATAAATTTTCGACTTTCTGCGTCAAGACCCCGCATGACGACTTAATCTGGACAGTTTGTACAGATACTGCTCCATGTAGCATCATGACACGGAAAGAAATGGCTCACCAGACACAATCAGCGGCGAGTGCGCTCCCTGCCGTGGGATCTGTCTCTAAACTGCACATTTCCGCTCGTAATACCGTAGATGTAAGAGACTCGCTGATGTAAGTGAAATACCTCCCTTGTTCTTCCTGTGCTATCTTTACAAAGTGAGGGAAATATAACGATATTGTTTTTAAGCGATCCAAATATTCAGATTGAAATTGCAAAGTAATTCATAGGCTGTGTAGTGTATTTCAGTAAATTAAACTAAATGGTAGTATCGTTTCCTTTAAAAAAAAAATTGAATTAAATAAAATATGGCCGACGTACCGAGATAACTCCATCCTGAATATTTCAGATGAGTGAACTTGTTACCTGCCAGTCGATCTTCACTCAACAAAGATGACGCTCACCAGCCAGAAACCGCTTCAGTTCACCATCACCATCTTAAACCCGTTCCGAATCAACGCCGACAGAGATTATCCTTAAGTCACTCATAGTGATAACACTGATTTTAACCATATTACACAACAGCACGGAAACAGGCCAACTCAGCCATTCTAGTCCGTGCCGAACGCTTATTCTCACCTAGTCCCACTGACCTGCACCCAGCACATGACGCTCCATTCTTTTCCTGTCCATATACCTATCCAATTTTACTTTTGATGGCAATATTGAAGCTGCCTACACCACTTCTACTGGAAGCTCGTTCTACCCAGCTACCACTGAGTAAATAAATTCCCCCTCGTGTTACCTCTAATCTTTTGCCCCCTAACTCTCAACTCATGTCAACTTGTTTGCATCTCCCCTACTCTGAATGGAAAAAGCCTATCCACGTCAACCCTATCTATATCGCTCATAAATTTAAATACCTCTATCAAGTTACCCCTCAACCTTCTACGCTCCAAACAATGACCTAACTTGTTCAACCTTGCTCTGTAACTTAGGTGCTGAAGCCCAGGTAACATTCTAGTAAATCTTCTCTGAACTCTCTCTATTTTGTTGACATCCTTCCTATAATTCGATGAACAGAACGGTACACAATTCTCCAAATTTTGGCCTTGTGCAATTTTAACATTACATCCTAACTCCTATACTCAATGCTCTGATTTATAAAGGCCAGCATACCAAGATTTCTTCACCACCCTATCCACATGAGATTCCACCTTCAGGGAACTATGCACTATCGCTCCTAGATCACTCTGTTCTACTGCATTCTTCAATGCCCTACCATTTAACATGCATGTCCTATTTTGATTATTCCTACCAAAATGTAGCAACTCACACTTATCAGCATTAACCTACATCTGCCATGTTTCACCCGACTCCTCGAACGGGCCTAAATCTCACTGCAACCTTTGAAAATCTACTTCACTATCCACAACGCCACCTATCTTAGTATGATCTGCACTCTAACTAATCCCAATTAGCACCCCATCACTCAGATCATTAATGTATATGAAAAATAACTTTGGACACAGTACGGATCCATGGATGTACGAATGATAGGTGTATGGAGAGATATGATGGGAGTGGGCAGTTTAAATGATTTTGCACATAGATGGACCAAATGGCCTGTTTCTGTGCTATACCTTTCCATGGCGCTATGAATCTATGATCCAGAATGCTGAACCACTGCCCCTGCATCAGATCTACGGTCATACATTCAGCTACTTGTAACACCTGCTCAACAGGCAGGTATATGTCTAGTGGAAGACTCCTCCCGTCTTCGCAGGTGCTATGGAAAACAAGTTAATGCAGTGACGCACACGCAATATCAAACTCAGATCAGATACCGTTATAGAATATACTTTAAAGATTTTACTACAACTAAAAGGTTACTAACAATACAGTGTATACGAAGGAAAATAAAATAAAATAAAAGGTGCAAAAACTTATCAACGTTCAGTCAGTTTACTGCACATCGTTGGAGCTCAATCATCGAACCACTCGACCCCTCGTCGCTTTCCGCCGACCTCCACGTCCTTGCACCAGGGTCCACCCTGTTGGTCGACCAAGCGGTGCAGCACTCGTCCACCTTCTTCGGCTTCCTGTTCCCGACTCCCCGAAAAGACCTCAAAAAACCCCAGCTCCCAAACCCACAAGACAAATAATATTTCCCCATTGGTTAACAAATGAGTACAGTTCCGATATCAGCAAGTCTAAAGCGAAACAACTGCGAGGGAAACCACTTATCTTACAAAGAAGCATTCCTACTCCTAACAAAACAACTAAGCCATTTTGATTAACATACAGTTAATTGTACATTCTCCCCCACTAGCAAATGTCACGCCCTCATGACATTACCAGAGTTCCACAAGGCTTTTAGCAACACACAAAACCCAACCCAGGTGTAGAAAGCAGCGACATAACTACCCAGAGTAGCAGAAATCACACTCGGTTTTCTTGGCAGCGCACAGGTCAACCACTCCAGGGGGGCGCCTACTTCTCTGAGATCTCCGTACCCCTTCTGCCAACCCTTCCGCCTCAGACACCACAGGGGACACTACTGTGGGACCCCCATCTTCCCCCTCACTGGGCTCCCTCTTCACCTGAGGACCGTCTGGCTCGAATTCCGGTTCCACGCTCTCACCTCCCAACGCTGGCTGCCTCTCCGTCTGACCATCAACACCCTCCCTCCTCTCAGTATGGGAAAGGCCAGGAGCCTCCTCTTCTGATACTGGAGCACTAGCGAATGGGAACAGGGGCCACCCAAATAAATCGTCGTCTTCCGAATCATGATCCATTCCCGGGTTAAATACCGGTCCCGGCTCTTCGGCAGCGGGCATTTCACTCGCTCCGCTCCCTGGCAAAGTCCTTGTACTAGGCGGAATCTCGCACTCTGGCTCTATGTCCAACTGCTCCGTTTGACCCAGGGGTAGCAGGTGATTCCGATAGACTACTTTGACAGGCCCATTCCTCTCCTCGGGTTTCACCCGGTAAACTGGTAGTTTCGGCATCTGGCTCTCTATTACATAGTGGGTAGCCGCCCATCGATCTGCAAACTTGTGCTTACCGGGGAGTCCCAAGTTCCGTAACAGGACTCGGTCGCCCGGCAATAATTTAGCAAACTCCACCTTTTGATCAAATCTCCACTTATTTCTCTGATTTTGTTTCGTAGCCGCCGCCTCGGCCAACTCGTACGCCCTTTGCGGCTCCCTCCTTATATCGGACACATACTTTAGGTAGGGCTTCCCCGGTAATTCACCGGCTTCAGTCCCAAAACACAAGCCAATGGGCAACCTCGATTCCCGCCCGACCACAGATAGTAAGGCGAGTACCCTGTAGCATCATTGCGAGTGCAATTGTAACAATGAACCAATTGTCCAATATGTCGAATCCGCTTACTCTTCTGCCCAACCTCCAGCGTCCCGACAGGGTCCAGTTAAACCTTTCCGGCGGAGGATCACACTGTGGGTGATAAAGTTTAGTCCTGGATTTCTCACCCTCAAGCATTGTCAGTAATTCAGAGATAAGCCGGCACTCAAAGTCCCGCCCCTGATCACTATGGATCCACCGGGGAAGGCCATAATGAACAAAACACTTCTCCCATAACACCTTCGCCACTGTCGTCGCTTTCTGATCCTTAGTGGGAAATGCCTGAGCATAGCGAGTGTAATGATTGATAATAAATAAGACATTCGCGGTGTTGTTGACAGGCTCAATCGACAGAAAATCCATACATACCAGGTCCAGAGTTCCCACACTTTGCAAGTGCGACAGTGGAGCCGCCGACGCTGGCAGTGTCTTCCTGCGGATGCAACGACTGCATTTCCTACAGTATTCTTCGAACTCCTCCCTCATCCGGTGCCAGTAGAACCGGTCTTTGAGTAACCTGTAGGTCTTCTCAACCCCCAAGAGTTCGGAATCATCATGCAAGGCCTCTAGAAGAGTCTGCCGATACTTCTCCGGCATGACCAGTTGTCAACGCCGGGGTTGGTCCGGAGGCGGCGTGACCCGGTACAAGACTTGGTTCTTCAACTTTAACCGAGGCCACTCCTTCAATAACTGAGTCACGAACGCGTGTTTCGCCTTCTCAGCTAATGCCACCTTCCCCTACTCTACCGCCCTCCACACAGTGCCAAGGCCCAGGTCATTTTGCTGAGCAGCTGCCACTTCCCCCGGAATCTGTTCCGGCAAATGTTTAGTCCGTAGTGGGTCAGGTTACAGTAAGCTAGGGTTATGGTGTTAGTAAATACCCCCAAATGGTCCACGGCTCGCTCCAGTCTTCCCCTTCCCTCGGCTTTCACAGTAATAGCAAACTGACACATAGCCTTCACTCCAGGAGCAGGGATGCTCTCCCGCTCCTCGCCTTTCTCCTGTTCCCCTGGCTCCCGAAGCGACAAAGCTTCCGCATCGACATTCCTGCTTCCTGGGCGGTACTTCAGGATGAAATCATATAACGACAAGGCCGCCAACTACCGATGTTCTGTAGCATCCGGTTTAGCCGATGTCAGAATATAAGTGAGAGGACTGTTATCCGTTCTCACCTCAAACTTGGTTCCGTACAGGTAATCGCTCAACTTGTCCACCACCGCCCAGTTCAACGCCAGGAACTCCAACTTGTGAGTGGGATAGTTTCTCTCAGATGGCGACAAGCTTCGGCTAACAAACGCCACCGGTCTCAATGCTTTGTCATGCTCCTGGTACAGAACAGCCCCGAGAACCTCTCGGCTGGCATCCGTGTGCAGCACACATGACGTCTGGGGATCGGCAAAAGCCAACACCAGGGCCTGGGTCAGCGTGCTTTTCAACGATTGGAATACCGCTTCACATATACTATCCCATCTCGAGTCAAAAGATTCCGCCGGGCTCCAGTATCCTATAGCGTCTTGCCCCCGGTCCCCCTTCCTCTTCTTTCCCATCGGGGGATAGCCACACAACTGCTGAGTCAACGGGTGACATATTTTAGCGTATCCTTTCACGAACCGGCGTTAATACCCACAGAACCCCAAAAACGAGCGCAGAATGCTGACCTTCTGAGGTCTTCGCCAGGTGGTCACGGCCTCTGTCTTAGTGGAATCAGTAGCCACTCCCTCTCTCGAAATAATGTGGCCAACATAGCTGAACGACGACTTGCAGAACTGGCAGTTGTCCAGTAAAAGATTCAGCTTTTCGTCCTCAAGGCGGCTTAATACCTTTAACAGCCTCTCCTCATGTTCCTCCAAAGTCGATCCAAACACTATCTAATCGTCCAGGTACACTAGCACGTCCAGCAGATTCATATCCCCAACAGTTCTCTCCATGAGCCTCTGGAAGTTGGCTGGGACTCCCGATATGCCTTGGGGCATTCGTTCGAACTGAAAAAAAACCCAGCGGGTAGATAAAGGCCGTCTTCTCTTTATCGCCCTCACTCATCGGGATATGGTAAATCCCACTTCTTACGTCCAGCACACTGAAGGACTTCGCACACACTCAGGCAGGCCAACGCGTCCTCGACCCTTGGGACGGTATATTGATCAGGGACAGTTCGCCGTTTCAAAGTCCTATAGTCAACGCACATGCGCACCTTCCTATTCTTCTTCCCTGCCACCACTAGTAGGGACGCATAGGGACTTCGAGACTCAGCTGTGAATCCTGCTTCCTTTAACTTGCCAAGTGTTGCCGCACATCCTCAATGTCTGCTGAGGCCAGCCGACGGGATCTTCCTCGGAACGGTGTGTCCTCCATCACCCGGAATGTGTGGCGAGTGCTTTTGGAGCAGCCTACATCAAACTCGCCCCGTGACAAAAAACAGCTTCCATCTTCAGCATCTTCTCCGCTATAATACGTTTCCACTCAGGGGACACAGGAGAATCCCCGAAGTTAAAAGCTTCAGCTCTCAGCTCACTTCGATGCTGCAACCCTGCCCCGTTCGGGGGACTCACCAGTGCGCTGGACATTACCGTCACTGGGAACAAATGTGCCAGTGGCATCCCTTTGTTAAAGGTGATTCCACTCTCCGTAGTGTTCCCCTTGGGGGGGCTCCCCCTTCTTCGAATACCGCTCACAGAGAGGGTCTCCAGAAAGTCTCCATCCCTTTCTCTTTACAAACTCCCAGGAGCCGTCGCACATCTGGGGAGTTAGTCCCCACCAGGAGGGCAGCACCACCTGTTTCCAACGGGTCCGGGCACACCAACACCAAAGTCTCAATAGCTTCGGACACTCCCACATTGCTCTCCGAGAACTCCAATCTCACTGATAGGTACCCTTCGTACCTCGCACACACCCCAAATCTGCAGGGCGTCAATGGGATTACGGGCAAATGTTTTAGACATTGGTTGTAGAACGACCGGTACAATAAGGTCACCTGCGATACATATCAAGAACGGCTGTTGCATAAACTCCCGCTATCCGTAGAGGCTCACTGGCATGGGGTCCTATCAGCCCATCCGGAATAAAGGCGGGGAACCTGGTGGTCCCGAGGCTGCTCTGTGGGAAGTTGTTCCTCCAGAGGCTCCAGTCCGTTCTCTCACTGAGCATCTCCTAAGTTTCCGTTCTTAGTCGCAGGAGGACTTGCCCTCCGCGATACTCCTTGTCTCTCACAATCCCACCGAAAGTGTCCCTCTCCATAGCTATATCATACCCTCGGCCGCTTACAGTCCCGCCTGAAATGTCCCTCTTTCCCACAGTTAAGCAACACGCTGCCCGCCGCCCCTCCTCTTCTAGGACGGCCGCCGCTCCCAGTCCACTGTCCCAGCCCCCGGGAGTGTGTACTTTCCCAGTCTTTCCACTCTGGAGGGGGATCCCTGCTCCCTTGGCGTTTTTCAGTCCGCCACCCAGCCACCACTTCCTGTGTCGCTGAGGATCGCTTCCGGCGGCCCGAGCCCCTTTTACGCCCCAACGCTCTCTCTTCCTCCCGTTCCTCTCTAATCAGTTGCCCGAACGATGCCTGCTGGACAGTCCAAGCCACCTTGTCCTCCTCCAGAGAGCCACTGAATATCTGACTCTTCCTCACGCTTGCCACGTCAGGCGCCTTCACTACCCGCCGGCACTGCAACCCCGTAAGCATCCCCTCCATCCGAAATATGTACTCACAGAGCTTTTCCTCTCTCAATTGTTCCAGACGTTGAAACTCTTCTAAAAGCAGCCAGGGTTCCCTTGATAATCCAAACGCTCCCTCCAAATCTTATATACATTCCTCTACTGAAGCCGCAGGCTTTTCAGGTTTCAACTCCCCAACTGCCTTGACCGCCGCACCCCTCACACTTCTCACCAATCGCTATCTCGTCTCCTCATCGGATCATGGCCACTCCTCTATCATCAAAGACGTATGCTCGATCCAGGTCTTATAGCCCATCTCCCCGTCCGGAGTAGTCTTGGCTCCTGAGAACAACCACAACGTCATCCGTGGCCTATAAGCCATTCCCACCAGGGAATTAAGAATGGCCTCCAGCTCCAAGGCTTACTGGGGAGAGGATCCAAGTCACGCCTTCACCCTCTGACCCCGATTTACTAGTGATGGGCACCACCCCGGGGGCCAGCTCTAGCTCTAGCTCCTCTTGAGGTGTTTCATCATCCTCAGTCTCGGAGAAGGTGTGGCGTACCCACGGCCCAGCCTCCCCTGGAACACTGACAGTCGCTGGCAGATCCAACGTCATGATGTCGGCACTCGTACGAACCAACACCCAGCTAGACCCTACCTCTTTCTTACACTGTCTAGCTACAAGTTCCACCTGACCGATACCTTTTACCTAACTCAACCCCCGCACTAACGCCTCTCCCGTAACCCCAAAATCTACTCCACTCACCACGCACGCGTCATGCGACGGTACATTTTCTAAACCGCTTCAGCTCACCATCTCCGCACTACTGACTGCGCGATTCCACAGCCCCTGAAAATACAATCCCGTGTCGAGCACTCCATAAATGTAACACATGCTCAACAGGCTGGTATATGTCTAGTGAAAGAACTCCAGCCACTCTATAAACCCTCCTCCCGTATACGCAAGTGCTGTGGAAAACAAGTTAATGCAGTGACACACACGCCATATCAAACTCACATCAGATACCGTTATAGAATGTACTTCAAAGATTTTATTACAACTAAAAAGTTACTAACAATACAGGATATATGAAGGAAAAGAAAGAAAATAAAAGGCGCCAAAACTTATCAGATTTCAGTCAGTTTACTACAAAGCGTTGGAGCTCAATCATCGAACCACGCGACCTCTTGTCGCTTTGCGCCGATCTCCACGTCCTTGCACCACGGAACACCCCGGTGGTCGACCGAGCGGTGCAGCACACGTCCACCTTCTTCGCATTCCTGTTCCCGACTCCCCGAAAAGACTGCGAAAACCCCCGCTCCAAACCCACAAGACAAAACAAAATTTCCCCATTGTTTAACAAACTAATACAATCCCGTTATCTGCAATTCTAAAGCAAAACCACTGCGAGAGAAAGCACTTATCATAACAAAGCATTCCTACTCTTAACAAAACGAAGTAGCCATTTTGATTAACATACACAGTACATTGTACATACTCTAACTTTCCTTTCCTTCCTCCACAACCACACGGTATCGGGAGTAACCCCGAGATTACAACCCTTCAGGTCCTGCTCTTTAAGTTCTTCCCTAATTCTCTATATTCACAGAACAGGAAATCATCTCTTTTCTACCTGTGCAATGGTACCGACGTGAACCACCACCTCGGGCTGAATAAACGCTGACCTCATTCAGACATTTCTCCAGATGCTTGGAGACGTCCCTGACCCTGGCACCAGGGAGGGGACACTCCGCTTTATGATGGCGCTGATGATGCACAGCGATCACTTGTCGGTATCAGACAAAACCACGAACTACTTTATGAATCACACAATCTCAGCAAAACGAGCACTGCAATCAATAGACTGTGGCTTGCCATTCGGAGCTGAGTTTTCAGCCGCCTATACGAGCTGTAATTTTTGCGGTGTAAACTGCAGTTTTGAAGCAGCGGGACGGTTGTGCGTGGCGCATACGGCCCAAATCGAGGCGACGGGGCCCGGGCCGGAGAGTGGAGAATGAGACAATGTTTGGCCGCTCCTGGAGCAGACTTGGAGGTGATTCGATGTGACAGAGCTGAGGCGTGACAAGCGGACGGAATGCAGAGTATTTCCTGACCTGGCCTTTACCCAGTGAGCCCCAGAGCCACTCTCAGCTCCTCGGCTTCTCCTTCATTCTGAGGAAAGCAAAGCCAAACCATCCAGTCCCACCTCATCACGGAAAGGCCACACGCCAGACAACATCCCAGTGAATCTGCTCTACACTGTCAGGGAGGTTCATTACTGCTACCATGGGATTAGCGGGGGGAGTAGGTCGCAGATCACAGTGCAATCATGTTCTTCCTACAGTGTGTCGCCCAGAACTGCACACAGTACTCCAGCTGTGTGGGAAACCAAGTATTAGCAAGCTGGTGCCTGACACCTCTTTGTTTTTCTAAGATAGGGACATGTTCGGCACAACTCTAAGGGCCGAAGGGCTGTATTGTTCAGTAGGGTTTCTATATTTCTACGTTTCTATGATCTGCAACAATGGAAGTGAATGTCTTGATAAAAAAAAAAATCTCATGCAGTATTATTCTGGAAACAGCAACTAAACCTAATATTGCCATGGCCACGGTGTGGCGAGTGATGCATTGGGTAAGACCGTATTTCCAAGTACCAGGGTCACAATTACATTTAAATTCAAATAAAGAAAGGAAACAGTAAAGCGGAGATTTCAATTGATCAGTACCAGTTGAGCTGCTTAGCAGAATATTTGTCCGGGTCGGGCCACTGTCAGAGTTGCCGCCAGGATGCCAAAACATGTATGCAGGCCCGAGTTGAAAATCAGATTTCCAATCAGACCGCTACTCGACCGCAAAGTCCAGCTGCGAAGATTCTATTTCGTATCTTCCAGGCTACGCACGGTGTCTAAAACTGGAATCTCAGTTCGATCTGGAATAAGAGCAGGGTGCCCTCCGACCTGTCCGCCATGCGGGGTGAATTACAATCCACTCGCCAAATCAAGGGAATCTATTACAGTCCAAATTATTTTTAAAAGTTCCCAAGTTCAGGAAAAGGAGTAAAACAGATTTTGCTAATTCTACGTGACGTCGTGTAAATGCCTTATGTTAACGCATTACACTTGGTGAATTCCGAAATGAATTATATTAATAATGACAACATTAGATATTTTAAAAGAGTTTATCCGTTTAAATATTTTGGCACGTTTTTTTCGCCAGATCGGCAGAGGTATTTAAAGTCAAAATTGAGTTTTTCTTAACTCTCGAGATAGCAAATGTTTCTCAGGATATCTGGGGCAGCGATTCATGTCATCGCATTTACTGTGAGCTGCCTGCCTCTGACCGCCACGCCTCGAGGTACCACCGAGGCTTCCCAGATTTGTGCTGGCGCAGAGCAAAGGGATTAATCGTTGGAGCGGGATCCGTTCCAACAATGAGCGGTGGGATCTGTCTGGTGATCAGCATCAAAGAATCCGCTGTAAAAATAAAACCGCAGAAAAGAAATCTAAATCAAATCGAATCATGCCTAATTCCAAAGTTCAACATAGTTTGTAACTATTTAGGTAGAGAGGAATAAATTCCTAAATGGGAAGAATAATGTAATAGTACAGGAATTATATCCCCTTCCGAATGTCACGATGAGAATCAGAAATAATCAGTGGTGGGGAAATGATGGAGACGCTGTTCGAGGACAACATCCTTTTTACCAACAAATTAGGGACAGACAGAAAAAAAATCACCAAAGTGGAGGAAGGATATTTAAATGGAGATTAAAAAATGTAATGATCATTTGGGGTTGAAACGAGTACTGCAAAATATAGTCACCGTCTTGATCTAATAACTAAAATCAGGCTTGGCCTCTGGAGGCCTTCGGTGAAGTCAGAGATCGCGGGGCTATTAGCAGTGCTGAATTTAAAAAAAAAACATATGCGAGCGCTTTCGAAGCTGCTTTTTGAGTTTGAGATCCGTTGGGTAATTAGCCAATTGGCAAGGACCAATAAAAAACAAGTAGTTTTAAGCGGAGTCCCTCTTCTGTGAGAAGCCCAATGGAGGAGTCTGAGGTCTGAAGCTTTGGTAGGAGATCCTTTCGCAAGCAGGTACGGGTGAGTAGTATGTAAGAGCGGGTAAGGAGATTTTTATTGTAGTTAACTATAAAAAGACCTCATAACAACTGATTAAATAAATGAGATATTCAGGACCAGTTGATATCTTGTTGCTTTATGACTAGGGAATTGGTGGACCCCGTTGTGCTTCCTGTTGACCGTATTTGCAGCAAGTGTTGGCTGCTTAAGGCGCTCAGGTCCAAGCTGATGACCTGTAACCCGAGGCTCAAGCAATGTGTTAAAGAAGTGTGGAGAAGAATTACCCACGCACTATGTTTCAGGGGGCAGTCGCACGTAAAGTCTGAATAGCTTGAATTCGGCTGTGGCCATGGACAAGAGGGTTTGTCTGTGAGTGGGGCGAGTAAAGAATCCCAGTTTAGTGCTGGAGGACCATCAGTCCTTGAGTTCTGCCAGCAGCTCTGAGATGGCTGCTCACTGTGAGGATGAGATAAGTGAGGGAGCGTTAGAAAGGTTTGAGCAAACAAACTGTGTCACCTTGGCTCACAAGTTATTCTGCGGGCGGTGGGACGAGTGCAAGAGGGGAAATTTTGATGTAATTGGGAATAATATCGGCAGAGAATAGACAGAATCTGTGCAGTAGGGTTGGAGCGCCCTGGAAACGGTGTTGTCTGCCTTGCGTCCTGATTTGAGTCATATTCTCTGACATCCAGATAAGTTTGCTGTGTTGGGGGTGGGGAGGTTGATGAAAGATCCATGAGGTGATCCACATTGCTACCGGTGGTAGATAAGAGGTTCTGCTGAGGGAATTTCAGGAGTTAGGGACTGGACTAAAAAAAATACGAATCGATTAGTTTATAATATGGGGATTGTGACTTGAGCCATGAGAAAATTAGGACAGGGTTAGCAAGAACAGGGCATTATGAGTCTGGAGGACCGGTGTTTGAATTTGTGGGTCACTGGCACCAGCATTGGGAAGGGAAGAAGCTGTTCTAATGAGATGGGCTACAGGGCAAACTATACTGCGACGTGGGTCCTGGCGGAAGTAAAAGTAAAATCCATAGAAGGTATACCATGGCATCAGAAGATGTAGAAACTTTGAATGTAAAGTTAAGGAACTGTAAGCGTGAAAAGAATGTCCTGATATTAAATGTGTAAACATACAAACTGCAGTCAGGATTAAATTTACAAATCAGGATGGAAGATAGAAAAGTGCAATCCTATGATAGTCATGGGATTTTTCAATATTCAGGACAAAGGTAAACTCTTTTTGTCTTGCTGGAGTTGTACAATATGGTTTTTGAGCAACTTGTTGACAAGCCCACTAAGGGAAAGTAAAGTCTGGATTAGGCGATATGTAATCAATTAGTTTTCAAAAGGAAACTGAAGGCAAAGGGACACTTAGAAAACAGTGGTCAAAATGTGTCAGTATTTGCATTGCAGTGATTCAGAACATATATGCTCTGTCCATCCCACAGAACAAGAAACATTCTCAAAGGAGCAAAAGGCAATAAGAGATGTCAAAGAAAATATAATAGCAAAAGAGAGGATTTACAACATAGAAAAAATGGGAAGCTAGGAGTTTTGGAAGATTTTAAAAAGCAGTCAAAGGCAACTAAAAAGCAACTGGATGAAATGTGAAGGTATGCTAGACTGAAATAACAAATCTTTAAAAGGTCTTCTTTTTTAGTTAAACATATAAATGGATATAAATTAAAAATGACATGGATGGACATTGGACCTCTGATAAATGGACTGGAAAAAGAGTATTGAGGACGAAGAAATGGTAAAGGGACTGAATTCGTATTTTGTGTTAGTCTTTAGTGTGGAAGACTCCAGTAACATCCCACAATGGAAGAAAGTCAAGGGTCAGAGTTTTTAATCAATCATAAGGATAAGTTTCTTCGGAAGATGAAAGTTTTAAGTTAGATATGTCAGATAGACTGTACTCCAGAGTTCACGAAAAGGTAGCTGAAGAGATTGAGGAGGTACTAGAAGTGATCTATTCAGAATCACTATAGTTTGGAATAGTTTTCGAGTTCAGGAAAATCATGAATTCCACTCTGCTCTTTAAGAGTGGAATACTTAAAGAGCAGCTAACGGAAATGTAAGGAGAAATGAATAATGAGTTTAAGACTTACATGCGTGAAACATTCGCAGGTGGACTGTTTCGAAATTGTTATATGGTTATATGGGCATTTTTGGTTTATCAACGGCTTTTGATTCTATTATTGACAGTAAGGTTTCGCAGGCACACACTCATCCACACATGCTTTAATGAAGTCTGTAATAACTGTGGCGTGCCCATTGAGACGCGAAGATGAATCTCTGAATACAATCCTTTCACAGATTCAAAGAGGTCCTGCAAGCGCCCCTGCAACTCCCTTGTCAATACATTTTCAATCCTCAGTACTGATACTGCAGACGTCAGTATCTGCCTATATTTAGGGAGTAGAACTACAGCCAGACTTTCCAGTGTGGTAAAAGTGGAAGATCTGGAAGATATTTTTCTGCTTGAGTTAAATCCTGTTGATAAATGTTCAATCAGGCCGGAATGGGAGCTTTGCACAATGAACTGCTGAAATGGAAGCGATTCCGAGGCCTCTCCCGTCGCACGGAAAGAAGTGCATGTGTGAAAAGCGCCGGTGCAAAAACAGTCAACGAACAACTTCGAGGTGACCATTTGAAATATCCTGTGCTCGGACAACCCAATGTCAAATCGCTCTGTCGCATTGGTTTCTTGTTTGTTTCCCAGTTAGTATCCCCGTCGGTCACGGGGAAGACGGAGGATAATTTCCCCGACAGGAAATGGTTTTGCTGTTTCCATAAATGTAATTGCAACTCGGATTTTCGAAGTAAATTGAAAAGGTTTAAAGAGGTTAAATCAGAGTTTGGCGTTCAAGTGATCGGTTCTTTTGGGATGTGGAAATGTCGATCTGCAGTGAACCCGGGAAGGGAGAGTCACCCGATAGGAATGGACTTTGTGTTCAGCTTCGTGAAATCTCCCCTCAGCGACTCTATCTCAGAGCCATTCGGCGTAACACGCGGTGACAGAGAAAAACTTTTTCCGGAAATATTTGCTTCTGCCGCCTCTGCCACATTTTAAATGTAAAACAAAGGATGTTGTTACGCTGGATTTAAGGTTTCCAGTTGAAAGAGACAGAAAGGAGAGGGCGAGTGGAATCGGTGCCTTCACCCAGCTCAGGCCACCCTGCAGAGACTCCATGAGACTCCTTCCGTCTAACTACGAGGTCGGAGCTGTGCAAGGTCATCGACCTGAAACGTGAACTCTGTATCTCCCTCCACAGACGCTGCTCATCCTGCCGAGTATTTCCGGCAGTTGTAGCTCAGGAACAGTCATGTTTCGATGACCTCGGGATCGGTGCTGTCCTCATCCGTCCCGGGATACAGTGATTACGTCCCAAGTAAAATGTCCTTCTTTGAGGATTGTGTACTTGTGGCCGAATGTTTTATCAATGCACTGGGAATCTTATTGGTATTTTCGCTTTTAATTCTGACAAGTATGCGGTTCCAGCGTTTTCTGTTTTATATTATCGGCTACCCCCTGATGCAAACCATGCAAAACAGATTGTAAAAAAGCCGGGTCACAGCATCGATTACCATTCAGCATTTTCCAACACCGGAATGGACCAATTATGGCGGACTTCTTCAATTTGTCTCCGTGACGCAGTCGGTGAGCGCGTTTGGCTGTGAACTGAAATGTTGTTGGTGGAGCCCACCCGGGGACGCTCGTGATCCAGTAGTTTTTGCTGCGCGTTGTCATTCAAGCTGGGAAACGCTCCGCTGTCCGGAGACCGGCGTTTCCTGCTACAGTGCCAGCACGTTCTGTGGGAATTAATATTGTTTTTGTCAGTTACCGACATACAGTGAAATGCTGCTCTTTCACACTGTTCTTAGTGATCATATCATTACACAGTGCATTGAGAAAGAACGATATAAAACAATAACAGAATGCAGAATAAAATTTAACAGCAATAGAGAAAGGACAGTGCAGATAAATAATTAAGTGTAGCATCATAACAGGGTGGATTGCGAGATCAAGTGACTTTCTTATCCTACTCGGAACTATCTGGATACCAGACCCAAACAGCTCCCTTCTACCACCATTCACTTCTGTCTGGCGGAACTTGTCCCGACTCAATAATTTCTCCTTCGACTCCCCCCATTTCCTACAAATAAAAGTGGTAGCCACAGACATTGGCATTGGTCCGAGCTCTAACTGTTTGTTTGTTTGTCGGCTACTTGGGAAAGTCTATCTTGCAAGCCTACATTGGTATCTATCCCTAACATTTCCTGCACAACGTAAACGACTGCATTGCTGCTGATCCTGCTGAGCTCATCCACTTAATTAACTTTGCCTCCAACTTCCACCCTGCACAAATTTTTACCTGGTCCATATCTGACAGCACCCTCCCTTTTCTCGATCTCTCTGTCTCTATCTCTAAAGACAGTGATGTCTATTATGACCACGTCGTTTCTCACAGTTACCTGAAATATAACTCTTCCCACCTCGTTACTTGTAGAAATGACGCTTTCTACCCTCAATTCCTCCGTCTTCGCCGCATCTGCTCGCACGGTAAGGCGTTTCATTCAAAAACAAAGGGGATATCGTGTTTTTTTTTTCAAACAAACTGGTCTCTCATTCTCCACCATCAAAGCTGTCCTCAACATAATCTCTTTCATTTTGCTCACGTCTGCCCACACCGCATCCTCACGCCCTCCAGCAAGGATAGGGTTGGTATTGTCCTCACCTACCTACACCCAGTCTCCGCCTCCAGCTCTGTAACTTCCGTCATCTCCGGCGGGATCCCACCACCAATCACATCTTCCCCTCCCCCTCTACTTTCTTCAGGGATTACTCCGTATGTGAACCCCATGTGCGTTCGTCCCTCCCACCGCCCTTTCTCGTAGCACTTACCCTTGTGAGTGCAACAAGTGCGACACCTACTTCTACACATCCACCCTCATTACCATTCAGGGACCCAAGCAATCCCTCCAAAAGGCGACACTTCACCTGTGAGTATTTTACAGTCATCTACTGTATCCAGTCCTCCCGGTGTGGCCTCAGAATATCGCTGAGACCTGACACAGATTAGGAGTCCATTTCACCGAGCATCTACACTCAGTCCACCAGTAAAAGCGACATCGTCCAATCGCCTCCTACTTTAATTCCACTTCCTATTCCAGTTCCAACATTGTAGCCGGTGGCCAAAGGCCTAATGTACTGTCCGCTGAGGCCACACTCTGGGTGGAAGAGCAACACATTATATTTCGTTTGGGTGGCCTCCCTTTGGTGGTCCTACCCCTTTTCTTTCTTCCATGGCCTTCAGTCGTCTCCTATTAGATTCCCTGTTCTCCAGCCCAGTATCCCTTTCACCAATCAGCATTTCAAGTCTTTAATTCATTAGCGGCTCCCCCCACCCCCGCCTGTTTGGCCTATCACCTCGTGTTTCTTCCTCCCCTCCCCTCACCGTCTAACTCTGATCCCTCATCGGTTTTTTCTCCAGTCCGGATGAAGGGACTCGGCCCGAAACGTCGACTGTTTTTTTATACAGATGCTGCGTGACCTGCTGAGTTGCTCCAATATTGTCTCTGCCACTTGAAATTACATCATCTGCTGTTTTCTCTTTGTGCTCCACACAAACATATTCATGTGCCGATCTGAGAACATCGTACACCTTTCCGTCTCTGAACCTGGCAGCCAGTTCCAAGCACCCACTCTGTTCCGTCCAAAAAACGTGACCCGCACATCTTCCTTAAACTCTCTCCCACTCCGACCTTAAATTCATTCCCTCCAGAATACTGCACCTGTAAACCAATTCTGGCTATCTACACAACCTATGTCTCTCAGAATTTTCTACATCATAATTTGCTCAAGTTTACTTGCAGGCTCCGATATTCCACTGAAGGCAAACAAACTCAAACAATTTAATCAGGCAACGCTTTGCAAATCGTGCCGATCCCTCCTGTAAAGTGCCCATTCTTGTAGAGTCTGGAATAGAGTCAGAACGGGATTTAACAGGAAAATCCTGGGAGGTTAATTCCATCTCTGGTCCACGACACATTGAATGATACTTAATGAATCAACCTTACACTTACAGCGTGAGTGGATTAGGGTCACTTGGCCCTTGGAGTACTGTGTAGCTCGTGTCTATGTAAGAGGTTTATTTCTTATGTAGCCTAAAAATGTACAACCTGCGATGGCCGGGAATCGAACCCGGGTCTACTGCTTGGAAGGCAGCTATGCTCACCACTATACCACCATCACTCAATGACGATGCAAAAGATTTGAGTAGTCAGGCGTCTCCATTAGTTCCCTGTGACTCCTTCACTCTCCAACTGTTTGCTGCCATAGCATTCCTCACCCTGCTGCAGGTCCTATTTCGGTAAATTAATGTCGCCATCCAGAACAAACCGGAGATATACAACCCGGGGCGAGCATACTCCAGGAATCAGACTGAGTTTGAACCGCGTCGAAGAACTACAAATGTACTAATGGGGTCCTTCCTCACGCATCGCCAAATGGATAAACAAACTATGTTTATAATTGTCCTTTCAAACCACACGCTGATGGGAGCCCTTCCCTTGGACAGACCTTGAACAGAGTAATGACAGAGACGCTAAAGAATCCTGACACTCCTCCTGTCACACAGTGAGAAGGGGATGAATAAAAAGCGCCAGATCCGCACTTAACAAGCAGTCGCCAGATGAATCTGTGAGATCTCCGGTCCCCTGAAATCCCTGTGACAGATTCCATATACACAATAGACAATAGGTGCAGGAGTTGGCCATTCGGCCCTTCGAGCCAGCACCGCCATTCAATGTACTCATAGCTGATCATCAGTAGCGCATTCCTGCCTTCTCCCTATATTCCTTGACTCTGCGATATTTAAGAGCTCTATCTAACTCTTTCTTTAAAGCATCCAGAGAATTGGCCACCACTGCCTTCTGAGGCAGAATATTCCATAGTTCCACAACGCTCTGGCTGAAAAAAGTTGTTTTTTTTTCCTGAACTCCGTTCTAAATGGCGTACCCTTTATTCTTGAACTGTGGCATCTGGTTCTCGACTCCCCCAGCATCGGATACATGTTTTCTGCTTCTAGCGTGTCCAATACCTTAATAATCATATGTTTCAATCAGATCCCCTCTCATTCTTCCAAATTCCAGTGCATACAAGCCCAGTCGCTCCAATCTTTCAAAATATGACAGTCCCGCCATCCCGGGAATTAACCGTGAACCTACACTGCACTCCCTCAATAGCAAGAATGGCCTTCCTCAAATTTGGAGACCAAACCTGATACTCCAGGTGTGGTCTCACCAGGGCCCTGTACAACTGCAGAAGGACCAGTTTGCTCCTATATTCAACTCCTCTTGTTATGAAGGCCAACATGCCGTTAGCTTTCTTCACTGCTTGCTGTACCTGCATGCTTACTTTCAGTGATTTATGTAGAAGTACACCTAGATCTCGCTGTACTTCTCCTTTTCCTAACTTGACACCAGATAGTAATCTGCCTTCCTGCTCTTGCCACCTAAGTGGATAACCTTACATTTCTACCAGATTAAACTGCATCTGCCCACTGAACCAAAATGTCCAAGTCAATCTGCATTCGCTTAACATCCTCCTCATATTTCATACTGCCCCCCAGCTTTGTTTCATCTGCAAATTTGCTAATGTTACTTTTAATCTCTTCATCAAATCATTAATATATATTGTAAACAGCTGCGGTCCCAGCACCGAGCCTTTCGGTACCCCGCAATATCTTTTTATATTCCTCGTTAGATTAATGGTCAGTATCCCCGCCCGCCACGTGGGGGACCGGAGTTCAATTCCCCGATGGGGAGACCGTTTCCTGCTTCAAATACTAACTGGATGCATAAGGGCAATTCTGAGCTAAAAGGAAAAAAAAATGTTGTTGAAGAGATCATTGAGACTGTGGAACAAGTCTGCATTGAGCCTGGAACGGAGAGTTTTCCGAGAACATGGGACGTTGGGTTGAACCTCTTTCCCCGGATATTCCTTCAGCGAGTCTGTATCGAAGCACCGATCGGAGTTAGACTCAGTGACCGAAACCATCACTCTGAACACATTAAACCAGGACCATTGCTGTGAGTTATCAACTCCCGCACGTCTCCTTCAGTGTGGCTGCGTGACTGTGTGGAGAAGACAGGCAAGTGGACACCTGAAACACTTTGCAGAAAACAATCCAAGTGGACCTATATTTAATTCCGGGTGTATAGACATCCCGCCCCTCCTGCAGGCCCCCAAACCTCCGCTCACAATCTACTCAAGTGAATTGGGGGAAGGTCTTGCTGAGCTTTGCTCAGTGGTGACATTTGAACGCTTGCGCACTGAAGCTCCACCTTTAAACCCGACAGTATTGACAGTATGCAGCTGAAGACATGCAGTCCCATTCTCTCGCCCATCGGCAAGAGTCTTTAAAGCAGCCCGAAATAGGGAATACCCGGACCCGAAGCGATAAGTTGAGGTGGTGAAACGGAGAAATCCGGGGGACTCCTCGGCCTGGCAATGTTCTGGCTGTGTTCTGAAAGGCGACCGGTCACGGGGGGAGAGGGAGACAACCGGAGAGTGTCGGGCCGTCAGTGAGAGTGTCTGAGCAATGGTTAGGAGTAGGCGACATGTGCTGATTTAAAACAACAGGAAAAAAATTGTCTGTACGCTTTGCGAGAAACGAAGGTTCGGGGTGTTATTTCAGGTTTGTGTGTGTGTGTGTGTGTGTGTTCAGGATAGTCGGACAACCTGAGAGGGGATAAAGTAGCTTTGTCTAAGAGTTCACAGACTTGGAGAGAAGGGGAAGTGCTTCTTTGTTCCCTGGTGCAGTTTTGGTAAATGGCTACCGTTAAAAGTCTATTAAGGCTGCATTAGGTATTCTTTCAGACGGTATGACAGAATAGTTATCAGCATCATCAGCTGCCATGCCCAGTTTGAGCTTTGACCCGCCTTGGCCCACACGCTCTTGTTTCCGGTCAAGTGGATGACAGAATAACTAATTTAAAACAGTGATACATAGGTTCTCGATTACCCAGGTCATCGAAGGGTATGGGGAGAAGGTAATGGAGTGGGGATGACTGGAAGACTAGGATCTGCCAATGGTTAAATGGAAGAGCTGTCTCGATGGGCTGAATGGCCTATTTCTGCTCCTATATCTTATTGACTTATGGTTTATAAGTACATGGAGCCAGTAAAAAAACAGAAATCACAAGCCCAGACTCTCCTCATCAGACAATCAGTCCACTGCCAGTATTGGCCTGTAAACATTCACTGGACTGATTCCGATACATTGAGATTTTTCCTTGAATAAAGAGACCAAGTCTGTATAAATGGGTTCCCCCGCTTTATATACGGTGTATAAGAAGATGAGAGACATTGATGGTGTGGATCGTCAGAGGCGATTTCCAAGGGCTGAAATAGTTAACATGAGAAGGCACAGATTTAAGATGCTTGGAAGTAGATACAGAAGAGATGTTAGGGGTAAGTTTCTTATGCATTGAGTGATGAGTGCATGGAGTGGGCTGCCGGTGACGGTGGTGGAGGTGAATACGATAGGTTATTTTAAGAGTCTCCTGGTTAGTTAAATGGAGCTAAAAATATCTAGAGGGCTATGCGTATCCCTAGGTATTTTTCAAAATAGCTACATGCTTGGCACAGCATTGTGGGCCGAAGCTGTATTCTGTATTCTGTTGTAGGATTTCAGTATTTCTATAAGGGAAGTATAAGTTCTCAACATTTGTTTCCTGTTCCCCATCAGGAAAATGCCATGTTCACTCCACTTGTAGCTGAAAACAGGATTAGGAACAGCCCAGTCTACCCACGATTCCTCTGCTGACACTGATGTCAGGTGAAACTGCACTCTGGGCCGCCATGACAGGCGTAGCCGATTGCACGACGCTGTTACAGCTCGGGGCATCGGAGTTCAGCATTCAGCCCCTGCAACTTCTTTAACAATTCTCTGTGTGTTCTCCCTGTGGATTCCCTCAGTTTTCTTCGGGTCCTCCTGTTTCTTACCACAGTGCAAAAATGTTCCGGGAAGGTCAACTCACGATTATAAACCACCCTGTGATTAGGCTAGGGTTAAGTCGGCATTGCCAGGTTTTGCTGGGCTGTGTGGCTCAAAGGGTCTATTTTGTTCTGTATATCTAAATAAATCTTGCAAAAACTACAATCCATGTTGTCCAATTTTCCCTATACTAATCCAGACAACATGTTGGGAAATCACTTCTGCACCCTTTCCACAGTCCCCACGTCCTTGCCGTGATGCAGCAAACAGAACTGTACACACGGCTCGAAATGTGGACTAACCCAGTGTTTGGACAGCTGTAACAACTCATCCCATGGTTTGAATTCAATGCCCTGACTGATGAAGGCAATTGTACCACACATCTATAACAGTTTATTTCCTTTCAATGCCACATGCAGGATGTTATGGATGAATACGTCAAGATTCCTTAGTGTATCAGTGCTGCTATTTACTGTGTACTTTCCTGTAAAACTCGTCACACTTGTCTAGATTAAACTCCATCCCCCATTTCTCCATTCGTGTTCCCAACTGCTTGGTATCCAGTTCTGTCCGTTTGAAAACCCTCCTTACCACCCACAACTGTGTCATCAGCGATTTGATCAGCCCATCGGTATTTTAATCTAATCAGACAGAGGTCTCATCACTGACAACTGTGGACACACTGGTTACATATCTACAGTCAAAATCATTCTCGATTCAATTAGCCCAAATGTCACTACACAATACACACCATTCAGACACGCCCACACAGAGACTCGTGGAAAGTTACATATTTATCACAGAATAGTGTTTGATTGACTGGTCCGGACTTGTTGCTCTGGATGTTAGTTCAATGTAACCCGTGACATTGACTGTGGTATCAATTAAAATGAAAAACAGATTTAATCAACAAATTCAACTGCTAGAATGAATCTCAAAGACAGTATGCATTGTCACACTGCAAGAGAGATTGGAAGATGCAGTCTGAACCCTACATTCTTACAATGTACCAGAGACTGACAGGTACACAATGAACCCCACACTCTCACACTGTATCAGAGACTGACAGGTATAGAATGAACCCACACTTTCACACTGTACCAGAAACTGACAGGTATAGAATGCAGCCCACACTCGCATACTGCACCAGAGACTGACAGGTACAGAATGAACCCCACACTCTCACACTGTACCAGAGACCGGCAGGCACAGAAGGAACACCACACTCACAAACTGTAGCAGAGACTGACAGGCAAACAATGAACCCCACACTTTCGCACGGTACCAGAGACTGACAGGTACAGAATGAACCCCACACTCTCACACTGTACCAGAGACTTACAGGTACAGAAGGAACACCACACTCTCACACTGTACCAAAAACTGTCAGGTGCCGGTAAGCGAAGTGTCGTAACTTAACCCAGTGACCCAAAGGCTCTATCAGCGGCACTTACAATGTCTGTGGAAAGTCTGAGCAGCAGGTGATTTTCATTCAGAGTATCTGCTCTGTGTATCTGTCACAGCAATGACAACGCCTGGAAACATCCATGATAACATCCCTGGTAACATTTTCTCTTGCTCGTCATGTTTTTTTTTCTGCAAAATAAAGCGTTATATGTCTGCACAGAAAGTGCTCTGCTTCAGTCCTGACTACTTTGCCCTCTACCATCTGAGATCCTACATTCTCTGTAGCAACCATCTTGTATTAAACGTATTTTTAAATACTTTTGAATTTTCTTAATCTTAGTCATGACATTTCATATTCCATTCTGGTATTTATAATTCCTTTTCTAGGAACATAGAACAGTACAGTCCAACAGTGGAAAAGTTATTTGGCCCATGATATTGTCAGACCGATGATTCCAATTTGTTCAACATGACCTCTTGTTTATCATCCATATCCCTCAATTCTGTTCATGTGCATTTCTACCTAAACACCTCTTAAATTCCACCAGACTATCTGCTTCTATAACTACCTATGGAAATCCATTCCAAGCACTTAACGCTCCCGGTAATTAAAAAAAAGAAGTAACTCCTCTCCATATGGACTTAACATTTCCCCCTCTAACCTTAAAAGCATATCCACAGATCTTTTAGTATTCGAAATTTCTACCGTTGGAATAAGATTCTGACTCTGTACCCTATCCATGTTTCTACAAATTAAAATAACCCTATCAGATCTCACCTCAGTCTCTGAGGTCCTAATAAGATCACAAGTTTGTCCAACCTTTCCTTTGAGCTGCTCAACTCGAATCCATGGGATATTCTACTGAAATATCTGCATCTTTTCCAGAGTGTCCATCCTTGCTGTAATGGCATGGCCAGAACTGTACACGAGACTTCAAGTATTGCCTACTTCAAACTTCATGTAGCTGCAGTGTGACTTCCTTACTCTGGTAACGAATAGTCCAACAAACGAAAGCCAGCATTCAATGCGCTTTATACAGTTGCACAGCCAATTTCAGATGTCTGATGGTCTGCCCAAAACTTCACTCAAAACCTCCCTGGACACTCTCAGCGACATCAAGGCTCAATTGGCCTGAAAACACCATAAAATATAAATCATTAGTTGCAGTGCTGGCAGAATCACATTTGAAATTAGAGGAAGTAATCGAGGTAGTTCTGTGACTGCCTGAAGGACGTTGCCATTTGTTGTCTTGTTCACTGGCACCATTTTCTTCAGGACGTTGATAGTTTCACAATTTGTAAGGGTGTCAAAAATTCCAGGGAGAAGGCAGGAGAAAGGTGTTCAGGGGGATAATCAATCAGCCGTGATGGCATTGAGGAGCAGACTCAATGTACCAAATGGCCTAATTCTGTGCCTATGTCTTGTTCTCTTGTGGAAACAAGGCGTTTGGCCAAATGTTCATGCTGACTGTGTTGCCCAGAGGGAGAGTGAAATTACTGTCAAATGTTGCCCATATGCCCACTTCTGTGATTCAGAAGCTCATTCTAAATTCCAAATATGCACAAATCATTGTGTGAAGAAACTGCCCCTTATTCAATTTTAACTCTCTTGCTTCCCCTATTAATGTTTTGTGCTGTTGATTTCAAACCTCGTCCCTGGGAAAATACTTTTTTTTAAAAAATTCTGTCGTTTACTTGCCTGTCCTTACTACATATCTCAGGCAGATGACCCTTCAATCTCCTACATTCCAGGGAATAAAATATTTGTCTAAATAACCCTTCGTACGATCTCCACCCTCTGGTTCTAGCCAAAATCCGAGTAGATCATTTCTTCACAGTTTCTAGTTTCGTAACATCTTTCCTATAACAGGGTGAAAATGCTGTATACAGTCATCAAATACACACGATAATCTGCAGATGCTGGAAACACAGAGCAACATACATAGCATGCTGGAGGGACTTGCCTGGTCATGTAGCATCCGTGGAGAGGTATGCACAGTTGACGTTCCAGACCAAATCACTCGTAATGAAGCGGGATAAAACCATAATGAACTGGTGGGAGAGGGGATGGACTGCAAGGTGGAAGGTGATAGTTGAAGCAAGTGGAATTGAAAGTGAAAACCGGAAAGTGTTACGTGGACATAATAAACGGAACAAAGAAGAAAAAGCCATGAGCTCCAGATATGCCTGTCTTTTTATTGTCTACATACATCTGTCCAAGATCCAAGACTTCACTTGTATAGAACTCCAACTCTTTCTGTGTCACACTATAGTCCATATTGTTGCTGCTCCATGCACCCAGGCTGTGCTGGTCAATTTAATCAATTTTGCCTTCAGATCCACTTGAATATTTCCAACACCTCTCTCCAATTTCACAATATCTCTATCTCTATCTCGGGAGACAAACAGTCTATGAATATCTTTTATAAAGTATTGACTCACAGCTGCCGTGTCTATACCTCGTCCCACCCTGGGTCATGTAAAGATGCCATTCTTTTCTTTGTATCTGCCATATCTCTTCCCAGGATGAGGTTTTCTATTCTGGAACATCAACTGTGTCCTCCATCTTCAAAGAGCAAGGTTTCGATCCCTCTCTCATTGCTTCTACCCTCACCCTCATACATCCCCTCCATTCCTCAGACATTCCCCCTTGCCCCATCTTCTTGCTGTCAGGGTTACAGTCCCCTCGTCCTTATCAACCATCCATGAGAGTCCATATCCAGCATATCATTCTATGTAAAGTCCACCATCCACAAAGGGATCCTACCAATAAACAGATCCTTCCCCCATCCCATTCTCCGATTTCAGCAGGGATAACTCTCTCCGTGATTCCCGTGTCCATTAATTTCTCCCCACTGATCTCACTGCTGGCACTTCACCTTGTAATCGGGACACATGCTGCACTGCCCCTGCACCATCACTCGGGATCCCGGAATCATTCCAGAAGAAGCAAAGCTTCTCCTACAAGCCTGTTGAAGTCATTAAGTGTATCCGATGCTCACTGTGTCGAAGTCCACAGAATAGTGCTACTTCAACTTCAAAATGCATTGAATTACTCAATTCAACTCTGAGTTATTCCCATGTCTCCCAATTATCATTTTGTCTCTGTATTTGAATATGACGTGCAGGCTGCCTTCACGAGAGTGAAGATCCGGTCTGGATCAGACCTTGCTGAGAACTGAACATCTGTGCTGGATATCTTCAGCCACTGGATCTGGAAGTGTGTGGAACCCACCTACTTGAAGGAAGTTTCAATCATATCGGTGCCCAGCAGGAGCGTGAAAACCTGTGTAAATGACTATTGCCCGGTGGCGCTTACGTCCACGGTGATTAAGTGTTTTGAGATGCTGTTGAAGCATATCAGCTCTTGTCTGAATGGTGACTTTCATCATCTCCAACTCACCTATCAAAGCAACAGCAAATGCTGTCTCGTTGGCTCTTCACACAACTCTGGAACATCTGGACAGCAAAGATGCAAACATCAGGATGCCCTTTATTGATTACAGCTCAGCATTGAACACTGTCATCCGCTCAAAACTAATCAGTAAACTTCAAGACATGGGCCTTAATACCCCCCTTGTGCAATTGGATCCTGAATTTCCTCAGTTGCAGACCTCAGTCAGTTCTCATTGGCAAAAACATCTCCTCCACAATCTCTATCAGCACAGGAGCACCACAAGGAAGTGTGCCTAGACCCCAGCTCTAACCGCTTTACACCTGTGACTGTATGGGTCAGTATAGCTCCAACACCATTTACAAGGTTGCTGTTGTGAGCTGTATCAAAGGAGGTGCTGAATCAGCATATAGGAGTGAGATCGGAATCTTGTCTGAGTGGCATATTAACAAAACCTCTCACTCAATGTCAGTAAGACAAATGAACCGACTGTAGACCTCAGGAGGCAGAAACCGGAGGTACATCAGCCAGTAATCAAAGGATGATCAGAGGTGGATAGGGTCAGTAACTTTAAATTCCTGTGTGTCACTCTCTCAGAGGATCTGTCCTGGACCCATTATATAAATATTACTGTGAAGAGACCACAACAGCACCTCTAATTCCTTCGGACTCTCCCACTTCCCACAGTCAGCACACATCCCACCACACGTTTATAAAACATTATATAACTCTATATGACTTGTCGATATGAAACTATATGAGGTAACTACACCTTTCCTCACACCCTATCACATCCACTGTTGAACTTGAATGCACGCGAGGTCATCAGTCGCCTAAACGCAGTGATACCCTCGCGCCAGGTGTCACTAGATGGTCTCGGGTAAGCGGCCGCCGTTGCTACTGGCCTGGAGCACGTACAGATGGGCGCGGCCTATAAACCTGTTTAGCAAACCAAATGTTCGTGCGGAACCCAGTGCTAAAATATTCGCAACGACATAATTCGGACTCAGGGTTTCGTAAGTAGCAGAGCAGCTACCTCGCTGCGATCTACTGAAAGTCATCACACAAGCCAAACTTTTGCCGGCCGATAAATCTACCTACCTGCCTACAAAGGAGGCGGGCGTGCGCCCTGTCGCACTTCTCACTTGTTCGGTCGCTCTCTCCGGCCTGAGACCGCCACGACCCCGGTACGGGGACCTCCGGTCCTAAACTAGTCTTGTCACTGGTGTGTTGCAATGATTTTATACGTTCGTGCGAGGAAAATACGCGCTGTGTGTTTAATATGAAATTCGTTAGTTAAACCCTTTTAGAAACGATATTGAGTATATTAGCCATTTATAAGTGACATAATTGACTTATCACCTATATTCCGGCCGATATTAACACCAACACCGCCCCCCTCGTCCTGTCCTCAAGGATATTGTCAATATTAAACCTGTCCGTGGTGCAAACAATTTTGGTGACCCCTGCTTTAACGATTTAGTCACTGCCTTCAAGGGTTGTCCAAATGAAGGGCTTCCATCAGCGTGTGTTTTGAAAGGACAATTATAATCAGAGCTGTTTATCCATGGGACAGAATCCCCTTAGTCGATTTTTATTGGAATAATTCCGGTCTGTTGGGGATGGCAACATTAATTTACCAGAACATGACCTGCAGCAGAGAGCTTATCGATTAACTTTGAACTACGGGAGATGCCTCACTACTCAAATCGTTTGCAACTTCGTTGAGCGATGGTGGTATAGTGGTGAGCATAGCTGCCTTCCAAGCAGTTGACCCGGGTTCGATTCCCGGCCATCGCAGGTTGTACAGTTTTAGACTACATAACAAATAAACCTCTTACATAGACACGGTCTACGCAGAACTCCAAGGGCCGAATAATCGACTCACGCTAATTCACGTTATGAATGCAAATTGATTCATTAATTATCATTCAGTGTGTCGTGGATCAGAGATGGAACTAACGTCCTCAACAAGAGTCTTCCGTTAATTCCAGTTCTGACTCTATTCGAGATTCTACAAGGTTGGACACTTCACAGGAAGGATTGACATGATTTGTAAAACATTGCCCTGATGTTGCCTGATTAAAGTGTTTGAGCTTCTTTACCTTCATTGGAATTTCAGAGCCTGAGAGAAAACTGGACCGAATTATGAATTACGAATTATGAACCAGCCCCCTCCTTTTTGAGAATCGCCAGGTCGCTATTAATTCGGGTCTTGGACCCAGGAAATGAGAGAGAATCCTCAGCAGGACAAAGCAACGGAATTGGCCATTGTTTCGTGGAGACACCTTTGTGAATTACGATTCTATACTATGCGCCAGCTCTCAGGTCAACGTGGGCTGGGCTACGTGCACACCCTCAGGCAATGTGAGCTGGGGGATTGCATCACCCCACCCTGATTGACATCTAAAACCCTGCAAGTCCAGATAAAAGGTAGGATGCAGGGGGCAGTCTCTCAGCGACGCAAGAGAAGGAGACACCATCGCTCATCGCTCATCACTCCCGTGATAACGGGAAGCTACTCGGAAGCCACGTGTTGTCCGTTTCCACTGGCCTGGGAAACGAGTGGCTGATAACACCGAAAAGGACATCGAACTGACAACGGAGAACCCACGTTCCCGTTTGCGTCCAAAAAGACCGGCAAGTTTCTTTTCTCACCAGAAATCTCTCCCTCGCTCCAACACGTGAAACCCAGCGGTTCCCAAAAGGCAAAAAGCCTGCTGACTTCTGAGTGGCTGTTATATTTCCATCGGACTCAGTATTAACCCCTAGACAAACGATAGAACTATTTCTTATTGATGATTATTACTATACCCGCGCTTTAGATTGAGTATTGACGACGTATATTATCTGAATGTTTGCATTAACCTTTCTTTTGTGTCCCTTTATGAATAAAGACTTTTAAAAATAGTACCATCAGACTTCAGCGGACCTCTCTATCTTTGCTGGTAAGCGATCCACTTACGGGATACGTAACAGTAGAAAATTATGAGAGACATAGATTGGGCAGATAGTCAGGATTGGTTTCCATGTTAGGGAATTAATATACTGGCGGGAATGAATTTATGGTCGGAGTGGGAGAGAGTTTAAAGAAGATGTGAGGCTCAAGTTTTTAGACAGATTGGGGTGGGTGCTTGGAACGGGCTGCGAGGTTCAGAGACGGAAGGGTGTAGGATGTTTTTAGATAGACACATGAATATGTTAGTGTGGAGCGACATGGACAGAGGGACAAAGAGAAAATCGCAGATGATGTAATTACAAGCAACGCAGAAAATGCTGGAGGAACTCAGCAAGCCAGGCAGCACCTGTGGGGGAAGAAATCGACGTTTCGGAAGTGCTCAGTACCATGGAATACTCCAATGCAAGATGAATTCACTAACCTACCTGGTACCGTTTAGAGTGGAACAGCCATTGACTTGGTTTAGTCCTGCAAACGCTAATGTTCCACAATGTAGAGAACGTGATATTACTGAAATTAACTTCTGGAGCTTAGGTAGCACACTCAAAAAATTGGTTGCAGACTACTCTAAATCATATGGTGACTACAATCATTAGGATTACTTCATGTTAGCACATACTGGTTTTCAGCAAAATTGATATCTACACCTCATTCAGATGAATGCTTTACTTTCTATTCAATGCTTTGTGATAAGGTTGTTTACATAACTACTCAGAGTGATATGGAACCGTTTAGATATTGCATGTAGATTGCTCAGTGCCATGGAATACACAAATGCAAGCTGAATTCAGTAACCTACCAGGTACCATTTACAGTGGGACAGACATTGAGTTGGGTTAGTCCTGCAATCTCTAATGATCTACTGAGTAGAAAACGTGATGTTACTGAAAGTAACTTCTGGAGTTTAGGTAGCACACTCATAAAATTGTTTGCAGACTAAATCATATGGTGAGTAAAATAATTAGGTTTACTTCATCTTAGCACATAGTAGTTTTCAGCTGAATTGAACTGTACTCTCCATTGAGTTGAATGCTTTATTTTCTATTCAATGTCTTTTCTAATAAGGTTGTGTACATAACTACTCGGGCTGATTTGGAACTCTATACGTATTGCATGTAGAGTGCTCAATGCCATGGAATACTGCAATGAAAGCTGAATTCAATAATCTACCTGTTACCATTTACAGTGGAAGAGACATTGAGATGGTTTAGTCCTGCAATCTTTATTGATCCACTGTGTAGAAAAGGTGATGTTACTGAAAGTAACTTCTGGAGCATAGGTAGCACACTCATAAAATTGGTTGCAGACTACTCTAAATCATATGGTGAGTATAATAATTAGGTTTACTTCATGATAGCACAGAGTAGTTTTCAGCAGAATTGAACTGTACACTCCATTCAGTTGAATGCTTTACTTCCTATTCAATGCATTTTGTGATAGGGTTGTGTACATAACTACTCAGGGTCATTTGGAACTGTATACATATTGCATGTAGAGTGCTCAGTACCATGGAATACTCCAATGCAAGATGAATTCACTAACCTACCTGGTACCGTTTAGAGTGGAACAGCCATTGACTTGGTTTTGTTCTGCAAACGCTAATGTTCCACAGTGTAGAGAACGTAATATTACTGAAATTAACTTCTGGAGTTTAGGTAGCACACTCAAACAATTGGTTGCAGACTACTCTAAATCATATGGTGACTACAATCATTAGGTTTACTTCATGTTAGCACACACTGCTTTTCAGCAAATTGATATCTACACCTCATTCAGTTGAATGTTTTACTTTCTATCAATTGCATTTTGTGATAAGGTGGAGTACATAACTGCTCAGGGTGATTTGGAGCAGTATAGAAATTACATGTAGAGTGCTCAGTGCCATGGAATATTCCAATGCAAACGGAATTCAGTAACCTACCTGGTACCTTTTAGAGTGGAACAGCCATTGACTTGGTTTAGTTCTGCAAACGCTTATGTTCCACAGTGCAGAGAACGTGATATTACTGAAATTAACTTCTGGAGCTTAGGTAGCACGCTCATAAAATTGGTTGCAGACTACTCTAAATCATATGGTTACTGCAATCATTAGGTTTACTTCATGTTAGCACATACTGGTTTTCAACAAAATTGATATCTACACTCCATTCAGTTGAATGCTTTACTGTCTATTCAACGCATTTTGTGATAAGGTTATGTACATAACTGCTCAGGGTGATGTGGAACTGTATAGATATTGCCTGCAGAGTGCACTGTGCCATGAAATACTCCAATGCAATCTGAATTCAGTAACCTACCTGGTAGCATTTACAGTGGAACAGCCATTGACTTGGTTTGGTTGTGCAAACGCCAATGTTCCTCCGTGTATAGAACGTGACGTTACTGAAAGTAACTTCTTGAGCTTAGGTAGCACACGCAGAAAATTGGTTCCAGAGTACTCTAAATCACATGGTGAGTATAGTAATAACGTTTACATCATGCTAGCACACACTAGTTTTCAGCAAAATTGAACTGTACACTCCATTGAGTTGAATGCTTTACTTTCTATTCAAAGCATTTTGTGATATGTTTGTGTACATAACTACTCAGTGTGATTTGGAACTGTACAGATATTGCATGTAGACTGCACAGTGCCATGGAATACTCCAATGCAAGCCGCATTCTGTAACCTTCCTGGTACCATTTACAGTGGAACTGCCATTGACTTGGTTTAGTCCTGCAACCTCTAATGATCCACTGTGTAGAAAACGTGATGTTACTGAAAGTAACTTCTGGAGCTTAGATAGCACACGCATAAAATTGGTTGCAGAGTACTCTAAGTCTTATGGTGAGTATAATAAAAACGTTTACATCATGTTAGCACATACAAGTTTTCAGCAAAATTGAACAGTACACTCCATTGAGTTGAATGCTTTACTTTCTATTCAAAGCATTTTGTGATAAGGTTGTGTACATAACTACTCAGGGTGATTTGGAACTGTATAGATATTGCATGTAGACTGCTCAGTGCCATCGAATACAATGCAAGCTGAATTCGTTAACCTACCTGGCGCCATTTACAGTGCAACTGTCATTGACTTGGTTTAGTCCTGCAATCTCTAATGATCCACTGTGTAGAAATCGTGATGTTACTGGAAGTAACTTCTGGAGCTTAGGTAGCACACGCATAAAATTGGTTCCAGAGTACTCTAAATCATATGGTGAGTATAATAATATGCTTTCCTTCATGTTAGTACATACTATGTTTCAGCAAAAGTGATCTGTACACTCCTCTGAGTTGAAAGCTTTACTATGTATTCAATGTATTTTGTTGTAATGTTGTGTACATAACTACACAAGGTGATTTGGAACTGTATATATAATGCATGTAGAGAGCTCAGTGCCATGGAATACTTCAATGCAAGCTGAATTCACTAACCTACCTAGTAGCATTTACAGTGGAACAGCAATTGAATTGGTTTGGTTCTGCCAACGCTAATGTTCCACAGTGTATAGAACGTGACGTTACAGAAAGTAATTTCTGGAGCTTAGGTAGCACACTTAGAAAATTGGTGGCACACTACTCTAAATCATATGCTGAGTATAATAATATGGTTGACATTCCTGTTAGCTGATACTAGTTTTCAGTAAAATTGAACAGTACACTCCATTGAGTTGAAAGCATTATTTTCTGTTCAAAGCATTTTGTGTTAATGTTGTGTACATAACTACTCAGGGTGATTTGGAACTGTATATATAATGCATGTAGTGTTCAGTGCCATGGAATACTTCAATGCCAGCTGACTTCACTAACCTACCTGGTACCATTTACAGTGGAGCTGTCATTGACTTGGTTTAGTCCTGCAATCCCTAATGATCGACTGTGTAGAAATCGTGATGTTACTGGAAGTAACTTCTGGAGCTTAAGTAGCACACGCATAAAATTGTTTCCAGAGTAGTCTGAACCATATGGTGAGTGTAATAATAACGTTTACATCATGTTAGCACATACTAGTTTTCAGCAAAATTGAACTGTACACTCCATTGAGTTGAATGCTTTACTTTCTATTCAAGCATTTTGTGATATGTTTGTGTACATAACTACTCAGTGTGATTTGGAACTGTATAGATATTGCATGTGGACTGCTCAGTGCCATAGAATACTCAGATGCAAGCCGAATCCTGTATCCTACCTGGTACCATTTACAGTGGAGCTGCCATTGACTTGGTTTAGTCCTGCAATCTCTAATGATCCACTGTGTAGAAATCGTGATGTTACTGGAAGTAACTTCTGGAGCTTAGGTAGCACTCGCATAAAATTAGTTCTAGAGTACTCTAAATCATATGGTGAGTATAATAATAACGTTTACATCATGTTAGCACTTACTAGTTTCCAGCAACATTTAACTGTACACTCCATTGAGCTGAATGTTTTACTTTCTATTCAATGCATTTTCTGGTAAGTTTGAGTACATAACTACTCAGAGTGATTTGTAATAGTTTAGATATTGCATGTAGAGTGCTCAGTTCAACGGAATACTTAAATGCAAGCTGAATTCCGTAACCTACCTGGTAGCATTTACAGTGGAACAGCCATTGACTTGGTTTGGTTCTGCAAACGCTACTGTTCCACTGTGTAGAGATCGTGATGTTATTGAAAGTAACTTCTGGAGCTTAGGTAGAACTCTCAGAAAATTGGGTGCAGACTACTCTAAATCATATGGTGAGAATAATAATATGTTTTACTTCATGTTAGCACGTACTATTTTTCAGCAAACGTGATCTGTACATTCCTTTGAGTTGAAAGCTTTACTATGTATTCAATGTATTTTGTTGTAAGGTAGTGTACATAACCACTCAGGGTGAGTTGGAACTGTATACATAATGCATGTAGAGTGCTCAGTGCCATGCAAAACTCCAATGCAAGCTGAATTCAGTAACCTACCTACAGTGGAACATCCATTGACTTGGTTTTGTACTGCAATCTCTAATGATCCACCGTGTAGAAAACGTGATGTTACTGAAAGAAACTTCTGCAGCTGAGGTAGCTAAGTCATAAAATTGGTTGCAGCCTACACTAAATCATATGGGGAGTATAATAATAAAGTTTACATCATGGTAGCACATACTAGTTTTCAGCAAAATGAACTGTACACTCCTTTGAGTTGAATGCTTTACTTTCTATTCAAAGCATTTTCTGATAAGGTTGTGTACATAACTACTCAGGGTGATTTGGAACTGTATGGATATGGCATGTAGACTGCTCAGTGCCATGGAATACAATGCAAGCTGAATTCGTTAACCTACTTGTTACCATTTACAGTGGACTGCCATTGACTTGGCTTGGTATTGCAAACGCTAATATTCCACACCGTATAGAACGTGATGTTACAGAAAGTAATTTCTGGAGCTTAGGTAGCACACTTAGAAAATTGGTGGCACACTACTCTAAATCATATGCTGAGTATAATAATATGGTTGACATTCCTGTTAGCTGATACTAGTTTTCAGTAAAATTGAACAGTACACTCCATTGAGTTGAAAGCATTATTTTCTGTTCAAAGCATTTTGTGTTAATGTTGTGTACATAACTACTCAGGGTGATTTGGAACTGTATATATAATGCATGTAGAGTGTTCAGTGCCATGGAATACTTCAATGCCAGCTGACTTCACTAACCTACCTGGTACCATTTACAGTGGAGCTGTCATTGACTTGGTTTAGTCCTGCAATCCCTAATGATCGACTGTGTAGAAATCGTGATGTTACTGGAAGTAACTTCTGGAGCTTAGGTAGCACACGCATAACATTGTTTCCAGAGTAGTCTGAACCATATGGTGAGTGTAATAATAACGTTTACATCATGTTAGCACATACTAGTTTTCAGCAAAATTGAACTGTACACTCCATTGAGTTGAATGCTTTACTTTCTATTCAAAGCATTTTGTGATATGTTTGTGTACATAACTACTCAGTGTGGTTTGGAACTGTATAGATATTGCATGTGGACTGCTCAGTGCCATAGAATACTCAAATGCAAGCCGAATCCTGTATCCTACCTGGTACCATTTACAGTGGAGCTGCCATTGACTTGGTTTAGTCCTGCAATCTCTAATGATCCACTGTGTAGAAATCGTGATGTTACTGGAAGTAACTTCTGGAGCTTAGGTAGCACTCGCATAAAATTAGTTCTAGAGTACTCTAAATCATATGGTGAGTATAATAATAACGTTTACATCATGTTAGCACATACTAGTTTCCAGCAACATTGAACTGTACACTCCATTGAGCTGAATGTTTTACTTTCTATTCAATGCATTTTCTGGTAAGTTTGAGTACATAACTACTCAGAGTGATTTGTAATAGTTTAGATATTGCATGTAGAGTGCTCAGTTCAACGGAATACTTAAATGCAAGCTGAATTCCGTAACCTACCTGGTAGCATTTACAGTGGAACAGCCATTGACTTGGTTTGGTTCTGCAAACGCTACTGTTCCACTGTGTAGAGATCGTGATGTTATTGAAAGTAACTTCTGGAGCTTAGGTAGAACTCTCAGAAAATTGGGTGCAGACTACTCTAAATCATATGGTGAGAATAATAATATGTTTTACTTCATGTTAGCACGTACTATTTTTCAGCAAACGTGATCTGTACATTCCTTTGAGTTGAAAGCTTTACTATGTATTCAATGTATTTTGTTGTAAGGTAGTGTACATAACCACTCAGGGTGAGTTGGAACTGTATACATAATGCATGTAGAGTGCTCAGTGCCATGCAAAACTCCAATGCAAGCTGAATTCAGTAACCTACCTACAGTGGAACATCCATTGACTTGGTTTTGTACTGCAATCTCTAATGATCCACCGTGTAGAAAACGTGATGTTACTGAAAGAAACTTCTGCAGCTGAGGTAGCTAAGTCATAAAATTGGTTGCAGCCTACACTAAATCATATGGGGAGTATAATAATAAAGTTTACATCATGGTAGCACATACTGGTTTTCAGCAAAATGAACTGTACACTCCTTTGAGTTGAATGCTTTACTTTCTATTCAAAGCATTTTCTGATAAGGTTGTGTACATAACTACTCAGGGTGATTTGGAACTGTATGGATATTGCATGTAGACTGCTCAGTGCCATGGAATACAATGCAAGCTGAATTCGTTAACCTACTTGTTACCATTTACAGTGGACTGCCATTGACTTGGCTTGGTATTGCAAACGCTAATATTCCACACCGTATAGAACGTGATGTTACAGAAAGTAATTTCTGGAGCTTAGGTAGCACACTTAGAAAATTGGTGGCACACTACTCTAAATCATATGCTGAGTATAATAATATGGTTGACATTCCTGTTAGCTCATACTAGTTTTCAGTAAAATTGAACAGTACACTCCATTGAGTTGAAAGCATTATTTTCTGTTCAAAGCATTTTGTGTTAATGTTGTGTACATAACTACTCAGGGTGATTTGGAACAGAATAGATATTGCATGTAGAGTGCTCAGTGCCATAGAATACTAAATGCAAGCTGAATTCACTAACCTACCTGGTAGCATTTACAGTGGAACAGCCATTGTCTTGGTTTGGTTCTGCAAACGCTAATGTTCCACAGTGTATAGAACGTGACGTTACTGAAAGTAACTTCTGGAGCTTAGGTAGCACACGCATAAAATTGGTTCCAGAGTACTCTAAATCATATGGTGAGTATAATAATATGCTTTCCATCATGTTAGCACATACTAGTTTTCAGCAAAATTGAACTGTACACTCCATTGAGTTGAATGCTTTACTTTATATTTAAAGCATTTTGTGATAAGGTTGTGTACATAACTAGTCAGGGTGATTTGGAACTGTATAGATATTGCACGTAGACTGCTCAGTGCCATGGATTACTCCAATGCAATCTGAATTCAGTAACCTACCTGGTAGCATTTACAGTGGAACAGCGATTGACTTGGTTTGGTTTTGCAAATGCTAATGTTCCACAGAGTAGAGAACGTGATGTTACTGAAAGTAACTTCTGGAGCTTAGGTAGCACACTTAGAAAATTGGTTGCAGACTACTCTAAATCATATGCTGAGTATAATAATATGGTTGACTTCCTGTTAGCTCATACTAGTTTTCAGCAAAATTGAACAGTACACTCCATTCAGTTGAAAGCATTATTTTCTGTTCAATGCATTTTGTATTAATTTTGTGTTCATAACTACACAGGGTGATTTGGAACTGTATATATAATGCATGTAGAGTGCTCAGTGCCATGGAATGCACCGATGCAATCTGAGTTCTGTAACCAACCTGGTACCATTTAAGTGGAACAGCCTGTGACTTGGTTTAGTACTGCAATCTCTAATGATCCACTGTGTAGAAAACGTGATGTTACTGAAAGTAACTTCTGGAGCTTAGATAGCACACGCATATAGTTGCTTCCAGAGTACTCCAAATGATATGGTGAGTATAATAATAAAGTTTACATCATGTTAGCACATACTAGTTTTCAGCAAAATTGAACTGTACTCTCCATTGCGTTGAATGCTTTACTTTCTATTCAAAGCATTTTGTGATAAGGTTGTGTACATAACTACTCAGGGTGATTTGGAACTGTATAGATATTGCATGTAGACTGCTCAGTGCCATCGAATACAATGCAAGCTGAATTCGTTAACCTACCTGGCGCCATTTACAGTGCAACTGTCATTGACTTGGTTTAGTCCTGCAATCTCTAATGATCCACTGTATAGAAGACGTGATGTTACTGAATGTAACCTCTGGAGCTTAGGTAGAACACTCATAAAATTGGTTGCAGAGTACTCTAAATCATATGGTGAGTCTAATAATAACATTTACATCATGCTAGCACATACTAGTTTTCAGCAAAATTGAACTGTACACTGCATTGAGTTGAATGCTTTACTTTCTATTCAAAGAATTTTGTGTTAAGGTTGTGTACATAACCACTCAGGGTGATTTGGAACTGTATAGATATTGCATGTAGACTGCTCAGTGCCATCGAATACAATGCAAGCTGAATTCCTTAACCTACCTGGCGCCATTTACAGTGCAACTGCCATTGACTTGGTTTAGTTCTGCAATCTCTAATGATCCACTGAGTAGAAGACGTGATGTTACTGAAAGTAACCTCTGGAGCTTGAGTAACTACTGTAAATGGTACCAGGTAGTTTGCTGAATTCAACTTGCATTGGAGTATTCCATGGCACTGAGCACTCTACATGCAATATGTATAGAGTTCCAAATCAGCCTGAGTACTTATGTACACAACCTTATTACAAAATGCATTGAATAAAAAAAAAAGCATTCAACTCAATGGAGTGTAAAGTTCAATTCTGTTGAAAACCACTATGTGCTAAGATGAATTAAACCTAATTATTATACTCACGATATGATTTCGAGTAGTCTGCAAACAATTTTATGAGAGTGCTACCTGAGCTCCAGAAGTTACTTTCAGTAACATCACATTTTCTACACAGTGGATCATTAGAGATTGCAGGACTAACCCAACTCAATGTCTGTTCCTCTGTAAATGGAACCAGGTAGGTTACTGAATTCAGTTTGCATTGGAGTATTCCATTGCACAGAGCACAATACATGCAATATCTATGCTGTTAGAAATCACACTGAGTAGTTATGTACACAACCTTATCTCAAAATGCATTGAATAGAAAATAAAGCATTCAACTCAATGGAGTGTACAGTTCAAATTTGTTAAAAACTAGTATGTGCTATCATGATTTAAATGTTATTATTATACTCACCATATGATTTAGATACTCTGCAAACAATTTTATGAGTGTGCTACCTAAGCTTCAGAAGTTGCTTTCAGTAACGTCACGTTTTCTACACATTGGATCATTAAAGATTGCAGGACTAAACCAACTCAATGTCTGTTCCACTGTAAATGGTACAAGGTAGGTTCCTGAATTCAGATTGCATTTGATTATTCCATGGCACTGAGCACTCTACATGGAATATTTATGCTGTTCCAAATCACCCTGAGTTGTTATGTACACAACCTTATTACAAAATGCATTGACTACAAAATAAAGCATTCCTCAAAGGAGTGTGCAGTTCAATTCTGCTGAAAACTACTTTGTGCTATCATGAAGTAAATCTAATTATTATACTCACCATATGATTTAGAGTAGTCTGCAACCAATTTTATGAGTGTGCTACCTAAGCTCCAGAAGTTACTTTCAGTAACATCACGTTTTCTACACATTGGATCATTAAAGATTGCAGAACTAAACCAACTCAATGTCTGTTCCACTGTAAATGGTAACAGGTAGATTACTGAATTCAGCTTGCATTGGAGTATTTCATGGCCCTGAGCACTCTACATGTAATATCTATACTGTTCCAAGTCACCCTGAGTAGTTATGTTCACAACTGTATCACAAAATGCATTGAAATGAATGTAAACCATTCAACTCAATGGAGTGTACAGTTCAATTTTCCTGAAGCCTAGTATGTGCTAACATGACGTAACCTTTATTATTATACTCACCATATGATTTAGAGTACACTGCAACCAATTTTATGAGTGTGCTACCTAAGCTCCAGAATTTACTTTCGGTAACATCGCATTCTCTACGCAGTGGAACATTAGAGATTGCAGGACTAAACCAACTCAATGTGTATTGCACTGTAAATTGTACACGGAAGGTTCCTGAAAACAGCTGCATTTGAGTATTCATTGGCACTGAGCACTCGACATGCAATATCTATGCAGTTCCAAATCACCCTGAGTAGTTATGTACACAAACCTATCACGAAATGCTTTGAATAGGAAGTAAAGCATTCAACTGAAAGTAGTGTACAGTTCAATTCTGCTGAAAACTACTATGTGCTAACATGAACTAAATCTAATTATTGTACTCACGATATTATTTAGAGTAGTCTGCAACCAATTTTATGAGTGTGCTACCTAAGCTCCAGATGTTAATTTCAGTAACATCACGTTCTCTACACTGTGGAACATTAGCGTTTTCAGAACTAAACCAAGTCAATGGCGGTTCCTCTGTAAATGGTACCAGGTAGGTTAGTGAATTTAGTTTGCATTATAGTATTCCATGGTGCTGAGCACTCTACATGCAATATGTATACAGTTCCAAATGACCCTGAGTAGTTAAGTACACAACGCTATCACAAAATGCATTGAATAGAAAGTAAAACTTTCAACTCAATGGAGGGTACAGTTCAATTTTCCTGAAACCTAGTATGTGCTAACATGACGTAAACTTTATTATTATACTCACCATATGATTTAGAGTACACTGCAACCAATTTTATGAGTGTGCTACCTAAGCTCCAGAATTTACTTTCGGTAACATCGCATTCTCTACGCAGTGGAACATTAGAGATTGCAGGACTAAACCAACTCAATGTGTATTGCACTGTAAATTGTACACGGAAGGTTCCTGAAATCAGCTGCATTTGAGTATTCATTGGCACTGAGCACTCGACATGCAATATCTATGCAGTTCCAAATCACCCTGAGTAGTTATGTACACAAACCTATCACGAAATGCTTTGAATAGGAAGTAAAGCATTCAACTGAAAGTAGTGTACAGTTCAATTCTGCTGAAAACTACTATGTGCTAACATGAATTAAATCTAATTATTGTACTCACGATATTATTTAGAGTAGTCTGCAACCAATTTTATGAGTGTGCTACCTAAGCTCCAGATGTTAATTTCAGTAACATCACGTTCTCTACACTGTGGAACATTAGCGTTTTCAGAACTAAACCAAGTCAATGGCGGTTCCTCTGTAAATGGTACCAGGTAGGTTAGTGAATTTAGTTTGCATTATAGTATTCCATGGTGCTGAGCACTCTACATGCAATATGTATACAGTTCCAAATGACCCTGAGTAGTTAAGTACACAACGCTATCACAAAATGCATTGAATAGAAAGTAAAACTTTCAACTCAATGGAGGGTACAGTTCAATTTTCCTGAAACCTAGTATGTGCTAACATGACGTAAACTTTATTATTATACTCACCATATGATTTAGTGTACTCTGCAACCAATTTCATGAGTGTGCTACCTAAGCTCCAGAATTTACTTTCAGTAACATCGCGTTCTCTACACAGTTGAACATTAGAGATAGCAGGACTAAACCAACTCAATGTGTATTGCACTGTAAATGGTACCCGGAAGCTTCCTGAAATCAGCTTGCATTTGAGTATTCATTGGCACTGAGCACTCGACATGCAATAGCTATGCAGTTCCAAATCACCCTGAGTAGTTATGTACACAAACCTATCACGAAATGCATTGAATAGGAAGTATAGCATTCAACTGAATGTACAGTTCAATTCTGCTGAAAACTACTATGTGCTAACATGAAGTAAACCTAATTATTATACTCACCATATGATTTTGAGTAGTCTGCAACCAATTTTATGAGTGTGCTACCTAAGCTCCAGAAGTTACTTTCAGTAACATCACGTTTTCTACACAGTGGATCATTAAAGATTGCAGCACTAAACCAACTCAATGTCTGTTCCTCTGTAAATGGTAACAGGTAGATTACTGAATTCAGCTTGCATTGGAGTATTCCATGGCACTGAGATCTCTACATGGAATATCTATGCAGTTCCAAATCACCCTGAGTAGTTATGTACACAACCTTATAACAAAATGCATTGAATAGCGCTCTTGATGTAATTGAAGAGTCGTAGTTAATTAATGCACGGGAGTGGTGTATTAACGAAAGTTCGAGAAGTCAATGTTCATGCTAAGCACACTTTGGGGTTGGAGGCTAAGCACACGGAATATAAGGTAGTGTTCCTCCAACCTGTGTGTGGGCGCACGAGGGCAGTAAAGCAGGCCATGGATTGACATATCGGAATGGTAATGGGAAGTGGAATTAAAATGGGTGACCATTGTGAGATCCCACTTATTTTTTCGGACGAAGCGTAGTTGGTCGACGAAATGGTCTCCAACTCTATGTCGGGTCTCACGGATATACAGGGGCAACACCGGGGACACCGGGCACAGTATATGACCCTAAAAGACTTCCAGGCGATGTGTCGCCTCACCTGGAAGGACTGTTTAGGGCCCTGAATACTAGTGAGGGAAGAGGTGTAAGGGACACTTATTCCGCTTGCAAGGTTAAGTACCAGGAAGAAGAATTGTGGCGTGCTACGAATTGACAATGGAGTCTCGTAGAGAGCGATCTCTGCGGGAGCAGAAAGTGGTGCGAGGGGGTGAGATTGATGAGAGAAAGATGTGTTTGGTTGTGAGATACAATTGGAATGGTGGAAGTTATTGTGAATTGCGTGCTGGACGCGGAGGCTGGTGGGGTGGCAGGTGAGGACAAGCGGAACCCTATCCTTGGTAGGGGGCTAGAGGATGTTAAGAGCAGAAGTGCGTGAAATGGAAGAGATGCGGTCAAGAGCAGTGTCGGTGGTGGAGGAAGGGAAGCCTCTTGCTTTGAAGAAGGAGGACATCACGTTCGTTCTAGAATGTAAAAGCTTCATTCTGCGGGCGTATGGGGTGGAGACAGAAGGAACGAGATAAGGGAGTGGTCAAGAAGGCAAGGCGTTATTTCTGAGAGCAGATTTATCTAGGAGAGAAAAGCCTCATTTCGAGTGTTAAGCAATATCCTGGTGAAGCTTCCCCGCACGCACTCTGGTATAATCATGGTGTCGCCATAATGTGACCACGAGTACTCGGTGCTATCCGAGTGCATCAGGTGCTAAAACTCATTCGCAACTGACACATTCAAGGAATAAAACGGTCCAGAAAACCACCACCTTCTCCGCGATACCGAGGCTTGATACCCAGCCCTCACACATGCAAGACAGCAAGCACATACAAATCATCAGTAAAATACAATGACACGGAATAAGCATGCTTATAGTCCAGACTTCCCAGCCCAGCAGATCATCTCTCAACAGATTCGCAACGACCACCCCGCCTTACGACGCCCGCGAGGCAATGTCGTGGCCTACAGGCCCAGTCCTCGCTATACAGACACATATATAACTGCTACTTCTTTTTTTCTGTTACTTATGTATTTATTATTGGTTTACATATTTTCACGTTAGTTGTTTGTCATTCCGTTTGTGTGTAGCTTTTCGTTCATTGACACTGCCGTATTTCTCAGATCTGCTATGAAGTTCCACAGGAACATGAACCTCAGAGCAGATGGTGGTACATACGTAATCAGAATGTGATATTACGTTGGACTTTGAACATGCTGTCTGAGTTCCAAATCCCCAGTATTTATTGCTTATATTTTTTTTTATCAGATTCATGAATGCTGGGAGCACACAACCCGCCATCTTCACCCGTTTTCCACTGGATGTGAGATATTCCACGCCAAAATTTTAATCTGGTGACCGCCCTCTTAAGCGGCCCAGTCATGTAGTCGAATGAATCAGAAAGGAGAACGAGAATGAACCAAGTCCGGACGTCGGTCCTGCCACCCTGCAGACTTTCCATATCGATTAGCGCCAGGGCGCCGGGCCAGTGTCCTGGATCTCCGTCATCGTGAGCCCAGTGGGATTTCCCTCAGCACAGGTAGATTAGTACCCCAGACATGAAGCCCTGCTCCGCCTTCTCCAGGACAGCAGGAAAACGGCAGGCGCCATTGTCCCTGTTGCTGAGGGCAACATGGGGATCTTGGGGATTGTGGTCGCGATGTGAAGGAAGCTTACACCGCTATAACTATGTTCGTCTCCGCCAAAATGTCCGCATGGAGCTCAGGATAAAAGGTCACTGAGGTAAATATGAACTCTGCTTCTCCGTTCACAGATCCTGACGTACCTGCTGAGTAGATCCAGCAGTTTCCGTTTTCAGTTCAGGATCAAATCTGTTCTTCTGACTCCGGATCTCTGCCCTTGTTGCATGTGGAGAACATGGTAATCAGGAGTGGTTAAGGCGATGAACTGTAAATCTAAGTGCAGGTTCGAATCCTTACCACTGCAATGAATTATGGAGCGGACTCGAAAGGACGAGTCTCCCACTCCGACTTCTGTTTTCTATCTTTCAACGTCCATCCTTTGTGATTTGCAACTCAGATTTACTACTACGGATGAGGTTATGGAGCACTTGGTGACACAGAACAAGTTTGGACGAAGTATGTATGGTTTCCTTAGACGAAAGTATTGTGAACAGTCTTGGACTCCTCATCTTAGAAAAGATGCCCTGGGATTGGAGAGGATGGAGACGAGGTTCACAAGGATGACTCCGGAAATGAAAAGTGATGCGAGGAATGTGATAGCACTGCGTCTGTAATCACTGGAATTTAGGAGAATGAGGTGAGATCTCATTGAAACTCTTCGAATGTTAAAAGGCCTAGACAGAGTAGATGTGGGAAGGATATTCCCTACGGTTTAGGAGTCAAGGATAAGGGGTCATTGTCTCAGGATAGAGGGGGTCCATTTAAAACAGAGATGCAGAGAAATCTATTTAGAGGGAGGTGAATTTGTGGAATGTATCACCACAGGCATCTGGAGAGGCCAGGTCGTTGGGGGTATTTAAGACAGAGCTTGATATGTTCTTGGTTGGACCCAGCATCAATGGTTATGGGAGAAGGCTGGGAGCTGGGGCTGAGGAGGGGAACATTGGATCAGCCATGATCAAATGGCGGTGCAGAATCGATGGGCCACAAAGCCTAATTCTGCTAATAGCTTATGATGTTATGGGATCAGATATAAAATTTCATCATAAATTTGACATTGGGGATGTAGCTCAGTGGGAGAGCGCATGCTCCGCATGTATGAAGTCCCGGGTACAATCCCCGGCATCTCCACTAATTTTTGACGGTATTCAGTCTTGCCGACAGTTTCAATGCTGTCCTGCAAGCGCCGTTGTCCATACCTTTTTGGTCCTTACTACCGATCGTGCTGGTGTCACTGTCTGCCTATACTTATGGATTAGAAATAGAGCCGGAAATTCCAGTGTGGGCAAAGTGGAAAATCTGAAAATATTTTCTGCATCAGTTACAACCTGTTGATAAATATTCCTCACCCCAACACAATCAGGCCGGATCGGAGGAAAAGCCGAATCGGAAGAGATTCCGAGGCCTCTTCCGTCACACAACGGTAAGTGTATGTGTGAAAAGAGCAGGTGCCAGCGACAACGAACGAATATCGGGTGACCCTTTAAAGTATCTTCTGCCCGGACATCCCAGTGTCAGATCACACTTCCGCATTGGCTTCTCGTTAGTTTAGTGATTAGTATCACTAAAGACGGGGTTAATACCCCCGATAGACAAATAATTTTGCTGTTTCCATATTAAACGTAATTGCAACTCGAATTTTCAAAGTAAATTGAAAAGGGTTAAAGAGGGTAAAACAGAGTTTGGGCTAGAATTGATCGGTTGTTTGGGGATGTGGAAAGTCGATCGGCAGTGACCCCGGGAATGGAGAGTTACCCGGTAGGAAGGGAATTTCTGTTCAGCTTCGTGAAATCTCCCCTAAGCGAATCTGTATCTCAGAGTTATTCGGTGTAACACGCGGTGACCGAGAACAATTGTTCCGGAAATATTTGCTTCATCGGCCTCTGCCACATTTTATATGTTAAACAAAGGCTGTCGTTCCGCTTGATTTAAGGTTTCCAGTTGAAAGAGTCAGAAAGGAGAGGGCGAGTGGAATCGGTGCCTTCACCCAGCTCAGGCCACCCCGCAGAGACTCTGTGAGACTCATTCCGTATAACTGCGAGCTCAGAGCTGTGGTCATCGACCTGAAACGTGAACTCTGTTTCTCCTTCCACAGACGCTGCCTGACCTGCGAAGTATTTCCGGCAGTTTCAGCTTTTAGTTCAGGAATAGTCCTGTTTCTCTGACTCCGGGGTCGGTGCTGTCCTCATCCGTCCTGGGACACAGTGACTACATCCTATATATCTTTCTTTGAGGAGTGTGTTCTAGCGGCCGAATTTTTTTGGGATGCACTGGGAATCTATTGGTTTTTCCGCGTCTAATTTTGACAGGTTTGTGGATACAACGTTTTCTGTTTTATATTGTCCGTTGCCCTCTGATTCAAAGCATTCATGAAGATTGTGAAAAAGCTGGATCACGCTATCAGTCGCCATCTTCCAACGCCAGAACGGACGATTTATGGTAGATTTTTCCAGTTTGTCTCTGTGGGGCAATCGGTGAGCGCTCTCGGCTGTTAACCGAAAGGTTGGTGGCTCGCGGCCACCCAGGGACGCTGGTGATCCAATAGCTTTTGCTGTACGTTGCAATGCCCGCTGGAAATCGCTCCGCTGTTCGGAGATCGGCGTTCCCTGCTACTGCCGCATCACGTTCAGCGGGAATTAAATAGAGTCGATGTTTCGGGCCGAGACCCTTCGTCGTCCCGACCTGATGAAAGGTCTCGGCCTGAAACTTCGACTGTACATCTTCTTATAGATGCAGCCTGGCCTGATGCCTTCCATCAGTATTTTGTGTGTGTTGCTTGAATTTCCACCATCTGCTGATTTCCTCGTGTCAGCCGGAATTAAAAAGTTTTTTGTCACCTACAGAGATACAGTGAAAAGATTCGCTTTCACACTTTCCATAGAGATCAAATCATTACACAGTGTACTGATAGAGAATAATATAAAACAATAACATAATGTAGAATAAAATTTAACAGCGACAGAGAAAGCACAGTGCAGAAAGTAATTAGGTGCAGCATTATAACGGGGTAGATTGCGAGGTCAAGTGTCCAGCTTATCCTAATCGGGAACCATCTGGATACCAGACTCAACCAGCTCACCACTACCACCATTCGCCTCCGTCCGGCGGAAATCGTCCCCACTCAATAATTTCTCCTTCGACTCCTTCCATTTCCTTCAAAAAAAGTGCAGCCACAGACATTGCCATGGGTCCCACCTATTCCTGTCTGTTTGTCAGCTACGTAGAACAGTCCGTCTTGCAAGACTAGTTTAGTATTTATCCCTAAATTTTCCGGTGCGGCGTAAAGGACTGCATTGCTGTTGTTTCTTGCGGAGCTCATACACTTCATCAGCTTTGACTTCAACTTCCACCCTGCCCAAAAATTTACATGGCCCATATTCGACACCACCCTTCCTTTTCACAAACACTCTCTCTATCTCTGACCACAGCCTATCTACTGATGTCTATTATGACCACACAGACTCTCACAGCTACCTGGACGATACGTCTTCCCACCTCGTTACTTGTACTGATGCCATCCTCTTCTCTCAATTCCTCCGTCTCCGCCGCATCTGCTCTCAAGATACGGCGTTTCTTTCAAGAACAAAGGAGATGTTGCAGCGGTGAGCTACACGCAGCGCTGAAATAACGACACGGAGTCGGTAAACTGCAGTTAAAGAAGAATTTATTCGAACTTCGCGGCTTCGCTTTAAAGCCTCCCTGACCCCGCCCTCCCCGGGCGAGGATGCTGCAGGAGGCACGTATTCACAGTCCCGCGCGAGCTTTTCTCATTGTTAGTGAAGCAGACCTGGCGCCCATTTGGGACTGGCCTTTATGCCGGCGCGCTGGCTATTTGTGAGCCGGTTCGAGTGCGCTAGAAAGTGGGTCGCCAAATAATCCCCCCCCCGCCAGAACCGGCGATACACCCCCCAATGTTCACAGTCTTGGCTGGACCCTGTTTGGGAGGTCGGTCCCTGCGCCGCTGTGCCGGGAACTCGACTGGTTGCGCCACGTCCACATGGGCCGGTTTGAGGCGGTCCACCGTGAAAACCTCCTCTCTCCCCACAACGTCCAGGACGAACGTGGGCCCGTTGTTCCTGAGCACCGTAAATGGGCCCTCGTAGGGATGGTGCAGCGGTGGCCTGTGCCCGCCCTTTCGTACAATCACAGTTCTGCAGGTCTTTGGGTACGCAGCCCATGCTGCGAAGTGGGTATGGGGGCCAGGTTGCCGAGCCTCTCGCATGGTCTGCCCAGGACTGCTGCGGGTTCTTCGTCGTGCCCCCTTGGCGCTGGTATGAACTCCCCGGGGACGAGCAGGGGTGCGCCGTACACCAACTCGGCCGACGAGGTGTGCAGATCGTCTTTGGGCGCTGTGCGGATGCCGACTAGGACCCAGGGAAGCTCGTCCACTCAGTTAGGCCCTTTCAGGGGGGCCATGTGAGCCGACTTCAGTGACGGTGGAAACGCTCCGCCAGGCCGTTCGACTGTGGGTGTTAGGCAGTTGTATGGTGCAGCTGTGTCCCTAAAAGGCTGGCCATAGTTGACCACAGGCTGGAGGTGAACTAGGCGCTTCTGTCGGAGGTAATGTGGGCCGGTACACCAAAGCGGGATACCCAGGTGGTGATCAGTGCCCGGGCGCAAGATTTTGAGGTGGTGTCGGTGAGCGGGATCGCCTCCGGCCATCTGGTGAACAGGTCCACGATAGTGAGGAGGTGCCGCGCCCCGCGCAACTCTAGCAGGGGGGCCCACGATATCCAGATGAATGTGGTTGAAACGCCGGTGGATGGGTTGGAACTGCTGCGGCAGAGCTTTGGTGTGCCGCTGCACCTTGGCCGTCTGGCAGTGCATGCACGTTTTGGCCCATTCACTGACCTGCTTGCGGAGACCCTGCCAAACGAACCTGCTGTAGACCATCCGGACGGTTGTCCTGATGGAGTGGTGCGCTAAGTTATGAATGGAGTCGAAAACACGGCGCCGCCAGTTTGCCAGGACAACGGAACGGGGTTGGCCGGTGATGACGTCACAGTTTAGGGTCCTCTCACCTGGGCCTACGGGGAAGTCCTGGAGCTGCAAACCGGAGACTGCGGTTCTGTAACTAGGGATCTCCTCGTCTGCCTGATGCGCCTCAAAGTCTACCCCTTGGGAAAGGGCATGAATGTTAGGGCGCGAGAGCGCGTCCGCCACGACATTGTCCTTACCCGAGACGTGCCGGACATCCGTCGTGTATTCAGAGATGTAGGACAGATGGCGCTGCTGGCGGGACGACCAGGGGTCGGACAACTTCGTGAACTTAAAGGTAAGCGGCTTGCGGTCCGTGAACGCGGTGAAGGGCCTACCTTCCAAGAAGTACCTGAAATGCCGGATTGCCAGGTATAGCGCCAACAGTTCGCGGTCGAAAGCACTGTATTTGAGCTCGGGCGGTCGCAGGTGTTTGCTGAAAAAACGCCAGGGGTTGCCAACGACCCACGATGAGTTGCTCCAGTACCCCACCGACTGCCGTGTTAGATGTGTCCACTGTGAGGGCGGTAGGGTCGTCCATTCCAGTGTGCACTAGCATCGCGGCGTTTGCCAAGGCTTCTTTCGTCTTATTGAAAGCGGCGGCGGACTCCTCGTCCCAGGTAACGTCCTTGCCCGGACCCGACATCTGGGCGAACAGTGGGCGCATGATTCGGGCAGATGAAGGGAGGAAGCGGTGGTAGAAATTTACCATACCCACGAATTCCTGAAGGCCTTTGATTGTGGTGGGTCAGGGAAAATGGCGGACTGCGTCTACCTTAGCTGGAAGAGGGGTTGCCCCGTCTTTAGTAATCCTGTGGCCCACGAAGTCGATGGTGTCGAGACCGAACTGGCATTTGGCCTGGTTGATTGTTAGACCGTATTCATTCAGTCGGGCGTAGAGTTGACGGAGTTGGGACAGATGCTCCTGACGACTGCTGCTTGCTATGAGGATGTCGTCCAAATGGATGAAAGCGAAGTCCAGTTCGCGTCCCACCGCGTCCATTAACCGCTGGAACGTCTGTGCGGAATTCTGCAGGCCGAACGGCATGCGGAGGAACTCGAAAAGGCCGAACGGGGTGATGAGTGCAGTTTTGGGGACGTCGTCCGGATGCATCAGGATTTGATGGTATCCCCGGACGAGGTCTACCTTGGAAAAGATCCGTGCGCCGTGCAGGGTTGCTGCAAAATCGTGAAAGTGCGGCACAGGGTAGCGGTCCGGTGTTGTAGCCTCGTACAGCCTGCGGTAGTCGCCGCATGGTCTCCAGCCCCCTGTCGCTTCGGTAATCATGTGCAGGGGGGAAGCCCATTGGCTGTCGGACCTCCGTATGATCCCCAATGCCTCCATCCTCTTGAGCTCCTCCTTCGCCAGTCGGAGATTGTCCGGGGGAAGCCTTCAAGCATGGGGGTGGAGGGGTGGTTCCTGTGTCGGGATGTGGTGCTGTACGCTGTGTCGGGGCATGGCTGCCGTGAACTGCGGTACCAGAACCGATGGGAAATCCGCCAGGACCCTGTTGATGTCGTTGTCGGACAGCGTGATGGAGTCGAGGTGAGGGGCTGGCAACTGGGCTGCACCCAGGGAGAACGTCTGAAAGGTCTCGGCGTGGAGCAGTCTCTTCCTGGGCAGGTCGACCAGTAGGCTGTGAGCACACAAAACATCCGCACCTGGAAGCGGTTGGGCCATGGCGGCCAGTGTGAATTCCCACGTGAACCGGCTGGAGCCGAACTGTAGCTGCACCGTACGGGTGCCATAGGTCCTTACTGTGCTGCCGACCACGGCCCTCGAAGGGGACACAGTGCCCTGTTGCGGGTGTCGTAACTCGTTGGAGGTAAGACGCTGATCTCGGCACCGGTGTCGACCAAAAAACAGCGTCCCGACCGCTTGTCCCACACATACAGGAGGCTATCCTGATGTCCAGCCGCCGTAGCCATCAGCGGCGGCTGGCCCTGGCGCTTCCCGGGAACTTGCAGGGCGGGCGACAGCGGCGGGCTGCTGCGCCCCACCGCTGGTGGTAGAAGCACCATTGCTCGTTGGGCCCACCCCTGCCTCTAGGGCTAGCGGGCTCTGTGGCCGGGCCGGGCCTGGGTTGTTGCTGGGAGAGTTGCCTGGTGATCTGTGCGACGTACGCCCCACTCACCTTCTTGGTGTTCCACAGCATGTCCGCCCGGGCTGCCACCTTCCGGGGGTCGCTGAAGTCCGCGTCGGACTGCAGCAGGCGTATGTGCTCGGGCATCTGCTCCAGGAATGCCTGCTCAAACATAAGGGAGCGCTTGTGTCCTCCGGCCAGAGACAACATCTCATTCATTGAAGCCGATGGAGGTCTGTCTCCCAAGCCATCCAGGTGCAGTAAACGGGCAGCCCGCTCGCGCCTTGAGAGTCCGAAAGTCATTATGAGCAGTGCTTTGAATTCCATGTACTTGCCGTCCCCTGGGGGAGACTTTATGAACTCCTCAACCTGGGCCGCTGTGTCCCGGTCGAGGGAGCTCACCACGTAGTAGTAACGGGTGTCCTCTGAGGTTATCTGCCGAACGTGGAATTGAGCTTCTGCTTGCTGGAACCACAGGTGAGCTCGCAGCGCCCAGAAGCTTGGCTGTTTCCACGAAACTGCATGAACAGATGCGGCGTCGTTCATCTCCGGTCCAAATATCGTTTGGACCGTCGGGAACACCAATTGTAGCGGTGTGCTACACGCAGCGCTGAAATAACGAAACGGAGTCGGTAAATTGCAGTTAAAGAAGATTTTATTCGAACTTCGCGACTTCGCTTTAAAGCCTCCCTGATCCCGCCCTCCCCGGGCGCGGATGCTGTAGGAGGCACGTATCCACAGTCCCGTGCGACCTTTCCCCTTTGTTAGTGAAGCAGACCTGGCGCCCTTTTGGGACTGGCCTTTATGCCGGCGCGCTGGCTATTTGTGAGCCGGTTCGAGTGCGCTAGGAAGAGGGTCGCCACAATATCGTGTTTTTTCAAAGAAAGGTGTTTCCCTTCGTCCACCATGAAAACTGCCCCTCAACAGAATCTCTTCCATTTTTCTCACGTCTGTCCCCACCCCTTCCTAGCCCCCTTCACTAGGGATAGGTTTCGTCTTGTTGTCACTTATCTCTCCCCACCTCCTAGCCTCCACCTCACAGTTCTCTGCAATCTCCTGCTGGTTCCCACAGCCAAACACATCTGTCACTCCCCCCTTTATTTTCTGCAGGGATCGCTGCCTATGTGAATCCCATGTGCGTTCGTTCCTATCCTTGCAAGTGAAACAAGTGTGTTACGTACCCGTTGGTGTCTTGTGCTTGTCACGTGACTATGATGTATTTGAGGCTATGCTGGGCATGATACAATGGTCTTGTGATGGGTGGGTGACGTAATTTTCCCGCCAGTGAGAGGACATATATTTTTTTTTCCAATAGAGTATGAAAGGGGAATACCTCCCTGGGACACGGGACAGTTCGTAGTTGAATTCGCCAGTGACTCCGTTTTGCTGCGCATTCGATGTTATGACGCAGGTTTGTTTTAAAGTGGAGTTTTACTTCCGGCTTTAAGTCTCAAAGTTTATTGCCGGCAGTTTTGCTACAATACTGCCAGTTCAGTCCAGTTGGAGAGTGAAGAATTATCGAAGTTCGGGAAGCCGAAGAATCGAGGAAAGTTATTGGCTGTATTTAATCTTTATTTAATCTTCGTACAAGGAATATGTAACTTGTGTCCAAGTTAGCTGCTGTATTTCTGAAAGCAGAACGAGCTGGACGCAGAGTTTCACCAAGGAAAGGTCAGTGCCTTTAAGCGGTTTTATTTCCTTCAATCGTATCTCCCTCGGCAAAGCATACTTATATATATAAAACATTATATATAACAATCACAGCACGGAAACAGGCCATCTCGGCCCTCCTAGTTCGTGCCGAACTCTTAATCTCAGCTAGTCCCACCTACCCGCACTCAGCCCATAACCCTCCACTCCTTTCCTGTCCATATACCTATCCAATTTTACCTTAAATGACACAACTGAACTGGCCTCTACTACTTCTACAGGAAGCTCATTCCACACAGCTATCACTCTCTGAGTAAAGAAATACCCCCTCGTGCTTCCCTTAAACTTCTGTCCCCTAACTCTCAAATCAGGTCCTCTCGTTTGAATCTCCCCTACTCTCAATGGAAACTGCCTACTCACGTCAACTCTATCTATCCCTCTCAAAATTTTAAATACCTCGATCAAATCCCCCCTCAAACTTCTACGCTCCAATGAATAGAGACCTAACTTGTTCAACCTTTCTCTGTAACTTAAGTGCTGAAGTAACATCCTAGTAAATCGTCTCTGCACTCTCTCTAATTTATTGATATCTTTCCTATAATTCGGTGACCAGAACTGTTCACAATATTACAAATTTGGCACAACCAATGCCTTGTACAATTTTAACATTACATCCCTACATCTGTACTCAATGCTTTGATTTATAAAGGCCAGCGTTCCAAAAGCCTTCTTTCACTATCCTATCTCCACCTTCAGGGAACTATGCACTGTTATTCCTAGATCTCTTTGTTCCCCTGCATTCCTGAATGCCCTACCATTTACCCTGTATTTTCTATTTGGATTATTCCTGCCAAAATGTAGAACCTCACACTTCTCAGCATTAAACGCCATCTGACAACGTTCAGCCCATTCTTCTAACCGGCATAAATCTCCCTGCAAGCTTTGAAAACCCACGTCATTATGCACAACACCTCCTACCTTAGTATCATCGGCATACTTACTAATCCAATTTACCACCCCATCATCCAGATTATTTATGTATATTACAAACAACATTGGGCCCAAAGCAGATCCCTGAGGCACCCCGCTAGTCACCGGCCTCCATCCCGATAAACAATTATCCACCACTACTCTCTGGCATCTCCCATCTAGCCACTGTTGAATCCATTTTATTACTCCAGCATTAATACCTATCGACTGAACCTACTTAACTAACCTTCCATGTGGAACGTTGTCAAAGGCTTTGCTGAAGTCCATATAGACTACATCCACTGCCTTACCCTCGACAACATTCCTCGTAACTTCTTCAAAAAATTCAATAAGGTTTGTCAAACATGACCTTCCACGCACAAATCCATGCTGGCTACTCCTAAACAGATCCTGTCTATCCAGATAATTATTAATACTATCTCTAAGAATACTTTCCATTAATTTACCCACCACTGATGTCAAACTGAAAGGTCTATAATTGCTAGGCTTACTTCTAGAACCCTTTTTAAACAATGAAACCACATGAGCAATACGCCAGTCCTCCGGCACAATCCCCGTTTCTAATGACATCTTAAAGATCTCCGTCAGAGCTCCTGCCATTTCTACACAAACTTCCCTCAAGGTCCTCGGGAATATCCTGTCAGGATCCGGAGATTTATCCACTTTTACTTTTCTTAAAGGCGCCAGTACTTCCACCTCTTTAATTGTCATAGGTTCCATAACTTCCTTACTTGTTTCCCACACCTTACACAATTCAATATCCTTCTCCTTAGTGAATACCGAAGAGAAGAAGCCGTTCAAAATCTCTCCCATCTCCCTCGGCTCCACACATAGCTGATCACTCTGATTCTCTAACTGGCCAATTTTATCCCTCACTATCCTCTTGCTTTTAATATAACTGTAGAACCCTTTCGGATTTACTTTCACTTTATTTGCCAAACCAACCTCGTATCTTCTTTTAGCTTTTTTAATCTCTTTCTTAAGATTCCTTTTACATTCTTTATATTCTTCGAGCAATTCCTTTACTCCATGCTGTCTATTTCTATTGTAGACATCCCTCTTTTTCCGAACCAAATTTCTAATATCCCTTGAAAACCATGGTGCTTTCAAACCTTTATCCTTTCCTTTCTACCTAACAGGAACATAAAGATTCTGTACCCTCATAATTTCACCCTTAAATGACCTCCATTTCTCTATTACATCCTTCCCATAAAACAACTTGACCCAATCCACTCTCTCTAAATTCCTTCGCATCTCCTCAAAGTTAACCTTTCTCCAATCAATAATCCCAACTCTAGGTCCTGTCCTGTCCTTCTCCATAATTTTATTGAAGCTAATGCTATTGTGATCATTGGACCCGAAGTGCTCCCCAACACATACATCTGTCAGCTGACCTATCGCATTCCCTAACAGGAGATCCAACACTGCCCCATCACTAGTCGGTACTTCTTTGTATTGTTGCAAAGATCTATCCTGCACACATTTCACAAACTCTAAACCATCCAGCCCTTTTACAGAATGAGCTTCCCAGTCTACGTGTGGAAAATTAAAATCTCCCACAATCACCACCTTGTGTTTACTGCAAATATCTGCTATCTCCTTACACATTTGCTCTTCCAACTCACGCTCCCCATTAGGTGGCCTATAATACACTCCTATCAGTGTTACTGCACCCTTCCCATTCCTCAATTCCACCCAAATAGCCTCCCTCGAGGAGCCCTCTAATCTATCCTTCCAAAGCACCGCCATAAGATTTTCTCGGACAAGCAATGCAACACCTCCTCCTCTGGCCCCTCCTACTCTATCACACCTGAAGCAACTAAATCCAGGAATATTTAGTTGCCAATCACACACTTCCTGCAACCATGTTTCACTAATAGCTACAACATCATAATTCCAGTTATCAATCCACGCTTTAAGCTCATCCACCTTTCTTACAATGCTCCTAGCATTAAAAATATATATATTTAAGATACTCTCCACCCCTCCTCTCTTTTCATCTCTAACAATGCATTCAAATTTATTATCCTTTTCTTTCTTCTCCCCTACATCTTCGGGCTGAGCGCATCCCTTCTCCATCACCTGCCTTTCCTCCATCACACGTTGTCTATTTACTTGCTCTACTGGTGAACTAACCTCCTCTCCCATGGTTTCCTCAAATTGATTACCGCCCCCCCACCATCTTACTAGTTTAAAGTCTGCCCTGTAGCCCTAGCAAATCTCCCCGCTAGGATATTAGTCCCCCCAGGATTCAAGTGTAACCCGTCCTTCTTGAACGGGTCACGCCTGCCCCAGAAGAGGTTCCAATGATCCAGAAACTTGAATCCCTGCCCCCTGCTCCAATCCCACAGCCACGCATTCATCCTCCACTGTCGCGTGGCACTGGCAGTAATCCCGAGATTACTACCTTTGCGGTCCTTCTTCTTACCTGCCTTCCTAACCCCCTATAATCTCGTTTCAGGACCTTTTTCCCTTTCCTACCTATGTCATTAGTACCTACATGTACCACGACCTCTGGCTCCTCACCCTCCCACTTCAGGATATCTTGGATGCGATCAGTAACGTCCCGAACCCTGGCACCAGGGAGGCAAATTACCATCCGGGACTCCCGATCACCTCCATAGAACCGCCTGTCTGAACCCCTGACTATCGAGTCCCCTATTACTATGGTCCTCTTTCTTCTATCCCTACCCTTCTGAGCTACAGGGCCGTCCTCTGTGCCGGAGGCCCGGCCACTGTCACTTCCACCAGGTAGGCTGTCCCCCCCAACAGTACTCAAACATGAGTACTTATTGTCAAGCTGTACAGCCACTGGGGTACTGTCTAGTACCTGCCTCTTCCCCTTCCTGACCGTGACCCACCTATCTGCCTCCCGTGGCCCCGGAGTGACCACCTGCCTGTAACTCCTCTCAATCACCTCCTCACTCTCCCTGACCAGGCGAAGGTCATCGAGCTGCAGCTCCAGCTCCCTAACTCGGTCCCTCAGGAGCTGCAGTTCGGCGCACCTGGCGCAGATGTGGAAGTTCGGGAGGCTCGGAGACTCCAGGACCTCCCACATCCGACACGGAGAGCAACAAGCTGCCCTCACACTCATACTTCCCAAATAACTGAAAATAACAAGAACTAAAAGATAAGACTACTGTGCCCTCTTCCGCCTAAGCCCCCTCAGCCCAAGCCCTACACTCTGCTCCCGGCGCAATCCGGTGCCGCAAACAAAGCTGCCCGCTTCTTAAGGCTGCGTTCTTTTTTATATCTTCCCTCCTTCCCAGGCCTCCTTCATCAGGTTTTGTCTCCAAATTTGAGGAAGGCCATTCTTGCTATTGAGGGAGTGCAGTGTAGGTTCACGAGGTTAATTCCCAGGATGGCGGGACTGGCATATTTTGAAAGATTGGAGCGACTGGGCTTGTATGCACTGGAATTTGGAAGGATGAGAGGGGATCTGATTGAAACATATGATTATTAATGTATTGGACACGCTAGAGGCAGAAAACATGTATCCGATGCTGGGGGAGTCGAGAACCAGATGCCGCAGTTCAAGAATAAAGGATACGCAATTTAGAACGGAGTTCAGGAAAAAAAAACAACTTTTTTCAGCCAGAGCGTTGTGGATCTATGGAATATTCTGCCTCAGAAGGCAGTGGAGGCCAGTTCTCTGGATGCTTTCAAGAAAGAGTTAGATGGAGCTCTTAAAGATTGCAAGGAATATGGGGAGAAGGCAGGAATGGGCTACTGATGATCAGCTATGAGAACATTGAATGGCGGTGCTCCTTGAAGCGCCGAATGGCCTACTCCTGCACCTAATATCTATAGAGTATATGGAATCTGTCACAGGGATTTCAGTGTACCGGAGATCTCACAGAGTCACCCTGACGACTGCTTGTTAAGTGCGGATCTGGCGCTTTTTATTCATCCCCTTCTCACTGTGTGACAGGAGGAGTGTCAGGATTCTTTAGCGTCTCAGTCACTTACTCTGTTCAAGGTCTGTCCAAGGGAAGGGCTCCCATCAGCGTGTGGTTTGAAAGGACAATTATAAACATAGTTTGTTTATCCATTTGGCGATGCGCGAGGAAGGACCCCATTAGTACAAGCGTTTGTAGTTCTTCGACGCGGTTCTAACTCAGTCTGATTCCTGGCGTATGCTCGCCGCGGGTTGTATATCTCCGGTTTGTTGTGGATGGCGACATTAATTTACCGAAATAGGACCTGCAGCAGGGTGAGGAATGATCCGGCAGAAAACAATTGGAGAGTGAAGGAGTCACAGGGAACTAATGGAGACGCCTGACTACTCAAATCTTTTGCAACGTCATTGAGCGATGGTGGTATAGTGGTGAGCATAGCTGCCTTCCAAGCAGTTGACCCAGGCTCGATTCCCGGCCATCGCAGGTTGTACAGTTTTAGGCTACATAAGAAATAAACCTCTTAAATAGACACGAGCTACAGAGAACTCCAAGGGCCAAGTGACCCTAATACACTCACGCTGTAAGTGTAAGGTTGATTCATTAATTATCATTCAATGTGTCGTGGATCAGAGATGGAATTAACCTCCCAGGATTTTCCCGTTAAATCCCGTTCTGACTCTATTCCAGATTCTACAAGAATGGGCACTTTACAAGAGGGATCGGCACGATTTGCAAAGCGTTGCCTGATTAAATTGTTTGAGTTTGTTTGCCTTCAGTGGAATATCGGAGCCTGCAAGTAAACTTGAGCAAATTATGATGTAGAAAATTCTGAGAGACATAGGTTGTGCAGATAGCCAGAATTGGTTTACAGGTGCAGTATTCTGGAGGGAATGAATTTAAGGTCGGAGTGGGAGAAATGTTAAAGAAGATGTGCGGGTCACGTTTTTTGGACGGAACAGGGTGGCTGCTTGGAACTGGCTGCCAGGTTCAGAGACGGAAAGGTGTACGATGTTCTCAGATCGGCACATGAATATGTTTGTGTGGAGCACAAAGAGAAAACAGCAGATGATGTAATTTCAAGTGGCAGAGACAATATTGGAGCAACTCAGCAGGTCACGCAGCATCTGTATAAAAAAACAGTCGACGTTTCGGGCCGAGTCCCTTCATCCGGACTGGAGAAAAAACCGATGAGGGATCAGAGTTAGACGGTGAGGGGAGGGGAGGAAGAAACACGAGGTGATAGGCCAAACAGGCGGGGGTGGGGGGAGCCGCTAATGAATTAAAGACTTGAAATGCTGATTGGTGAAAGGGATACTGGGCTGGAGAACAGTGAATCTAATAGGAGACGGCTGAAGGCCATGAAAGAAAGAAAAGGGGTAGGACCACCAAAGGGAGGCCACACAGAACAAATGTAATGTTTTGCTCTTCCACCCTGAGTGTGGCCTCAGCGGACAGTACATTAGGCCTTTGGCCACGGGTTACAATGTTGGAACTGGAATAGGAAGTGGAATTAAAGTAGGAGGCGACTGGGCGATGCCGCTTTTACTGGTGGACTGAGTGTAGATGCTCGGTGAAATGGACTCCTAATCTGTGTCAGCTCTCAGAGATATTCTGAGGCCACACCGGGAGGACTGGATACAGCAGATGACCGTAAAATACTCACAGGTGAAGTGTCGCCTTTTGGAGGGATTGCTTGTGGCCCTGAATGGTAATGAGGGTGGATGTGTAGAAGTAGGTGTCGCACATGTTGCACTCACAAGGGTAAGTGCTACGAGAAAGGGCGGTGGGAGGGACGAACGCACATGGGGTTCACATAAGGAGCAATCCCTGCAGAAAGTAGAGGGGGAGGGGAAGATGTGACTGGTGGTGGGATCCCGCCGGAGATGACGGAAGTTACAGAGCTGGAGGCGGAGACTGGGGGTAGGTAGGTGAGGACAATACCAACCCTATCCTTGCTGGAGGGCGTGAGGATGCGGTGTTGGCAGACGTGAGCAAAATGGAAGAGATTATGTTGAGGACAGCTTTGATGGTGGAGAATGAGAGACCAGTTTGTTTGGAAAAAAACAACGATATCCCCTTTGTTTTTGAATGAAACGCCTTACCCTGAGAGCAGATGCAGCGAAGACGGAGGAATTGAGGGGAGAAAGAGTCATTTCTACAAGTAACGAGGTGGGAAGAGTTATATTTCAGGTAACTGTGAGAATCTACGTGGTCATAATAGACATCACTGTCTTCAGAGATAGAGACAGAGTGATCGAGAAAAGGGAGGGTGGTGTCAGATATGGGCCAGGTAAAAATTTGTGCAGGGTGGAAGTTGGAGGCAAAGTTAATTAAGTGGATGAGCTCAGCAGGAAACAGCAGCAATGCAGTCGTTTACGTTGCGCAGGAAATGTTAGGGAGAGATGCCAATGTAGGCTTGCAAGATAGACTTTCCCAAGTAGCCGACAAACAAACAAACAGTTAGAGCTCGGACCAATGCCAATGTCTGTGGCTACCACTATTATTTGTAGGAAATGGCGGGAGTCGAAGGAGAAAATATTGAGTGGGGACAAGTTCCGCCAGACAGAAGTGAATGGTGGTAGAAGGGAGCTGTTTGGGTCTGGTATCCAGATAGTTCCGAGTAGGATAAGAAAGTCACTTGATCTCGCAATCCACCCTGTTATGATGCTACACTTAATTATTTATCTGCACTGTCCTTTCTCTATTGCTGTTAAATTTTATTCTGCATTCTGTTATTGTTTTATATCGTTCTCTCTCAATGCACTGTGTAATGATATGATCACTAAGAACAGTGTGAAAGAGCAGCATTTCACTGTATGTCCCTAACTGACGAAAACAATTTTAATTCCCACTGAACGTGCTGGCGCTGTAGCAGGAAACGCCGGTCTCCGGATAGCGGAGCGTTTCCCAGCTTGAAATACAACGCGCAGCAAAAACTTCTGGATCACGAGCGTCCCCGGGTGGGCTCCACCAACAACCTTTCAGTTGACAGCCAAACGCGCTCACCGACTGCGTCACGGAGACAAATTGAAGAAGTCCGCCATAATTGGTCCATTCCGGTGTTGGAAAATGCTGAATGGTAATCGATGCTGTGACCCGGCTTTTTTACAATCTGTTTGCATGGTTTGCATCAGAGGGTAGCGGATAATATAAAACAGAAAACGCTGGAACCGCATATTTGTCAGAATTAAAAGCAAGAATACCAAAAGATTCCCTGTGCATTGATAAAACATTCGGCCGCAAGTACACAATCCTCAAAGAAGGGCATTTTACTTGGGACGTAATCACGTTGTCCCGGGACGGATGAGGACAGCACCGATCCGGAGATCATCAAAACATGACTGTTCCTGAGCTAAAAGCTTCAACTGCCGGAAATACTCGGCAGGATGGGCAGCGTCTGTGGAGGGAGATACAGAGTTCACGTTTCAGGTCGATGAACTTTCACAGCTCCGACCTCGTAGTTAGACGGAAGGAGTCTCACGGAGTCTCTGCAGAGTAGCCTGAGCTGGGTGAAGGCACCTATTCCACTCGCCCTCTCCTTTCTGACTCTTTCAACTGGAAACCTTAAATCGAGCGTAACACCATCCTTTGTTTTACATTTAAAATGTGGCAGAGGCGGCTGAAGCAAATATTTCCGGAAAAAATTGTTCACTGTCACTGCGTGTTCCGCCGAATGACTCTGAGATAGAGTCGCTGAGGGGAGATTTCACGAAGCTGAACACAAAGTCCATTCCTATCGGGTCACTCTCCCTTCCCGGGTTCACTGCAGATCGACAGTTCCACATCCCAAAAGAACCGATCACTTGAACGCCAAACTCTGATTTAACCTCTTTAAACCTTTTCAATTTAATTCGAAAATCCGAGTTGCAATTACATTTATGGAAACAGCAAAATCATTTCCTGTCGGGGAAATTATCCTCCGTCTTCCCCGTGACAGACGGGGATACTAACTGGGAAACAAACAAGAAACCAATGCGACAGAGCGATTTGACATTGGGTTGTCCGAGCACAGGATATTTCAAATGGTCACCTCGAAGTTGTTCGTTGACTGTTGTTGCACCGGCGCTTTTCACACATGCACTTCTTTCCGTGCGACGGGAGAGGCCTCGGAATCGCTTCCATTTCAGCAGTTCATTGTGCAAAGCTCACATTCCGGCCTGATTGAACATTTATCAACAGGATTTAACTGAAGCAGGAAAATACCTTCCAGATCTTCCGCTTTGACCACACTGGAAAGTCTGGCTGTAGTTCTACTCCCTAAATATAGGCAGGTACTGACGTCTGCAGTATCAGTACTGAGGATTGAAAATGTACTGACAAGGGAGGTGCAGCGGCGCTGCAGGACCTCTTTGAATCTGTGAATGGATTGTATTCAGAGATACATCTTCGCGTCTCAATGGGCACGCCAGTTGTTACAGACTTCATTAAAGCATGTGTGGATGAGTGTGTGCCTGCGAAACCACACTGTCTATATTAGAATCAAAAGCTGTTGATAAATCAAAAATGCCCTATATAACCATATAACAATTCCGAAACAGTCCACCTGCGAATGCTTCACGCATATAAGTCTTAAACTCATTATTCATTTCTCCTTACATTACCGTTACCTGCTCTTTAAGAATTCCACTCTTAAAGAGCAGATTGGAATTCATGACTTTCCTGAACTCGAAAACTATTCCAAACTATAGTGATTCTGGATAGATCACATCTAGTACCTCCTCAATCTCTTCAACTACCTTTTCTAGAACTCTGGAGTACTGTCTATCTGGTTTAGGTGACATATCTAACTTAAAACTTTCATCTTCCGAAGAAACTTATCCTTATGATTGATTAAAAACTCTGACCCTTGACTTTCTTCCATTGTGGGATGTTACTGGAGTCTTCCACAATAAAGACTAACACAAAATACGAATTCAGTCCCTTTACCATTTTTTCGTCCTCATTACTCTTTTTCCAGTCCATTTATCAGAGGTCCAATGTCCATTCATGTCATTTTTAATTTATATCCATTTATATATTTAACTAAAAAAGAAGACCTTTTAAAGATTTGTTATTTCGGTCTAGCATACCTTCACATTTCATATAGTTGCTTTTTAGTTGCCTTCGACTGCTTTTTAAAATCTTCCAAAACTCCTAGCTTCCCATTTTTTCTATGTTGTAAATCCTCTCTTTTGCTATTATATTTTCTTTGACATCTCTTATTGCCTTTTGCTCCTTTGAGAATGTTTCTTGTTCTGTGGGATGGACAGAACATATATGTTCTGAATCACTGCAATGCAAATACTGACACATTTTGACCACTGTTTTCTAAGGGTCCCTTTGCCTTCAGATTCCTTTTGAAAACTAATTGATTACATATCGCCTAATCCAGACTTTTCTTTCCCTTAGTGGGCTTGACAACAAGTTGCTCAAAAACCATATTGTACAACTCCAGCAAGACAAAAAGAGTTTACCTTTGTCCTGAATATTGAAAAATTCCATGACTATCATAGCATTGCACTTTTCTATCTTCCGTCCTGATTTGTAAATTTAATCCTGACTGCAGCTTGTATGTTTACACATTTAATATCAGGCTATTCTTTTCACGCTTACAGTTCCTTAACTTTACATTCAAAGTTTCTACATCTTCTGATGCCATGGTATACCTTCTATGGATTTTACTTTTACTTCCGCCAGGACCCACGTCGCAGAATAGTTTGCACTGTAGCCCATCTCATTGGAACAGCTTCTTCCCTTCCCAATGCTGGTGCCAGTGACCCACAAATTCAAACACCTGTCATCCAGACTCATAATGCCCTGTTCTTGCTAACCCTGTCCCAATTTTCTCATGGCTCAAGTCACAATCCCCATATTATAAACTAATCGATTCGTTTTTTTTTAGTCCAGTCCCTAACTCCTGAAATTCCCTCAGCAGAACTTCTTATCTACCGCCGGTAGCAATGTGGATAACCTCATGGATCTGCCATCAACTTCCCCACTCCCAACACAGCAAACTTATCTGGACGTCAGAGAATATGACTCAAATCAGGACGCAAGGCAGACAACATCGTTTCCAGGGCGCTCCAACCCTACTGCACAGATTCTGTCTATTCTCTGCCGATATTATTCCCAATTACATCAATATTTCCCCTCTTGCACCCGTCCCACCGCCGGCAGAATAACTTGTGAGCCAAGGTGACACAGTTTGTTTGCTCAAAACTTTCTAAGGCTCCCTCACTTACCTCATCCTCACAGTGAGCTGCCATCTCAGAGCTGCTGGCCGAACTCAAGTACTGATGGTCCTCCAGCACTAAACTGGGATTCCTTACTCGCCCCACTCACAGTCAAACCCTCTTGACCATGGCCACAGCCGAATTCAAGCTGTTCAGACTTTACGTGCGACTGCCTCCTGAAACATCGTGCGCGGGTAATTCTTCTCCACGCTTCTTTATCACATTGTTTGAGCCTCGGGTTACAGGTCATCAACTTGGACCTGAGCTCCTTAAGCAGCCAACACATGCTGCAAATACGGTCAACAGGAAGCACAACGGGGTCCACCAATTCCCAAGTCATAAAGCAACAAGACATCAACTGGTCCTGAATATCTCATTTATTTAATCAGTTGTTATGAGGTCTGTTTATAGTTAACTACAATAAAAACCTCCTTACCCGCTCTTACCTACTATTCACCCGTACCTGCTTGCGAAAGGATCTCCTACCAAAGCTTCAGACCTCAGACTCCTCCATTGGCCTTCTCACAGAAGGGGGACTCCGCTTAAAACTAATTGTTTTTTATTGGTCCTTGCCAATTGGCTAATTACCCAACGGATCTCAAACTCAAAAAGCAGCTCCGAAAGCGCTCGCATATGTTTTTTTTTAATTCAGCACTGCTAATAGCCCCGCGATCTCTGACTTCTCCGAAGGCCTCCAGAGGCCAAGCCTGATTTTAATTATTAGATCAAGACGATGACTATATTTTGCAGTACTCGTTTCAACCCCAAATGATCATTACATTTTTTAATCTCCATTTAAAAATCCTTCCTCCACTTTAGTGATTTTTTTTCTGTCTGTCCCTAATTTGTTGGTAAAAATGATGTTGTCCTCGAGCAGCGTCTCCATCATTTCCCCACCACTGATTATTTCTGATTCTCATCGTGACATTCGGAAGGGGATATAACTCCTGTACTATTACATTATTCTTCCCATTTAGGAATTTATTCCTCTCTATCTAAATAGTTACAAACTATGTTGATCTTTGCAATTAGGCATGATTCGATTTGATTTAGATTTCTTTTCTGCGGTTTTATTTTTACAGCGGATTCTTTGATGCTGATCACCAGACAGATCCCACCGCTCATTGTTGGAACGGATCCCGCTCCAACGATTAATCCGTTTGCTCTGCGCCAGCACAAATCTGGGAAGCCTCGGTGGTACCTCGAGGCGTGGCGGTCAGAGACAGGCAGCTCACAGTAAATGCGATGACATGAATCGCTGCCCCAGATATCCTGAGAAACATTTGCTATCTCGAGAGTTAAGAAAAACTCAATTTTGACTTTAAATATCTCTGCCGATCTGGCGAAAAAACGTGCCAAAATATTTAAACGGATAAACTCTTTTAAAATATCTAATGTTGTCATTATTAATATAATTCATTTCGGAATTCACCAAGTGTAATGCGTTAACATAAGGCATTTACACGACATCACGTACAATTAGCAAAACAGCTGTTTTACTCCTTTCCCTGAACTTGGGAACTTTTAAAAATAATTCGAACTGTAATGGATTCCCTTCCTTTGGCGAGTGGATTGTAATTCAGCCCGCATGGTGGACAGGTCGGAGGGCACCCTGCTCTTATTCCAGATCGAACTGAGATTCCAGTTTTATACACCGTGCGTAGCCTGGAAGATACGAAATAGAATCTTCGCAGCTGGACTTTGCGGTCGAGTAGCGGTCTGATTGGAAATCTGATTTTCAACTCGGGCCTACATACGTGTTTTGGCATCCTGGCGGCAACTCTGTCAGTGGCCCGACCCGGACAAATATTCTGCTAAGCAGCTCAACTGGTACTGATCAATTGAAATCTCTGCTTTACTGTTTCCTTTCTTTATTTTATTTTAAATGTAATTGTGACCCTGGTACTTGGAAATACGGTCTTACCCAATGCATCACTCACCACACCTTGGCCATGACAATATTAGGTTTATTTGCTGTTTCCAGAATAATACTGCATAAGAATTTTTTTTATCAAGACATTCACTTCCATTTTTGCAGATCATAGAAACGTAGAAATATAGAAACCCTACTGAACAATACAGCCCTTCGGCCCTTAGAGTTGTGCCGAACATGTCCCTATCTTAGAAAAGCAAAGAGGTGTCAGGCACCAGCTTGCTAATACTTGGTTTCCCACACAGCTGGAGTACTGTGTGCAGTTCTGTGCGACACACTGTAGGAAGAACATGATTGCACTGTGATCTGCGACCTGCTGCTCTGGTCCCCCTCCCCCCGCTAATCCCATGGTAGCAGCAATGAACCTCCCTGACAGTGTAGAGCAGATTCACTGGGATGTTGTCTGGCGTGTGGCCTTTCCGTGATGAGGTGGGACTGGATGGTTTGGCTTTGCTTTCCTCAGAATGAAGGAGAAGCTGAGGAGCTGAGAGTGGCTCTGGGGCTCACTGGGTAAAGGCCAGGTCAGGAAATACTCTGCATTACGTCCGCCTGTCACGCCTCAGCTCTGTCACATCGAATCACCTCCATGTCTGCTACAGGAGCGGCCAAACATTGTCTCATTCTCCACTCTCCGGCCCGGGCCCCGTCGCCTCGATTTGGGCCGTATGCGCCACGCACAACCGTCCCGCTGCTTCAAAACTGCAGTTCACACCGCAAAAATTACAGTTCGTATAGGCGGCTGAAAACTCAGCTCCGAATGGCAAGCAACAGCCTATTGATTGCAGTGATCGTTTTGCTGAGAATGTGTGATTCATAAAGTAGTTCGTGGTTTTGTCTGATACCGACAAGTGATCGCTGTGAATCATCTGCGCCATCATAAAACGGAGTGTCCCCTCCCTGGTGCCAGGGTCAGGGACGTCTCCAAGCATCTGGAGAAATCTCTCAAGGAGGTCAGCGTTTATTCAGCCGGAGGTGGTGGTTCACGTCGGTACCATTGCACAGGTAGAAAAGAGATGATTTCCTGTTCTGTGAATATAGAGAATTAGTTAAGAACTTAAAGAGCAGGACCTGAAGGGTTGTAATCTTGATACAACTCTCGATACCGTGTGGTTGAGGAGGTAGGAAAGGAAAGTTTGAGTATGTACAATGTACTGTGTATGTTAATCAAAATTGCTACTTCGTTTTGTTAAGAGTAGGAATGCTTTGTTATGATAAGTGCTTTCTCTCGCAGTTGTTTTGCTTCAGAATTGCAGATAACGGGATTGTATTAGTTTGTCAAACAATGGGGAAATGTTGTTTTGTATTGTGGGTTTGGGAGCGGGGGTTTTTCGCAGTCTTTTCGGGGAGTCGGGAACAGTAATGCGAAGAAGGTGGACGTGTGCTGCACCGCTCGGTCGACCACCGGGGTGGTCCGTGGTGCAAGGACGTGGAGATCGTCGGAAAGCGACAAGGGTTCGTGGTTCGATGATTGAGCTCCAACGCTGTGTAGTAAACTGACTGAAATCTGATAAGTTTTGGCGACTTTTATTTTATTTTATTTTCCTTCATATATCCTGTATTGTTAGTAACTGTATTGTATATCCTGTATTGTGAGTTTGATATTGCGTGTGCGTCACTGCATTAACTTGTTTTCCACAGCACTTGCGTATACGGGAGGAGGGTTTAGAGAGTGGCTGGAGTTCTTTCACTAGACATATACCAGCCTGTTGAGCAGGTGTTACATTTATGGGGTGCTCGACCCGGGATTGTATTTTCAGGGGCTGTGGAATCGCGCAGTCAATAGTGCGGAGATGGTGAGCTGAAGCGGTTTAGAAAATGTACCGTCGCATGACGCGTGCGTGGTGAGTGGAGTAGATTTTGGGGTTACGGGAGAGGCGTTAGTGCGGGGGTTGAGTTTGGTAAAAGGTATCGGTCAGGTGGAGCTTGTAGCTAGACGGTGTAAGAAAGAGGTAGGGTCTAGCTGGGCGTTGGTTCGTACGAGTGCCGACATCATGACGTTGGATCTGCCAGCGACGGTCAGTGTTCCAGGGGAGGCTGGGCCGTGGGTACGCCACACCTTCTCCGAGACTGAGGATGATGAAACACCGCAAGAGGAGCTAGAGCTAGAGCTGGCTCCCGGGGTGGTGCCCATCACTAGTAAATGAGGGTCAGAGGGTGAAGGCGTGACTTGGCTCCTCTCCCCAGTAAGCCTTGGAGCTGGAGGCCACACTTAATTCCCTGGTGGGAATGGCCTATAGGCCACGGATGACGTTGGGGGTGTTCTCAGGAGCCTAGACTACTCCGGACGGGGAGATGGGCCATAAGACCTGTATCGAGCATACGTCTTTGATGTTAGAGGAGTGGCCAGGATCCGATGAGGAGACGAGATAGCGATTGGTGAGAAGTGTGAGGGATGCGGCGGTCAAGGCAGTTGGGGAGTTGAAACCTGAAAAGCCTGCGGCTTCAGTAGAGGAATGTATAGAAGTTTTGGAGGGAGCGTTTGGATTATCAAGGGAACCCTGGCTGCTTTTAGCAGAGTTTCAACGTCTGGAACAATTGAGAGAGGAAAAGCTCTGTGAGTTCATATTTCAGATGGAGGGGATGCTCAAGTGGTTGTGGTGCCGGGGGATAGTGAAGGCGCCTGACGTGGCTAGCGTGAGGAAGAGTCAGGTATTCGGTGGATCTGTGGAGGAGGACAAGGTGGCTTGGACTGTCCAGCAGGCATAGTTCGGGCAACTGCTTAGAGAGGTACGGGAGGAAGAGAGAGCGTTGGGGCGTAAAAGGGGCTCGGGCCGCCGGGAGCGATCCTGAACGATACAGGAAGTGGTGGCTTGGTGGCGGACTGAAAAACGCCAGGGGAGCAGGGATCCCCCTCCAGAGCGGAAAGACTGGGAAAGTACACACTCCCGGGGGCTGGGACTGTGGACTGGGAGCGGCGGCCGTCCTAGAAGAGGAGGGGCGGCGGGCAGCGTGTTGTTTAACTGTGGGAAAGAGGGACATTTCAGGCGGGTCGGTAAGCTGCCGAGGGTATGCTATAGCTTTGGAGAGGGACACTTTCGGTGGGATTGTGAGAGACAAGGAGCATCGCGGAGGGCAAGTCCTCCTGCGACTAAGAAGGGAAACTTAGGAGATGCTCAGTGAGAGAACGGACTGGAGCCTCTGGAGGAACACGTTCCCACAGATCAGCCTCGGGACCACCACGTTCCCCGCCTTTATTCCGGATAGGCTGATAGGACCCCATGCCAGTGAGTCTCTACGGATAGAGGGAGTTTACGCAACAGCCGTTATTGATATGGGATCGCAGGTGACCTTATTGTACCGGTCGTTCTACAACCAATATCTAAAACATTTGTCCGTAACCCCATTGACGACCTGCAGATTTGGGGTGTGTGCGAGGTTATTACCTGTACGAAGGGTACCTATCAGTGAGGTTGGAGTTCTCGGAGAGCAATGTGGGAGTGTCCAAAGCTATTGTGACTTTGGTGTTGGTGTGTCCGGACCCGTTGGAAACAGGTGGTGCTGCCCTCTGGTGGGGACTAACTCCCCAGATGTGCAACGGCTGCTGGGCGTTTGTAAAGAGAAAGGGGTGGAGACTTTCTGGAGACCCTCTCTGTGAGCGGAATTCGAAGAAGGGGGAGCCCCCCAAGGGGAACACTGCGGAGAGAGGAATCACCTTTAACAAAGGGATGCCACTGGCACATTTGTTCCCAGTGACGGTAATGTCTAGCGCACTGGTGAGTCCCCCTAACGGGGTAGGGTTACAGCATCGAAGTGAGCTGAGAGCTGAAGCTTTTAACTTCGGGGATTCTCCTGTGTCCCCTGAGTGGAAACGTATGATAGCGGAGAAGATGCTGAAGATGGAAGCTGTTTTTTGTCTCGGGGCGAGTTTGATGTAGGCTGCTCCAAAAGCACTAGCCACACATTCCGGGTGATGGAGGACACACCGCTCCGTGGGAGATCCCGGCGGCTGGCCTCAGCAGACATTGAGGATGTGCGGCAACACTTGGCAAGTTAAAGGAAGCAGCATTCACAGCTGAGTCTCGAAGTCTCTATGCGTCCCTACTAGTGGTGGCAGGGAAGAAGAATAGGAAGGTGCGCATGTGCGTTGACTATAGGACTTTGAAACGGCAAACTGTCCCTGATCAATATACCGTCCCAAGGGTCGAGGACGGGTTGGCCTGACTGAGTGTGTGCGAAGCCCTTTAGTGTGCTGGACTTAAGAAGTGGGAATTACCATATCCCGATGAGTGAGGGCGATAAAGAGAAGACGGCATTTATCTACCCGCTGGGTTTTTTTTTTCAGTTCGAACGAATGCCCCAAGGCATATCGGGAGTCCCAGCCAACTTCTAGAGGCTCATGGAGAGAACTGTTGGGGATATGAATCTGCTGGAGGTGCTAGTGTAACTGAACGATTAGATAGTGTTTGGATCGACTTTGGAGGAACATGAGGAGAGGCTGTTAAAGGTATTAAGCCGCATTAAGGACGAAAAGCTGAAGCTTTCACAGGACAACTGCCAGTTCTGCAAGTCGTCGGTCAGCTATGTTGGCCACATTATTTCGCGAGAGGGAGTGGCTACTGATTCAACTAAGACAGAGGCCGTGACCACCTGGCGAAGACCTCAGGAGGTCAGCGTTCTGCGCTCGTTTTTGGGGTTCTGTGGGTATTGACGCCGGTTCGTGAAAGGATACGCTAAAATGTGTCACCCGTTGACTCAGCAGTTGTGTGGCTATCCCCCGATGGGAAAGTAGAGGAAGGGGGACCGGGGGCAAGACGATGTAGGATACTGGAACCCGGCGGAATCTTTTGACTCGAGATGGGATAGTAGATGTGAAGCGGTATTCCAATCGTTGAAAAGCACGCTGACCCAGGCCCCGGTGTTGGCTTTTGCCGATCCCCAGAAGCCATGTGAGCTGCACACGGATGCCAGCCGAGAGGGTCTCTGGGCTGTTCTGTACCAGGAGCAATGGCAAAGCATTGAGACCGGTGGCGTTTGTTAGCCGAAGCTTGTCGCCATCTGAGAGAAACTATCCCACTCACAAGTTGGAGTTCCTGGCGTTGAAGTGGGCGGTGGTGGACAAGTTGAGCGATTACCTGTACGGAACCAATTTTGAGCTGAGAACGGATAACAGTCCTCTCACTTATATTCTCACATCGGCTAAACTGGATGCTACAGGACATCGCTAATTGGCGGCCTTGTCGTTACATGAGTTCAGCCTGAAGTACAGCCCAGTAAGCAGGAATGTCGATGCGGATGCTTTGTCGCTTCAGGAGCCAGGGGAACAGGAGAAGGGCGAGGAGTGGGAGAGCATCCCTGCTCCTGGAGTGAAGGCTATGTGTCAGTTTGCTATTACTGTGAAAGCCGAGGGAAGGGGAAGACTGGAGCGAGCCGTGGACCATTTGGGGGTATTTGCTGACACCATAACCCTAACTTACTGTGACCTGACCCACTACGGACAAAACAGTTACCGGAACAGATTCCGGGGGAAGTGGCAGCTGCTCAGCAAAATGACCTGGGTCTTGGCACTGTGTGGAGGGCGGTAGAGTAGGGGAAGGTGGCTTTGGCTGAGAAGGCTGAACACGCGTTCGTGACTCAGTTATTGAAGGAGTGGCCTCGGTTAAAGTTGAAGAACCAAGTCTTGTACCGGGTCACGCCGCCTCCGGACCAACCCCGGCGTTGACAACTGGTCATGCCGGAGAAGTATCAGCAGACTGTTCTAGAGGCCTTGTATGATGATTCCGAACTCTTGGGGGTTGAGAAGACCTACAGGTTACTCAAAGACCGGTTCTACTGGCCCCGGATGAGGGAGGAGGTCGAAGAATACTGCAGGAAATGCAGTCGTTGCATCCGGAGAAAGACACTGCCAGCGTAGGCGGCTCCACTGTCGCACTTGCAGAGTGTGGGAACTCTGGACCTGGTATGTATGGATTTTCTGTCGATTGAGCCTGACACCATAAACACCGCGAATGTCTTATTTATTATCAATCATTACACTCGCTATGCTCAGGCATTTCCCACTAAGGATCAGAAAGCGACGACAGTGGCGAAGGTGTTATGGGAGAAGTGTTTTGTTCATTATGGCCTTCCCCGGTGGATCCATAGTGATCAGGGGCGGGACTTTGAGTGCCGGCTTATTTCTCAATTACTGACAATGCTTGAGGGTGAGAAATCAGGACTACACTTTATCACCCACAGTGTGATCCTCAGCTGGACAGGTTTAACCGGACCCTGTCGGGACGCTGGAGGTTGGGCAGAAGAGTAAGCGGAGTCGACATATTGGACAATTGGTTCATTGTTACAATTGCACTCGCAATGATGCTACAGGGTACTCGCCTTACTATCTGATGGTCGGGCGGGAATCGAGGTTGCCCATTGGCTTGTGTTTTGGGAATGAAGCCGGTGAATTACCGGGGAAGCCCTACCTAAAGTATGTGTCCGATATAAGGAGGGAGCCGCAAAGGGCGTACGAGTTGGCCGAGGCGGCGGCTACGAAACAAAATCAGAGAAATAAGTGGAGATATGATCAAAAGATGAAGTTTGCTAAATTATTGCCGGGCGACCGGGTCCTGTTACGGAACTTGGGACTCCCCGGTAAGCACAATTTTGCAGACCGATGGGCTGCTGCCCACTATGTAATAGAGAGCCAGATGCCGAAACTACCAGTTTACCGGGTGAAACCCGAGGAGAGGAATGGGCCTGTCAAAGTAGTCTATCGGAATCACCTGCTACCCCTGGGTCAAACGGAGCAGGTGGACATAGAGCCAGAGTGCGAGATTCCGCCCAGTACAAGAAATCTGCGAGGGAGCGGAGAGAGTGAAGAGCAAGCAGCCGAAGAGCCGGGACCAGTATTTAACCCGGGAATGGATCATGATTCGGAAGACGACGATTTATTTGGGTGGCCCCTGTTCCCATTCGCTAGTGCTCCAGTATCAGAAGAGGAGGCTCCTGGCCTTTCCCATACTGAGAGGAGGGAGGATGTTGATGGTCAGACGGAGAGGCAGCCAGCGTTGGAAGGTGAGAGCGTGGAACCCGAATGCGAGCCAGAGGGTCCTCAGGTGAAGCGGGAGACCAGTGAGGGGGAAGGTGGGGGTCCAACAGAAGTGTCCCCTGTGGTGTCTGAGGCGGAAGGGTTGGCAGAAGTGGTACGGAGATCTCAGAGAAGTAGGCGCCCCCCTGGAGTGGTTGACATGTGCGGTGCCAAGAAAACCGACTGTGATTTCTACTGCTCTGGGTAGTTATGTCGCTGCTTTCAACACCTGGGTTGGGTTTTGTGTGTTGCTAAAAGCCTTGTGGAACTCTGGTAATGTCATGAGGGCATGACATTTGCTAGTGTGGGAGAATGTACAATTAACTGTATGTTAATCAAAATGGTTTATTTGTTTTGTTAGGAGAAGGAATGCTTCTTTGTATGATAAGTGGTTTCCCTCGCAGTTGTTTCGCTTTAGACTTGCTGATATCGGAACTGTATTCATTTGTTAACCAATGGGGAAATATTATTTGTCTTGTGGGTTTGGGAGCTGGGGATTTTTGCGGTCTTTTCAGGGAGTCGGGAACAGGAAGCCGAAGAAGGTGGACGAGTGCTGCACCGCTTGGTCGACCAACAGGGTGGACGCTGGTGCAAGGACGTGGAGGTCGGCGGAAAGCGACGAGGGGTCGAGTGGTTCGATGATTGAGCTCCAACGATGTGCAGTAAACTGACTGAACTTTGATAAGTTTTTGCACCTTTTATTTTATTTTATTTTCCCTCGTATACACTGTATTGTTAGTAACCTTTTAGTTGTAGTAAAATCTTTAAAGTATATTCTATAACGGTATCTGATCTGAGTTTGATATTGCGTGTGCGTCACTGCATTAACTTGTTTTCCATAGCACCTGCGAAGACGGGAGGAGTCTTCCACTAGACATATACCTGCCTGTTGAGCAGGTGTTACAAGTAGCTGAATGTATGACCGTAGATCTGATGCAGGGGCAGTGGTTCAGTATTCTGGATCATAGATTCATAGCGCCATGGAAAGGTATAGCACAGAAACAGGCCATTTGGTCCATCTATGTGCAAAATCATTTAAAATGCCCACTCCCATCATATCTCTCCATACACCTATCATTCGTACATCCATGGATCCGTAATGTGTCCAAAGTTATTTTTTCATATACATTAATGATCTGAGGAATGGGGTGCTAAATGGGATTAGTTAGAGTGCAGATCATACTAAGATAGGTGGCGTTGTGGATAGTGAAGTAGATTTTCAAAGGTTGCAGTGAGATTTAGGCCCGTTAGAGGAGTCGGGTGAAACATGGCAGATGGAGTTTAATGCTACGAATGTGAGTTGCTACATTTTGGTAGGAATAATCAAAATAGGACATACATGTTAAATGGTAGGGCATTGAAGAATGCAGTAGAACAGTGTAATCTAAGAACGATAGTGCATAGTTCCCTGAAGGTGGAATCTCATGTGGATAGGGTGGTGAGGAAATCTTGGTATGCTGTCCTTTATAAATCAGATTATTGAGTATAGGAGTTAGGATGTAATGTTAAAATTGCACAAGGCCAAAATTTGGAGAATTGTGTACCGTTCTGGTCACCGAATTATAGGAAAGATGTCAACAAAATAGAGAGAGTACAGAGAAGATTTACTAGATTGTTACCTGGGCTTCAGCACCCAAGTTACAGAGCAAGGTTGAACAAGTTAGGTCATTATTGTTTGGAGCGTAGAAGGTTGAGGGGGAAATTGATAGAGATATTTAAATTTATGAGCGATATAGATAGGGTTGACGTGGATAGGCTTTTTCCATTCAGAGTAGGGGAGATGCAAACAAGTTGACATGAGTTGAGAGTTAGGGGGCAAAAGATTAGAGGTAACACGAGGGGGAATTTATTTACTCAGAGTGGTAGCTGGGTAGAACGAGCTTCCAGTAGAAGTGGTGTAGGCAGCTTCAATATTGTCATCAAAAGTAAAATTGGATAGGTATATGGACAGGAAAGGAATGGAGCGTAATGAGCTGGGTGCAGGTCAGTGGGACTAGGCGAGAGTAAGCGTTCGGCACGGACTAGAATGGCTGAGTTGGCCTGTTTCCGTGCTGTTGTGTAATATGGTTAAAATCAGGGTTATCACTATGAGTGACTTCAGGATAATCTCTGTCGGCGTTGATTCGGAACGGGTTTAAGATGGTGATGGTGAACTGAAGCGGTTTCTGGCTGGTGAGCGTCATCTTTGTTGAGTGAAGATCAACTGGCAGGTAACAAGTTCACTCATTTGAAATATTCAGGATGGAGTTATCTCGGTACGTCGGCCATATTTTATTTAATTCAATTATTTTTTTTAAAGGAAACGATACTACCATTTAGTTTAATTTACTGAAATACACTACACAGCCTATGAATTACTTTGCAATTTCAATCTGAATATTTGGATCGCTTAAAGACAATATCGTTATATTTCCCTCACTTTGTAAAGATAGCACAGGAAGAACAAGGGAGGTATTTCACTTACATCAGCGAGTCTCTACGGTATTACGAGCGGAAATGTGCAGTTTAGAGACAGATCCCACGGCAGGGAGCGCACTCGCCGCTGATTGTGTCTGGTGAGCCATTTCTTTCCGTGTCACGATGCTACATGGAGCAGTATCTTTGCAAACTGTCCAGATGAAGTCGTTATGCGGGGTCTTGACGCAGAAAGTCGAAAACTTATCACCCTTGCTGGATGTCGCCTGACCTACTGTGTTCTATATATATATATATATATATATGTGTGTGTGTGTGTGTGTGTGTGTGTGTGTGTGTGTGTGTGTGTGTGTGTGTGTGTGTGTGTGTGTGTGCGTGCGTGTAGCAAATGCCTCAGTCATATCCCGATGTAATATTAAACCATTAAACTGACAGGTAAAACATTTAGAATCTGAATTAACGGCGAATGTTTCTTTTCATTGCCCTGCAACAGAAATGATGCGCTGCACAGCAGATGAGCATCGAGATCTAGGATGCCTGATCAGAGATAACATTACCTAGAACAACGAGTGCTGCAAGTACCAAGCTGTAAACTTTGACGGTGTTGGAAATTGCGGTATATTCCGCTTTGTGTCTGAAGCAGCAATCAGTTCTACAAATTGTGCCAGATGCCTTCAGGAATTGATCGAGGAATTATTTTCCACCAGCCAGAAACACGACTAAATTAGTCGGTGTTGCCGTTAGTCTCTTGGACAACAATCCACTGAACAGCTATGCAGTGGGAACTGCTTCTCACTCATTGTGTCATTATCTACTATATTGAGCTCTTCAAACATAACTAGAATGACATTCATTTGATGTTACTAGGAAACGCTTTCACGGGGAGTGTCTGTGCAAATCTCTTTCGCATTTCGTGAATGATAAAGCAAAATTTCTCTGTTTAATTCTTCCTTTCAGCAAAGGCGATCGCCTTCAGTTAACTGTCATTATAACATTGATAATAATAGGTGGAGCAATAAGATGACGCGCATTGAATATCGTTAGAATGTGCCACAATCCATGCTGGGAGAAGAGTGTTTCGTCGCCGTCCTGTCTTTCCAGAGCCGTTCGTCCATCAGGCGACGGCATTCGCTCGTTAAAGTACAAAGAAATATCTCAGGATTTCAACAAATTCAAGATGACTGGGTATCTGCAGAAACAACCTTTGGTGACAATGGTGGCATAGCTTTACCACCCTCATTTTCAGGGAACCACCACTCCCGCACGTTTAATTACACATCCTGCTCTTCTGTGCCATGAAGCCCAAATGTAGAAGGAGGAAAATGGTATCTTGCCTTCATCATTGACGCATTGGATGTGTTTGACTATTGTGTTATAGTGGTAGGAATTATTAATTAGTTCACATTGTGCAGTTCTAGAGGAAACAGAACTGAATCTAGAGATGGCGGACAACAGTTTCACATGGATTATGCCTGGACTGGAGGGTTTTGGTTACAAGGAAAGGTTGGATGTGCGGGCTCTGTTTTCCTCGGTGAAGAGAGAACGGACAGAATTTTATAAAACATGAGAGGCAAAGACTGGGTAGATAGTCAGCATCTTTTTACAAAAGTTACAAATGTCCATTACTGGATGTCACAGCTTTATAGTGAGCGAGAGGGTAAGTTTAATGACGTGTTGTGCGGGACTATTGATTTCCAATCGGACAGGTCGGTGCCTGGCACGCATAGCAATGGGGAGTGCCGAAATATTTATAATTGCGGCATTTAAGGGATTTGAGATAGGCACTTGGATATGAAAGAAACAGGGGAACGAAGATCACACAAAAGCAGAAGATATTTAGTTTTATTTGCATTGTATCTAGCGCAGGCATGGTGAGCCGAGGCTATGGCTACAGATTAGCTGTATATGTGCCATAATGTTCTGAGGTCTCTGTGAGAAGTAATGACGTTAGCAAAGGGTAAAAACTGCTTTACCTGTGATGACGAGAGGGGCTGTATAACGGTGCGTTACCTCACTAGTGCCAGTGTTAAGCATGACTCCGAGCAGACAGACGCAGGGTGAGCAGCTAGATGTTGTCGTCCTCAATGGAATAAAAGGAGTCGGGACCGGCAGGAGCAACATGCACGGGGAGGGGGATGTGGAGAGGAGTGTTGGATGGGATGGGGACTTGGAATGGCAGCGAGAAGAAGGAGTGGACGAGAGTGAGGGATGGGAGTGGGAGAAAGGGAGATAAATATTCTTTCATGTTCTTTCTTTATTTCGTAGATGTCTGGAGAAGACAAATCTGTATCTGCATTGTTGTTGTTGCTGTTGTTTGTCCTTCGGAGTCGGAGACGACCAAGACTTCTGTCAGGTGGAGAGTTAGTGACTGTGGGTCCGGAGGTGACCGGTGAGACCAATCCGGGCCCTGAAAGCTCGCCCACATGTGGGACACATGAGGGTAGGTGCTGCAGTGGAAGTGGATGTAGCTCGAGCCTTGCGTTTCCTCTGAGCCTCTGCAGTGCATCTGATTTCTGCTGCATACGCTCCTTTAGTGGTCATGCCCTACCCGGTTGGGCGGTCCAGAGCAACCGATTCCGAGTAACTGGGATTGATGTTGAGGTCTTTGAGGGACACTTTGTTGCAGTCTGCATACCCGTTTTGATATTAAATGAAACAATAAACCTTAGAAAATTAAAGTGAATGGCAGCTGTTGAAGTGCACCAGTGGAAAAAAAAAATCAACAGGGATGCTGAATACCGGACTGGAGCTGGTAATTGAATGCACAGAGTAAACGGAATATTTTTGGTGACCTGAGATTATCATGCATGATGTTCTGTGCATCTCCGGGACGGTGCTGAATTGAAGATCGTAGTTTGGAGCTTATCATCCAATGGTACACATTTGTATTGACAGAAACATGGACAGGCCGATAGGTTGAGGAAGCTCTGCGGTAAAATAAATCACATCCTTCAAAATGGTGACAGAGGAGCAGAAGATATAGATACCTCACAGGTAAAGTTAAGGAGCTGCCAGGGTTAGAAAACCTTGATGGCAGTGCAATACAGACTTCAACCAGTGGCCTGTAAGTGAGCTACAAATTACAACCGGAGAGCGAAAAGGTATTTAAAAAGCGCATTGTTGAAATTACAATATTTATCGCCGTTAGTTTGAAAAAAAAAATCTGGCGTGTGCTGAATCCTAAGAAGGTACTCAGCAGAATGCCAACGAAATTGTTTTTCAGAGCAGCTTGTGGTTTGTCCCGCAAGGGGAAAAAGAGATTCTGGAGGTGTTTTGTAATGAAAGGAAACCAGGAAACCTTGGAAGGCAATAACCGTAATATGATACTCATAGGTTGCGTAAGAGAAGTAAAAATCAGTAATCTCAGGATAACACTGGTGTAAATGAAATACAAAGGCATAAGAGATGATTTCGCCAGAATTAGATGACAAGGAACACTATAAAGAATGAGGCGTCAACATCAATGTCTGGTGTTTCTGAGGCAAATTCGGAAAGTGTATAAAGGTATATTTCAAAATGTGCAGCAGTTTTCTCAAGGGAACACAATGCAACATTGGCTGACAAAGAAGGTAGAAGAGAGTGCATATAACATGGTAAAAGTTGGTTGGAAGGTAGAGAATAAGGTAAACTCAAAACCCACAAGCAGAGAAAAGATGAAATATGAAGCAAGGTTTCCCAATAACATAAACGAGGACACTAAAGAAACGAACGAGTGGATATCGGATATTGGAAAGTTAAGCTGGAGAGTTGGTACTGCGGTCAAAGAAATGGTAGAGGAATTGAATAAGGAGTTTGTGCCAGACTTCATTGCTGAAAAGATTGGTAGAATGTTACAAATGGAAAGGAGTCAGTGGGGAAGAGGTGCAAATAGTTGATATGATTGAGGGGAAGATACTCAGGAAGCGGAAAAGCGTGTAGGTAAATAAGCCACGGCTGTTAAAGGAGGATCTCAGCAGGCCAGGTAGCGGAAATGGAGAGCCGACGTTTCGTTAGCGAATCTTCATCAGGATTAGAAAGGAAGGGGAGGAAATCAGAGGAAGGTAGTGAATACAGGGGTAGGAGTACACGCTAGAAGTTGATAGGTGAGGACAGCAAAAAGGAAAAGTCATTCCCTGCATCAGTCACTCTGACAATAAATCCTGTCGGTGAGTCAAGACGTACAAACAAGCTGGATGAACTCAGCAGGTCGGGCAGCATCCGTTGAGATCATCCAGCTTGTTTGTACGTCTTGATTTGATCACAGCATCTGCAGTGTACTTTGTGTTTACTGTTGGTGAGTGTTCTTCTCACTCTCAGACAATGAAAGCAGAATGAGACCAGAGTCTCCGCTGAGGAGTGTTTGACGAAAGGAGTGGACGAATCAAAAAGGAATCCCGGAACATCGTTCACGGAGGAAGAAATATGTGCAAATTAAGTGTCGTTTTCCGTTAACCAAAAACATCAGAGTGATCCCTTGAGCTGCACTGTACCAAAATCTGATTATCAGATTGCCTTTTGGAAACCTTTTGGATTCGAGTTTTTAATTTGATTTGCATTCCAGCCTGTCTCGGTGGTTGCTTACTTAGGCTTGTGTTATCTTCCTTGGTGTATAAAACAAGATAATGATTCAGTATGTAAGTAAACCAAATGGCCCAGATGGTTTGAAGCCTAGCCGTCAGAAGTGGCGGATAGAGATCGTGAAGGTATTAGTAAGGATCTTTCAAGGGTCCCTACATTTTGAATGGTTCTGGGGCAGTTCAAATTGTAAATGTCACTCCACTGTTCACGAAGGGGGAGAGGCAGAAGTAAGGAAACCACAGGCCAGTTATTCTGACGTCAGTGGTTGCGAAGATACGGAGCCTATTATTAAGGATGAGGCCTCGGGGAATTTGGAGACCAGAGTTGCTGGTAACTAGAATTATTCCTAGGAATAGAACCGCTTTTTTGCATGATATGCTATTGAATTGGGTGAGGAAATTGCTGGATTTGCTGCAAAGTTGGCAGACGGCATGACGATATATGGGGTCGCGGAATTCTCATGACGTAGGGAGGCTGCAGAAGGACTTAGGCAGATATACAGAATGGGCAGTGAAAAGGCAGATGGAATACTGTGTAGGAAAATTTATGATCATCCACTTTCATTTGAAGAAATGAAAGGATGACTGTTTTTTAAATACAGACAAAATACAAAAAAGTGAAAGAAACTGAGCGCAATGGCACTTTGGAGTCCTTGAACAGGTCAATTTGCAGAGTGAGTCTTTAATGAGACTTTAATGCTAGCAATAATTTCAAAATGATTCCAATGTAAAAGAATAATATTGTTTTTTTTTAATGAACTGATGAAGCCTCACCTGAAGTCTTGTGAGCCTTCTGGGGTTCCTTATCTCAGCAAGAGTTCGAAGGAAGTTCATGAAAATATCTTATCAAGAAAACATGATGGTTCTGGAGCAATATTTCTTGGAATTCAGAAGAATGAGGGGTGACCTCATTGAAACTTTGGAATGATGACAGGCCATGATAGACTGGAGTTGGAGAGGATACGAGCAGAAGACAAAACATCAGAATGGAGGTGTGTCATTTTAGAAAGGATTTAAGGAGAAATATGTTCAGACAGAAGGAGGTGAATATGTGGAATTTTTGCCACATGTAATATTGGAGATCCACTTTCTGCACATCTAAGGCAGAAGCTGACAATTTCTCGGTTGATCTGGCCATGAATGATACGCTGAGATGGCAGGAGTTTGGCGCTGAGAGGAGAATTGTATCAGACAAGATAGAGTGGCGGAGCAGACTCGATCGGTAAAATGGTTTAATTCTGCTCCTGCCTCTTACAGTCTTATGGTCCTATGGACTTCGCTACTTCACTGTTCCCAACCATTTCGACACGGAGATATTTTGGTGAGGGTAGTGCAGCCAGAACATTCTAAAATTATTCTATTGAAGTTAACGTCCGATGCTGATATACATAGATAATAAAAGGAAACAACTATGCCATGAAAACTGAGGGAAATGATAATTTCAGTATCAGGCAAATATTTATTTTTATATATTATGTATGTTTTAACAAATGCGGAGATTTTGTCAACACGGTGATTACTGCAGGATTCAGATTAATTCTTGGTCAAATGCTTAAATGCAATCAGCCACAGTGGACGGAAATCTAATGATATCCTCTTCAATAATCTTTCCATGATGATAATAATGATTAAACCCTGTTGCTTATTCACCGTGAATCGATTGTAAGTGAGATCCCGAAATAGCGGATCTTGTTGATCAAATCGAATAGACTTCCAAATACTTGTTCTGATGTTGCAAGAAACAATAACCGGGCTTGCATTTTATTTGAAAATTTCTCCCGTTGCTACTAACAGAGACTTCACTCCATCCTTCAGTTCCTCCCTGAATTTTCTCTGTGTCAGTCCATAGATACACGTCTTGGTGCAGGTGCTGAGAAAGGACAACATAAACCCAGATACCTGCAGGATATAGGCGGGTGTACTGAAATATCTGTCTGTATATAAATAGTTTTCTACTTGCCAGTTCATAGAAAATACGACGTAGGGCACCCAGAATAATATAAAATTGGCTGAAAGAGCGAACAACGGAACCATTGATTATCTCCGGTTTGCCACCTCCGGATCATTACGATGTTCGGTGCTCTTCCGAAGTACCTGGCGAACTCTGTTTGTTGCTATAATGTGTTTGATGGTTGAAGCATCAAAGATCAGTATTAAACAGATTGGTAGCAATGCTGTTGTGATGCTGTCAAATACCCGGTAGGCTTTCCACAGTGTTGACGTGCTGTATTCAGCTATGGCGATACAAAGCCACCGACCCACTGCAAAGTCAAACGGAATGGCCTGGGCACAACACGCTGCACTCACTGTTGCCACCACCACAGTCGTTGTTCTTTCGGTACAATATCAGTTCCGCAGCTTCTGACAGTAGATGGCGAAGCAGCGATCGAAACTGAAAGCAACCATGAACCAAACGGAACAGTCCCAGGTTGCGAGACTCAGGACAAATAACAGAGAACACGGCGGAGTTACGAGTAGGAAATTAGCAAACAAGTAGGTATAATTTATCCTCTCTAATATAATGACAACGATGACCATCATCAGATCGGCTACTGCCATGGCCACCAGGTAGACTGTAATGCATTTGGACAGACCGCATTTCCTGCGGTACAGGATCACATTCGCCGTTAAATTAACTGTAATAAGTTATAGAAGTTCAATTATTATCAATTACTGCAGAATGATTAGTGTGAATTTTTAGCGTAGTGACTCAGTTCATCAGGCCATTGTGCAAAGTCTTTCCAGGGCAGCATTCCACCTGCGCCGACCAAGATGGGATGGGAATGGCCCAATAAAACTGGGATTAGGTGATAATGCACAACTTCAGTCTCGCCAGTTTCATGTTAAACCCAGCAGTAGGAATAAGGGAGGCTGACAGGAGTGGGCCCTCAGGCACCTCCGTTAATTAGTTAAGAAAGGGCCGATACCAAACCCGGCAGGAAAGGTTGACAAGAGCTGTCCCGAACAGGCGGCGCGTTATAGAAAACGGCACAGATAGTGGAAATATTACTTTTATGTTGAGGTTAAGTGACGTTATTATACTTCTTTATAAGCGTTCATTTAATAACATCCTTTTTAAAATTAATTATATTGCAAACGATATCGATAAACGGACATGAATGATTTTATTGGAAGCAGGGAGATATTTAGAGACGGAGTGGGAAACATTCTGACCTCGCAAGATGTGAAAGGACACTCAAGGAGACCTGGTCACAGAGAGACAGATCAATAAACTTAAAACCAGTCCTCGCACTCAGCATGCCAGACCAGAGATACCAGAGTGGCGTCCTTAATGTGATGCACAACACGTAAAGAGAAACGTTAAAATTGTGAAGGAGTACCGCATGCTAACTGAAGAGTAATAACAGCCGCGTCAGGCGCAGTCAGTGAAACATACATGGATAGTCAATATGCTAAGAGAAAAATCAATATGAACTTGTAAACAAAGTCCGGACGTTATTTCCGTACATTCCTCAAATAGCTGGTCGGGCAGTTATATTGAAACTGAAAGTTGAAACAGCTAACGGCAGAAGAGCAGGGTTCGGCCGGTTATTCCATTGAGTCGTCCCGCTATTTCATTATAATGAAATAGTTTTCCCTCTTAGTCCCAAACTCTCGCATGCGTTTGATGCCTTTACCAATAAAGAATGTTCACCTTTGCCTTAAATATACATTAAGACCTGTCCTCCACAACAGCCTGTGGCACCTATTTCCACAGATACAGTACTCTCTGGCTCAGGGCGTTCCTCCACAACACTGCGCTGAAAGGAAACCCGTATGTTCTGAGGCTGTGTCATCGTGTCTTAGGTTATACCACCATCGAACACATCCTTTTCGCAACCAATCGATTGCAATCACCATTCCATAGGTTTTAACTCCGTTAACTTTCATCCTTCTGAAATCCAGTGAATGCACCAGAAAAATCTACCGCTCTTCATATGGCAAGTTGTTCAATCCTGGAATCATTTTCCTGAAGTTCGTTTGAAGTTTCCCCGGTTCCAGTATATTCTTTTTAAGCTAAGAGACCACCCATTGCGCACAACACTCCACGTGAATCGTCAAGGTTACATCCTTGTTTTTATATTCAAGTTCTCTTGAAATAATAGCTAACATCACATTTTATTCCCTCACCAACGTGCAAATAATCACACAATGAATCCTGCACAGGGACTCTCAATTTCATTTGTCCATCATATTTTGTATTTACTTTGCCTATTCTATTCATTCAGCTAAGAATTCTGTGTCCCCTCCATTCCCACAAAACTACCTGCTGCTCAAACTATCTTCTTATCTTCAGCAACCTTTGCAACAAAGCCGTTGTTTCCATAAACCAATTAACTGACATATATTGTGACCTCAAGCGCTGGCAACACAGAACCTTGTGAAACACTTCGAGTAGGCGGAAAACCAGAAAATGCTCCCTTTGCTATCACTCATTGCCTCTTGCCAAACCACCGCTGCTTTCTTCATGCTACCGCGTTCCACTAATACAATGGGCTCATAGCTGGTTAAAATGGCTCATTTGTGGCATAATTTCATCGGCCTTCAGAAAATCCATATATGGAACATCAACTAATTCTCCTTTGACTATCCTGCTTATTAATGTTTCAAAACATTCCAAATGATTTGTTAGGCAACTGCCTGCCTTGAAGAAACAACGCTAACTACGTCCGATTTTTGCAGATTCTTCCAAGTGCCCTGGAAGCACATCCTTATCAAATACTTGCAACGTTTTTCCAACTAGAGAGGTCAGAATGAATGGCTGAAAAAATGCTTTCTTTGTCTCTCTCCCTTCATGAAGAGTGATATGTTCAATGCTCCAATCTTCTGTTGCCATTGCAGAATTTAGACATTTTTGAAATATTATTAATAATAATACCAGATGCTTTTCATGTGTTTTAAATGCACTGCAATGTAGACCGTCTGGAGCAGGTGACTTATCTACCTTCAGGTATTTCTTTTTCCCAAGAACCTTCTCCCTATTAATTGAAACTTCACAAACGTCATGATCCCTGACACTGAGGCACTTACAGCTTACAGTGAAGACTGCTGTATTTTTTTTTCCATTTCATCCACCACAAGCTTGCACCGTTTTCCAGCATGCATTATACTCTCTCGTCTCTCTTTTAAACTTTACGTATTTGAAGAAACGATAATATTAATATTATGGACTCGCTCTTAAATATTGTTCGCAATCTTACGTTCGAATTCCATGTTTAGCTTGTTAAGGAGTTTTGGAGAGTTCTTCCTTTGTTTCTTAAACGCTTCACAATCCCCGAACTCCACACAATTTTTTCTCTATTATATGTTATAAATATGGAAGTGTAGACAGCCTACAGCACAATACAGGCGCTTCGGCCCACAATGCTGCCCAAACTTGTATTACTTTAGAATTTACCTACGGTTACCCATAGCCATCTATTTTTCTCAGCCCCATGTGCCTTTCAGTGCATCGCTTAAACGACCCTATCGTATCGGCCTCCACCACCGTCACCAACAGTCCATTCCTAGCACTCACAATTCTCTGCATTAAAAAAAAAATGCTTACGCCTGACATCTCCTCTGTACCTACCTCCAAGTATTTTATAAATGTGCCTCTGATGTTAGTCATTTCAGCCCTGGGGGGTGGGGGAAGCTTCTGGCTATCCAAATGACCGATTCCTCTCATCATCTTATACACCTCTATCAGGTCACATCTCATGCTCCGCCGCTCCAAGGAGAAAAGACCAGTTCACTCAAAACTGTCCTCATAGGGCATGCTTCCCAATCTAGGCAACAACTATATAAATCTCTGCACCCTTTCTATAGGTTTCACTTTCTTCCTGTTTAGAGGTGACAAAAACTGAGCACAGTTCTCCAAGAGGGGTCTGACCTGGGTCCGAAATAACTGTAACATTCCCACTCGGCTCTAAACCTCAACCTCACGGCTGATGAAGGTCAATGCACCGTATGTCTTCTTAGCCATAGAGTTAACCTGCGTAAGATCCCTCCGAACTTCCACAGTGCCAAGAGTCTTACCATTAGTACTATAATATTCAGCATCATATTTAACCTCCGAAAATGAACCACTTTACACTTATATGGGTTCAACTCCATCTGCCGCTCCTCAGCCCAGTTTTGCATCCTTTTAAATTCCCGCAGTAGATTCTGACAGACCACAATATTATTCACAGCACACCCAACGTTAGCATATTTAACAACCCATCACTCCAGTTCCTCATCCAGATCATTTATAAAAATCACGAAAAGATGGGGTCCCTGAGGCACACCACTGGCCACCAACCTCCATGCAGAATATGACTCGTCTACAACCACTCCTTGCCTTCAGCTGCCAAGCCAATTCTGGAGTCACAAGGCAAGATCCCGTTGGACCCCATGCCTCGTTACTTTCTCAATAAGCCTTGCATGGGTTATCTTATAAAATGGCTTGCTGAAATCCATATACACTATATCTACAGCTCTAGCTTCATCACCACATGCTCAAAAAAATTCAATCAAGGCTCGTAAGGGACGACCTGTATTTGATAATGCATTGCTGTCTCTTCCTGGCAGAATATGCTTTTCCAAATATTCATAAATCGTGCCTCTCAGGATCATTTCCATCAACTTACAAACTTTCTAGCCACAGAAGTAAGACTCACAGGTAATCAATTTCGTTGGCTACTCATTTTCTTGAATAAGGGAACAACATCTCCAAACCTCAAATTTTCTGGAACCTCCTGCCCCCATTCATGATGGAAAGATAATTGTCAGGTATTCAGCAATTTCCTCCCTCGCTTCACACAATAGCCGGGGGTACATCTCGTTCTGTCCCGGAGACGTATCCAACTTTATCCTTTCCAAAAGATTCATCATATCCTTTGTCTGAATGTCCATATGTTCAAGGTTTTTAATCAGCTGCAAGTCATCCCTATAATCGGCAAGATCCTTCTTTTGTGGAAACTGAAGAAAGGTATTAATCAAATACCTCTTCTATCTCCTCCGGTTCCATACACACTTTTCCACTCTCACACTTTATTGGTTCTATTCTCTTACGTCTTATCCACTTGCTCGTCACATTCTTGTAGAATGCCTTGCTGTTTTCCTTAATCCTGCTCGCCAATGCCTTTTCATGGCCCTTCTGGATCTCTTAATTTCATTCTTAAACTCCTTCATCTTAAACTTATAACTTCACATTGCCTATTTTTATTAACCTTTCACAAGTTTTTATTTTCTTCTTGACTAATTTTTTAACAATCTTTTTACACCACGGTATCTGTACCCTACCATCTTTTATCCTGTCGCGTTGGAACGTACATATGCAGAAAGCTACGCAAATATTCCCTGAATAATTCTGCCGTATACTTCCTTTAGAAAATCAGTTCCCAATTTATGCGTCCAAGTTCCTACCTGATAACTTGATAATTCCCCTTACTCCAGTTAAACGCTTTTCTAACTTGCCTGTTCCTGTCCCCCTCCAATATTATTGCAAAGGAGATATAATTGTGATCACTATCTCCAAAATGCCCTCCCACTGAGAGGCCTGACACCTGACCAGATTGATTTCTCAATATCAGATTAAGTACAGCTTCTCTTCTTGTAGTCTGATCTTCATATTGTTTCCGAAAACCTTCCTGAACACACGTAGCACATTTCACCCCATCTAAGCCCCTTGCCATAGGGAGATACGATAGGATCTTAATCGACCTTATACTCGCCCTGACCTTCTGCATATCCTTTCGAGACAATGGTAATCTTTGGATATTAAGCGCCCAGCTGTACTCTTTAGGAACCATGATTCCGTGAAGACTGGAACATCATACATGCCAATCTGTAACTGTGCTACAAGTTCACCTACCTTATTCCGTATACTGCACGCTTTCAAGTATAACACCTACAGTCCTGCCTGCGCCCTCTTTGACATTGACTGCCCTTTAAGTTGGACCTGTTGTTGTTTGCTGATGTTTTGATATAATTTCAGCCTCTCCTTGCAAGCAGTCTCTCTAAAGATCGCCTCTGTTTGTAAGTCATCTAATTCAATTTCAGGTTCGCATCGCCCTGCCACGCAGATTATACTTGCCCGAACAACTCTGGCCAAATCTCTCGCAAGGGTATTGGATCAATTCGGTTTCAAGTGTAACCAGTCCCACTGCCCCTCTTTCCCATCCAGAGACACCAGCCAAATCATCCTGTTCTTTGCCTCACCGGAACGTGGCACAGGCAACAATTGAGTTGCTCCTCACGTGGTTTATCTCCGTCATTGGAGCCAATAAGTACCAAGAATTCTGTCCTCTTATCCTTGCTCTTGGGGATGCCATGGGATATTTCCAAGATATCCCTGATCCTGGCAGTAGGGATACAACATATCATCAGAGTGCATCTATCGTGCCAACAGAACTTAACCTTTGTTCCTCTGACTAAGGAAACTCCTATCAGTACTGAAGTCCTGTTGAACGCTCTGCCTTTTTGGGTCAGAGCACCAGGCGCAGTGCCACAGATCCAGTAACACTAGCTAAAGATGCAAATATAGTCTTGAGGGCAACATCCACAAGTGTACTCTGTACTGGTGCTGTATTTCTCATCTTTCTTCTGATATTATCCCAATTAACTGTCTCCTGCAATCTAGGGGTGAGAACCTCGCAGTTGTTCCTGTCTATCACCTCCTCATTTTCCCGTATGAGTCGAAGGACCTCGTGAAGTATATGACACACATCATATTTTTCCCTTCTGCCAACGGTCGCGCTGGAAGGAACAAGGTAATGGTGGAATATCCACGACACTGTTTTGAGCACAAATCTACTTTTGTATGGAGAAACATAGTTGAGTAATGGACAGACAGTCTACTCTAAAAACTGAGATTTCCTTTGCATAACGATTACTTCCCGATCGGGGAGTATCCATGATAAATAATCACGTGTTTTGATTCAACATCAAATTTCAGATGTCAAGACGAATCAACAGAAGTATTCACTTACAAGGTACCTCTGATGGTTGGCCGCATTTTTATGTCATTTAATTACAACTACAAAACCGCTTGAAGCGATGTATTTATTTATTTCACGGAATAAGACTGCACTGAACCACATTGCTCCTTGAATGTAAACCACAAGGATCACATCGAGATGCTATTTTTTTTTAATTCTCTCAGTCAGTGATGAAAACATAGGAAGATAAATTGGGATTTAACCAACACCCCCGAGGTAACGAACACTAACCGAGTCTCCTATTCTCAACAGTAAAATTCTACGGTATGATAAGCGGAATTTAACAGGAACTACCCTAGTTTAGAGGGAGATATCATGTCACAGAGCGGACTCAGCGGCTACCGGCCTGGTGAGTCATTGCTTCACTGTCAGGACGGTCCGTGAATTGTTCCTGAAGTTCCGGTGAATACTTAAAATGCGAATTGTCGGATGTTTCTTTCTCTGCATGGATTTTGCCTGACCTACTGTGTTGAACCAGAATTTCAGTATGTGGTATTTTCCTGTCTGCGTGATTTGTAACATTTTGTAACATATTTGTAACATATTTAAACATTTCTGGAATACAGCTGTGTTAATAGTAGTCATTACTTCACTGTCAGGACGTTTTCCCTTGATTGTCCAAAATAGAAAATCTGCATTGCAGCGTAATACAAAGTTATAACATTACCTGGAACGCCGAGTGCTACAAATCCTGACGATGCTGAAATTGCGGAAAATCTCATTTTCTACTTGAAGTTGCGAACATTTGCTCAAATTCTGAAAACTGCCTGCATGCACTGATTCAAGGGTTTCTTATACCACAGTCCGAAACACATTTGCATCATTTAGTGCTCCCTTTGTTCATATTAGACACAATCCACTGAACAAACACGAAGTATCAATTATTTTTACTCATTGTGTCATTGTCGATGTTATTTGGCTATCAGATGTTAAAGAGAAATTTGATTGCCTTTATAAAAACCTCGTTATCTTAACATCCAAAAAATCTGATCACCTGCAGAAACGCAAATACCACATATTCCCCACCCGCAAGCAGAAGAAATTCGCGCTGATCTTTGTTCAGAAGCAACGACCCTCCGTTCTGTGCCACGTTGAACACAATTTGAAGCAGGTGCGAGATATGTTTGCTTTCATCATAGAGGCTTTTGGAGGAGTAGGGTTATATTGTACACGCTGGAATTGAGGTGATTGAGAGGGGATCTGATTGAAAAGTTTAAGATAATTAAAGGATTTGATAGGATTGAGGCAGGAAATATGTTCCAGATGTTGGGAGAGTCCAGTACCAGAGGACATGGATTGAGAATAAGAGCTCAGTTATTTAAAACAGAGTTGAGGAAAAACTTCTTCTCCCAGAGAGTTGTGGAGGTGTGGAATGCACTGCCTCGGAAGATGGTGGAGGCCAATTCTCTGGATTCTTTCAAGAAGGAGCTAGATAGATATCTGATGGCTAGGGGAATCAAGGGATATGGGGACAAGGCAGTGACTGGGTATTGATAGTGAATGATCAGCCATGATCTCAGAATGGCGGTGCAGAATCGAGGGGCCGAATGGTCTACTTCTGCACCTATTGTCTATTGTTATAGTTGTGCAAATGAGTAATTGGGTTGCCCTCATATCACTGTGTGCAGTTGTGGTCACCGTCACAAGCGAAAGATGTAATTAAACTGGAGATTGTGTGCTACAGTTTCACGTGTATTTTGCCTGGACTGGAAAGCTTGAGTTGCAAGGGGAAACTGGATGGGTGGGGACTGTTTTCTTCAGTGGTTAACGTGCTGAGATTTCAGACAGATGAATATGTAGGAAATGGAAAGATAGTAATTACATTCATACAAATACAGAAGAGATTTAGTTTTATTTGACATTGTGTTCAGTATAGACATGGTGAGCTGTGGGACTATTCACGTGTGATAATGCTCTGTTTTCTCACTGAGCTGTAATGATGTTAGCCAAAGTCACAGATAGCTTTATCTACGAATGGCTACGAATAAGGCTCCAGATAGTGCGTTTCCTTGCTGATGTTAGCGTTAACCATCATTTAAGAAGAATAGAGTGGATTTGCAACACTAACTATTTGCAGTGCAGATGAGACATTGACTGCTTACTTTACACTATGAACTCTGAGGTCAATAACTACCACTCTCATCCTAGTGAGGACAAGGAGCTCTACGCTACCAGTCTCAACAAGATGAGGACACATATCAGCACATTCATGTCCTCCTGTGTGGCACTAGAAAGAGGAGAACTGGAATATGGAACGTATCACACGCAATATGCTGGATGTATTCCTCATTGTCAGGCAGTATCTTTAATAGTCGATGTTTCGGCTGAAACCCGCACGAGGATTACCCAGCCCTGTTGCAGCTTCATAGCATTAAATCACTTGAGTTTAGGAAACGGGATGGTGTAATGTCTGTGATTCTTGGAGGCTTTCGTGCTTCAACGGCTCGGACGCGTGCTGTTACTATTGGTATAGACACACCTGCCAAGCATTTCAAACGGTAGATGCCACATTGAGAGTCGTCCAAGGTTGGACCAGGTCAGGTGGGTCCAGCTCAGGTCTAACAACCATGGCTGATGAACAAAAACAACAACTATAGAACCTCTGATGAAGAATCCTTCGATATCTGTGTGCGACCAAGGACAGACAAAGACGGAGGAACTCCATTGCTGCTTTCAACGCTCGAAGTGTGTTGGGGCAGCTCTGCAGGGCTCCTAAATACTAAGGAAAGGAAGTGGATTAAGCATGTTAATACAGTGAAGTCTTTCGTTTCCCCTGGGACCGCATTGGAGCCCCACAGTTGTCCTTACTCCTCTGACCATAAGCACATATCATCTTAACTATATCTTTCAGTCCCCGGAGAATGACATTTGTTCCCCATCCTATTTTTCGAATGTCATGGTCGTATAAACTGGTATCAGGTACCTTTTCCAGCCGCCCCTGCTCCGGAGAAATCAAATCAAGCTTGTTCAATGTACATCAGTACAAGTATCGATTGTAAACGATTTAAAATGTGCACACGCCCTCTCATCACACCATCTCGGGAAAAGATACATTGCATCCTCTCCAAATGCCTCCACACGAGTGCTGCATTCGGACGACCAGACACGATTGGTGTGTTTAGGATGCAACCTAATCAAAGATTTACTAAGCTTTAGCATGAATTTCTGATTGCTCAGCTCAGTGTTTTGACGAATAAAGCACGTGATGGCATATGCTCTCGTTACCGCCCCATCAACCTGAGCAGAAAATTTCGAAAGTTACACACCTGGACTACCAGATTTCTTAGTGCATTAATCTGTGTCATTAGCAGTGTAATGTCCCTTATCATTTCTTCTACAAAGATGCGATAACACACACTTGTCCAGATTAAACACCATCTGTTGATCTCTGCCCACATCTCCCAAAGCAATATATCCTGCTGTTTACTTTCTAAACTATTCACAATGACACCAATGTTTGTAACATTACAAACCAAGAATTACACCCACAAACACGCTGCGAGAAAATCTGCAAATTCTGCCAATCCAAAGCAACACATACATAAAACGGGAGGAACTAAGCAGGCAGGAAGCATCTGTGGAATGGAAAAAAAAAACAGTTTCCGGGACGGGGCCCTTCGTTAGATCCGAATTAAACACATCCATGTCTTCATGCAAGTCACAAATCTCCAGGGAAAATGCGTCCAAACGCAGAATATTCTCGGTATTCAATGGAAAAGTCATTTGTGAAACTGAGAATCGAACTGTGTGCCCCTGTCCTCATGATTCCTGTATCTTTCCGAATTCACTCCTTTTTTTTCATGAGCGCTAGAGCTGCGGCAGTCCGGTCGCAACTGAGTCTATTCTGCCGCCATCTGTAAATTGTGACAACACTTCAGCAGCCAACCAATCCTCTGGCAGCACAACTATAGCAGGTAGGATGGGATTCTAATCCGCAGACGCTATTCCAACTTTCCGTTTTTCTGAACAAGCTCAGGTTTATTTTTGAAAAGTTGGTTTCATTTTTAGCACCACTTTCCTGCTCTGATCTCAGATAAATAAACGCCAATAATATCCGATGTTACCAGATAAATTTTTCTCAGCCTTGATTATATTCAGCCACTGTCCCTCAACAATATTCACTAAAAACACCAAAGAACATCAAGATTAACATATTCTGATTAACTATCACACAGGCTCCTTCTTATCTCGCTCCTAATTTCGCAACGCTCATCTAGACTGTGATTCTTGGTGACAGAATCCACAAATGTGGAGAAGCATCCAGCATTCAGCTACTTTGTCAACAACTTTTCCAATTCTGAATGTCTTCATTAGATCTTAGCTGACTGCTCTGGCGTTTGTCCCTCCTACTGCCAACCTGCCATACCTGCATTAGAACCAAACCAGCCAGTGTGCGGAACTCACACTGGTGGAGATACAGCCTTCTATTGGTAGCCAGACCAGAGCTGTACACAATCGTCATTGCGCGGTTTCATCAGTTTCCAATATAATCCCATCGAGACACTTCTGCCCCTCACCCCGTCCCCCAACTCCGCGTTTTCGACCCATCCTGTACAACAGAACAAAATAGTGCCTGTGCATCTCATTGCTTACTCTTTCTACTAATTAATTCACAGTGATTTCTTTACAATGACACCGAGGCCCTCTGAACATTTCAGTTTGACCTCAATTAAAATATGATCTTCTTTTCTACTTTCCTTATTGGAACGGACGATATCACTTTCACACACGTTCTTGACCATCTGTCAGCTCCTTACCAATTCAATTACACTATCAACATCCACAGAATTCTCTCTGCAACCTTCCCACCGCTGACAGGGTCAGCCAGCTTTGTAATACCGGCAGGTCGTTTTTCACAGAGTAACGCAGCATGAAATCAGCCACTGATTATCTAGAAGCCCAGTTGATCTTTCATTTCATCTGTCTGCCTCTTGAGCTATCATGCTCAACACTTTCTCTCCAGGTAATCGTCCAAATGTATTTTAAACTATGCAACTACGCGTGCCAGTACCAATTCCTCAGATAAAAACGCAGAAAATTCTGTATGAAACTCCAACCTCTTACATTTCATTTGAATATTTACCCTCACGCTAAAAGCTCTCGTTTTGGATTAACTATCCCGGAAAAGAATACTATTTCAAACGCAGTCTATACCAGTCATGAATTTATAAACCTCCTTAAGGTGACTTGCATTTCAGAAAATAAAATTGTTAGCCCTTTCAGAGTCTCTTTATCACCCAGGCTCGCTAGTCCTGGTTAACCTGAAATCTCCTCTGCCTCCCTCCAAATAAACACCTTCCTTCTGATAGACAGGGCAGTCCAATCTGTGTGTAGCACTTCCGATTGAAGCATGGTAAACGTCATGAATTCCGCATGGTTTCCATAAGAGGAAATCTCGCCTGACAAACCCGTTGGAATCTGTGAGTAGATAACAGAGAGGATGGACGAACAAGAGTCAGTGGGTGTTTTTCACTTTGCTTACTTGGAATTTGAGAAAGCCTTTAACAAGCTGCCGTTTTTTGCCGGCGTCTGCTGGTGTTCTATAGGATTAATTAAAACTCGCGATATATTTTACGTTATTCGGAAACAATCCAGATGACGAAATTAACGTCTGTGAACCAAGCATTTGCGAACGAAGGAAAGGTATGTGCCGGGCTAGTGAAACTGAGGAAGTACGCAGTGTCCAGATGTACTTGGGCTGACTGCGAGAACAGGCAAATATGTTGCATAGAATATGTTGTAGGGCTTTCAAGTTCAATAAATTTAATAAAATAATAAAAGCGTAGAATATATTGTACTTGGAGAAAATTCAAAAATCGGAGATGTAAAGGGTCGTGGAAATCCAAGAGTGAGATAACTATGGGCTGCGTTTCATGTTGAATCGGCAGTAAGGAGGGAAATTCAATGTCACCATTTAATTCGAGGGGAATCGGGAATAAAGAAACGCTCAGATTTTAAAACATTATTGTTCCGACCAGACGTAGAGAAGTCGTTTTGGTCCATAACGAAGAATATTGAGAGAACATGAAACAGCACATCAGAGTGAAGGGAATGTTCTCCATGATGTTGCGGTGACTCTTTACATTTACAAGTATAAGCTTCCTGATCGAACACATGCTCGTCTGAGAGGCATAGCAATGTATACATAATTCCACCTCGTGGTTTGTAATTCAAGAACCTGATGGTTAAAATACAATTAGATCTTCATAAGCTTTACCTTGCACAGAGAGTGGGTGATATCAGGAACGTGATTCTGTGCAGGAGTCTCAACCTGATACCACAGATTCTGCAGCAGGATATTGAACTACTTTTATCTTGTGAACTTTTTTTCGGCCAATCGGGGAACTGATAGGGAGTTTAAGTTCTAAGAGACAGAAATGTTTCGGGAAAATTGTGATAGTCCAGGTAGGGTATGTGTGTGTTGGGGGGGGGGGGGTTGGGTGGGATGTTGGGGTTTTAATGGGTTTAACGTGTTCGTAAGGGTAAATCCCAATCCCAATCCCAATCCCAATGTCTCAATCAGCCTAGGACCACCAAGTTCGTCTTCTGGACACATGAGGCTTATTTACTAACGACAGAAGACAAAGGGAAAAAGCGGGTTACTGACGCCTTAACAGTAGTCTCTTCGGACAGATGGTTCGTCATCCGTGGTTGGTAGCTTACCTCGGATAAAGACAGCTCTGATCTCAAACCTATTCTGCTTTGCGGCGATACCCTCTCATGTGGTTGGCTATGGGAGTAACCACCCCCCTTCGGGGTGCCTGGATCTGGAGACATTAGGACACTCTTGCGTTGAGATGAAATCTAACTGGCAGCAAATGCGACGTCTCGTATTGGTCTTTGCTGTCCCTTTATATTTACAAGCTGTGTGGATGCGGTGAGGGGTGGGGGTGTTGATCCATGTGTAACAGCTTAGTATGCGTATCGTACTTCACTTGTTTGCGTACTGGTTTGCACATGACGCAGGCAGGTGGAATGCAACGCCATGGTCAACGTTGACCAACGAAGAGTTTCTGAAATCATCCCATACTTTTCTTCCATCGCCTGTAGTAAAATAGTAAGATACCGACTTTGAGTTTGACTGCCAGTCCTTTATGAGATTTTAAATCTCCGCCTTATTAAAGACTACAATTTCCAGAGTCTTTAAATTCCGTCATCAGTTGTCATACTGAATCCAGACTGGCCCTTTGCCCCGTCGAGGTGTTGCACCGGAGAGTACAAGAACTCGTATGAAAGTCTCAACATGCGAGCAGTGTAATGCAGGTTTGCAGCTGCTTAACCATACTGTTCAGTACGAAGTGTGATGGAAAGTGCCCGCGGATAGTTGGGTATTTCAAATTCATCGTGCATTTATTATCAAATAAATCATGCAAAGTTGCAATATGTTCCTTTACTGCTGGGGTTGTTGTGATGTCTATTTTGCCCAGCTCTAGGTCAAAAGTATTAATTGTTGATATATCTCTGTCGTTATATTAGAGTCGAGTACTGCTCTGTGCTCTCACTGGCCAGTGTTGTGCTCTGGCAGCTCAGTGTGCTTGAAATAAAGTGGCTGTGCTTTTACAGAAGTGCGTCAATATTACAGAAAAAAGTACCTTGATCACCCAGATAAATTACATGTTACCTGGAAACCAGACAAAGCGTTTCAGATCATTAGTGATCCCAGGATCACAGTGGAATGGATTAAAACATTCAGTCCATCAAGTCTATACTGTGAAGCATCAAGTTTAGAGCACAACATTCCCACTGTCCCATTCCCAATTCTTCCCACAACTCAGCGGGTTATTTACCCACCTTAATACACTTCGAGAGACTTTCTCTCTCACCCCTTCCCTTCTCTCTCGCTCTCTTTCTTTCGATAGCCTTTTTTCTATCTCACTAATTCTCTCACTCTCGGTAACTTTCTCTCGCGCTAGATCTCTCTAGATCTCTGTCGCCCTCTCTCGCTTGGTTTCTTTTTCTCTCTCCCAAGGTCTCTCTCGCTCTCTCGCTCGCGAGCTCTCTCTCACATATCTAACGTTTCATCTCACGCTGGTCGTTTCTCGTTCACTTTTAATCATCCTGAATCTAATATTCTCCCAATTCCGATTACTAATGTTAATTTTTTAACTGTCTTCTCATTCTAATGCAAGATGACACATTTCTTCTCAATTATCTTTTGACCTTAGTCAAATTTAAAATGTCCATAAAAGACTGTTGCATCAGACACACAAAACACAAAATGCTGGAGAAACTCAGCAGAATTCTTGTGTGTTCGCTTGGATTTCCAGCTTCTGCAGATTTTCTCGTGTTACTACATCAACAACGTGGTCAATTGACCATTGTCATGCCGCCCTTTTCTCTCTCTATTGTATCTCGATTGACCATGAAGAAGCTGAGGGACGGAAGGACAGATTAAAATGGGAAAATGGAGACAGAAGGGAGGGTTCGGACAGTGTCGCTGATCTTCCTTGAATAACGAATAATTACCCAACAAAAATAAAATCTGTAACCATAGCTGCTCCGTGAGAAGATTTAGCCTTTGTAATTAAAGCTACCGGCCTTATTTCCACCAGAGACGCTGCTGAGGTAATGCCAAAGAATTTTGATGCATAAAGACAATGGTGTTGAATCAAATTGTTTGTTCAAGTAACTTTAAATGAGGAAGTCAGTGAGGTGTATAACCGTTTCTCTGGAGACTGAGCCTCTAAAAATGAGAGTTGATGTGAAGCATCGGCTCAATGTTTACCGGAGCTGTGAATAGAGGAGCAACAGAAATCACAGACTCTCACTGAAATGGTGTATCCGGTCATCTGGCGGATATGAGAAGTTTACTATCCTTTTATTACAGCCTTTGGAATTCGCGGTAAGCCGCAGTGTCAGCTGCCGTTGGTGGGGAACGATGTTTAATTCCAATATTGTGATTGCTCCTGTTTCTGCCGTATTCCAGTCCCAGTATTCTGCTTTTCAGGATTGGAAACACCGGGACTATGGATTCTGGGATCCGGATCAAAAATAAACGGCTGCGGGAAAGCAGGGAATCAGCAATCATCTGTGGAACTGAATGGGTCGGACAGCATTCTCCCAGAGTTTTTTGATGGATAATGGGACGTTCATTTCTCTGTGTTTTTGGTCTTGTAGCAGCTGCACTGCATTGTCAAATATTGTGTTTATACGGGAGATTATACTAATTGATTGTCTGTATTTGTATCTTGAGCGAACGTCTGAGTGTGGTTCAGTAGTCAAACCATAGACTGGCAGTAAAACTCTTCCAAATGTCAGGAGTTCCATGTTGTTTCTCGAAACTGTTGTGGATTTTTAATAATTGTGTGTAATATGACTGATTATAAAGAAGTTGATGGGCAACGCAATGAAATATTTGCTGAGCAAGCTTATTTGCTTATCACAAGCGACGTGGTGCTCCATAGCTATCAATACTGTGAAATGTTTTATATTATATCTACATCTGACACCGGTCCAGACATCTGACTACGGCACCGAGTTTGCTGCTGGGTATTCAATACCTCTCCCCTGCTTTCCTCCCATTGATTCAGTGAGAGGCATCATGTCTGTATGCCAAGTTGCTGCGCTGTATCTGTTGGAATCAGTCAATGTTCTGTTGTAAAGTCAGTGAAGTGGCAAATGCTGGAATAGGAAACAAACTCGGGGAATGCTGGAAACACTGACTGAGCAGCTTGTGTGGAAAGAGAAATCAGTTAGCACTCCTGTCAGGGGTTTATCCGAGAACAGTTCTGAGGAGAGATGCTTTAACTGTTTTTTCTTCCACATATTCTGTTTTACCTGCATGAGCGTTTCCAACATTTCATGTTTTTGTTCCGTCCTTCGGTTGCTCCGTCACTGACAGGGAACGCCATGGAAATTGATAATAGTCTAAAAGAAGAATCATGCCATGAGCCTCCGGATTTACTATTTTCATCCAGAAAAGACACGGAAAGCGCCGGTAGAAAATTTCCATCTAGTACTTCCATCCAGTAGCTTTCCGTTACTGCTTCAAATTTCGGTCAACAGTAAGTAACCCCGATTCAAATAATAATGACTTCTCCGACTCCGGCTGCTCTGAGCCATCTCTCTGCCCTCCGACCGCTAAATTCAACAATAAAGTGGAAATATCACGGGGTTCCCTCCCTGAGACAGCTCATTGGCTTCTAATCGGTATTTTCTCAACTTGCTCTCCCCTGTCTCTCTTACAGCGAACTTGCTGGCGATTGTGATCCCGTCCCGGGGAAAGTGCGGTCTCTCCAAATGTATCACACGCTACCTTGTGGGAATGGCTGCGGCCGACCTCTTGGGCGTTATCTCCTACCCGCTACTGAGATTTATTTTCCCCGATCATTCCAGTTCATCACTCCTGTGTGCAGACTCGTCAGGTGGTTGACATTTGCGAGCACTGCGACCTCAGTCTGGCTGCATGTCGCTTTCACCGTCGATCGATTTGTGGCTATTTGCATTGAGAAGCTGAAAACAAAATATTGCACCGAGAGAACGGCGGTGGTTATCGGGACTGTGTCTGTTTGCAGACTGTCCCCTGGGGCTTTGTGTACGGGCCTGGAGAATTAATTGATGGTTTCCTGGTATTGTGCTTTTACACCGAGCTTTACAAACTCTCCCTCATGGGTTGCATTTGAGATTTTTCACCGCATATTCTACCCCTGTCTTCCTTTCATTCTGATGTTGTTGTTCAATATAATGACTGACAGGCGGATTCTAGTGGCCAGGCGAGCCGGCAGGGGGCTCCGGAGACAAAAGAGTGGAGAGAGTGACAAGGATCGGGAGATGGAAAACCGACGCAAATCCACTGTTTTGCTCTTCAGCATAACCGGTAGTTTCATATTGTTGTGGGCAGCACTGATGGTATTTTCGATCAATAGACATATTTCAAAGAGTTTTGTGTATTGTGTCACAGATCCCCGTTACATCACAGTACACACATTGGCAATGCTGCAGATTCTCAGTTCCTGCACCAACACGTGTATTTATGCCGTTACACAGAGCAAATTCCGAGAAGAGCTAAAATATACGGTAACCGTCCACTGAATCAGATTGTGAAACTCATGAAACGTTAGAAATAAATGATGTAAAGCACTACAATACAGCTAACTCCATGCTCCCTGTTCTATCCACCCACTTGTGGGTAAATGGTGTCATGTACCCCGTGACGGGTTAAAAAACTATTAGAAATAGAGTACATTTTGGGGTCCAATATTGCTACTAACTAAAGGTATTTATCAGTAACTACTGTTAAATACCCCGTGCGCATCCTGTGACTGTCACATGATCATGATGTAATTGAGGCTCTGCTGGACATGATGGTGGAGTGATGTAATTTTCCCGCCGGTGAGCGGTCATGTGATGGCCTTTTTTAACAGGTAAAAAAGGAGCACGCCTCTCTGTGACGCAGGTCACTTCGTCGTATTAAGTCGTCATTGACTCCGTTCTGCTGCGTATCTGATTTCATGACGCAGTTTCGTTTTAACGTGGAGTTTTAATTTCTACTGTAAGAATCGTTGTGCCGACAGTTTTGAAAATCGCTGCCAGTTAAAGTCCAGTCGGACAGTAAAGAATGATCGAATTTTGGGAAGTTGAAGGAACGAGAAAATTTGCCGTTGACGTCGGTTATACAGGTTCGACCTTATCTGATCCTCATTCGGAAGGAAATAGTAACCTGCGCCCGAGATAGCTCCTGCATTGCTATAAGAGCAAAAATAGCTGGATGCAGCGTTTCGCCAAGGAAAGGTCAATGCCTTTCAGCCGTTTTATTTCCTTCGTCGTAAATCCAGGTAAGGCATATTAGGCCTGGGATAAGCAGTAACGTAAGGGAATGTACTACTTCAATTAAAGTCTCTCCTAACTGACTATGTAAATCGCTCGGACTTTTGCATTTAATACTATTAAGAACTGAGGGCGCATTTCCTGTTTAAGGACTGTTCGAGCTGCCATATGACATTTTCCTTCCGGTTAAGTTAGTCGATAGTTTACTTTTTTTAGCAGTGTTTAAAAAAAGTTTTATTTGTTATAAAAAACTATTTCAGTTCTAAATTCATTGATGCTGAATCGTAATAATTGGGGGTTCGTGTGATAAGTACCGTTTTGTGCTTAAATGTTTGTTTAATTATCGATTGGTGTTCTGGAAAAGGGGAATATCCGATGATTTGGTGTGACAGGCTTGTGAGTGGTATTCGGCAACAATTAATATTGATGACTTACTGGCATCACCAGATCCGGTGTTATTAGCAAAGGCGAGAAAGAGAGATGTATCTGAGATTGCTAGGAGATTGAAACTTAAAGGTATTTCGAAGGTTATAACAAAGCATATAATTCATAGGAACATTGAGGAACACTGCATATATTCGGGTGATTTTGATTAAACTATTTTACATAAGTTCCCAGTTACACCTGGAACAGGCTGTGTTAGGACAGATTAGAATAGAAACTGAATTAAAACAGAAGCAATTGGAAGCTAACTTGGAACTATGCCGATTAGAAGCTAAAAATAAGCAGAGGGAAATTGAACTTGCGTTGGCGGAATTAAAGTCTGAGAATCAGTCTTCTAGTTGTAGAAAAAAAAACGTTTTTTGTCAGTCAGGAAATTAAATAGGCCCCTCCATTTAATGAAACAGAAGTAGAGAAGCATTTTCAACATTTTGAAACTGTTGGTCTGATTTCAGAGTGGCCGAAAGGGAAATGGCCTGTATGTTACAGACTGTAATTAAAGCCAAAGCACAAATACTTTATACAGCTTTAACTGTTGAGCAAGCACTTGATTATGATGCTGTGAAACTGCATATATTAAATGCCTATGAGCTAGTTCCGGAAGCATATAGAGAAAGATTCAGAAATTTGAAGAAATCAGTGGAAAAAAAAAACATATGTAGAAATCGCCTTTGATAAAGTTGTGTGTTTTGAGAGAGGGTTTACTCTAAAAATGTAAAAGGGGACTGGAATAAATTGAAAGAGCTGATTTTAAAGGAGGAATTTATAAGGAGAATCCCTGTTAAAGTAAAGACATATTTAAATGAGAGGGACAGTGGTACATTGCAGGACTCTGCAAAATTAGCTGATTAGTTTGCTTTACTCCACAAGAATAAATTTCCTCAGTGCAAAACTTTTAAAACGAAAAATAACACAGAGAATCAAGGTAAACCAGAAATTAAATCAGAAGTTATTGAGAAAGGTAAAGAGGAAGCAAAACCTGTGAAGGAAAGACAGTTTGGTTCCATTTGTTATTACTGCAAGAAACCTCTTCACTCAATAGCCGACTTTTTTCGATTGAAAAAGGAGAAGGAAGCAGTCGCAGATGCTTGTGTGCAACTACTGAAACACCTGTAAATCCACAGGGTTTGATAAGCACAAATGAAGCTTTGTTAGAGTCTGACGAAGTAAAGAAGGGATATGATCTGTTTAGAACTGAAGGATTTGTATCCTTGGAAGCGGGATCCACTCTGGTGCCAATAGAAATCCTCAGGGATATGGAGCTTCTCAATAACTGATGTTAGACAATGATTTAAAGTTTAATGATGTGTCTGACACTGATGAGGAAGACTATATACGAGGTGTTGGGAGTGCTCTCATGGCTGTATATTTGCATAGAGTTAATTTAAGGCCAGGGTTAGTTACAAGACTTTTAAAGTAGGACTACCACATAGTTTGACTGTGAATGATAATTCTTTATTGTTAGGAAATGACTTGGCAGATGGACAAGTTTTTCCTGAAGTGCATTTGACAATGACGTCAGTGGAACCACGGATGGATTCTAACACAGATTCCTCCTGTGCTTTAACTGGAGCTATGCCTGAAAAGCTTGATGTGTAGAATAACGTTGTTAACCATGACTGTTCAATTCAGGATTCGAGTTTTGAGGATGTGTGAGAAACGTTCTTATCTTCATTGTTTGAACAAGTAAGTAAGTCTGATCATGAAGATTTGTCTCTGACTCGGAAGGAGATGATAGTAGAGCAGAGTAGAGACCCTGAGATTATCAAATTAAAAGAACAAGCTCTTCTGGATAGTGAAATTAATAAGGTGCCAGTCGGATATTATTTTGAGAAAGGAGTATTGATGAGGAAGTGGAGATCACCTACAATTCCTGCAAGTGATGAATGGAATATTGTTCACCAGGTAGTTATTCCTCAAGTTTATCGAAATAAGATTTTAACTCTAGCCCTTTGGGAGATATCAAGGGGTGAGGAAATCTGTTGACAAGTTTTTAAAACATTTTTCTGGCCTGGTTTAAGAAAAGATGTGGCGACGTTTTGCATAACTTGTCATTCTTCCCAAATTGTGGGTAAACCTAATCAAGTTACTCCAGTGGCCCCATTGCAACCTGTTCCCGCATTCGGTGAACCGGTTTCCAAAATTATTATAGATTGTGTAGGCCCATTAGAAAAACAAAACAAAAAATGGCTATCAGTACTTGCTGACTGTCATGTACGCTGCGTCGAGGTTTCCAGAGGCAGTACCACTTAGGAATATAACAACCTAGAATATAACAAAGGCCCTTATAAAAGTCATTACCTATTTTGGTTTGCCTAAGGAAATACAATCTTATACAGGCAGTAATTTTATGTCTGGATTGTTTCAAGTGGTAGTTTACAAATTGGGAGCTAAGCAGATTACGTCATCTTCATACCATATAGAATCGCAAGGAACCTTGGGGAGGTTTCATTCTACCCTCAAGACTATGATTAGTGTGTATTGTGTGGAAAATGAAAATTATTTGGATGAGTGCATATACTTACTTCTATTTGCAGTAAGAAAGTCTGTACAGGAGTCATTAGGATTCAGTCCATTTGAACTTGTATTTAGGCATAGAGTTAGAGGATCTTTGGCCTTATTAATAGAACAATGGATTAGTTAAGAGGTACACACTAATTTACTGGACTTTGTTTTAAAATTTAAGAACAGATTGCATGAAGTTTGTAGATTAGCCAGGGAAAATTTAAAATCGTCTCAGGAGGAAATGAAAACCTGGTACGATAAAGAAGCTAGGATGAGGAAATTGAATCCTGGAGATAAGGTGCTGGTTCTTTTCCCAGTGCAACCGAGTCCTTTATAAGCTAAATTTCATGTTCGTTATGAAATTATGTCTGAAATTAATGATGTGGATTACGTGATAAAAACTCCAATTGTAGAAGTCCAACAGAACGTTGCCATATAAATATGATAAAACCATATTATGAGTAATAGTCTGCTACTATGACTGTTGTGGTCAATAATAATGAGTCTGATCTCACTAGGAGTATAATGGATGATTCATCTGAAACTCATTCTAAACCAACATTGTTTCTGTCAGATTACCAAACTCAACCATTCTGGAAAATATTGATAATAAATTAGATCATTTACAGCCAGAGCAGAAACAGCAGATGAAGCTATTATTTTTTATACAGTGATTTATTTCCAGACGTTTCCGGAAGAGCCACAGTTGTTTCACTCGATGTCGAGGTTATAGATGCCAATCTCAATATCTATATATTGGATGAACACGGAAAAAATGTGAACTTGCTGAGAAAGAAATTAAATATATGTTGGATAATAATATTATTAGACATTTTAACTCAAGTTGGAATTCACCTTGTGTTATGGTGCCCAAGACAGACGGCAGTATCAGGTTTTGTACGGACTACAGGAAGGTGAGTGATTTAACGAAAATAGTCGCATATCCAATTCCTAGAGTAGATGATTGTGTAGATAAAGTTGGTAAAGCAAATTTCCTTACAAAGATTGATTTATTGAAAGGATATTGCTGTGTTCCATTAACGGATGAGAGATTACTGCATTTGCAACCCCATTTAGGTTATTTGAAGATAACGTTCTTCCTTTTGGGATGAAGAATGCCCCAGATACTTTCCAGCGGATGATTAACTCTGTGATTCGGGGGTTATATTGACGAGTTAGTTACAGGAAATGATACTTGGAAAGCACACATTACTGCGGTGGAGAAACTACTTGAAATGTTTTCAATAACTAACTATTAACCTAGTTAAAAGTGGCGTTAGTCATGCCACTGTAACTTAACTTGGTTATGTTGTGGGTCAAGGTAACGTAGCTCCTGTTCAGGCAAAAGTTCAGGCAATTTGAAAATTCCCACTGAAAAAAAAAACTCTCAGTAGTTTCCTGGAAATGGTAGGATTTTACCTAAAATTTTGTAAGAATTTTGCTAATATTGCCCTTCCATTATCTAACCTCTTGAAGAAGAATAAGTTTGTGTGGACAGTGCTTTGTCAAGAAGCATTTGAAAAATTGGGAGCTATGATATTTCTTCAAACTGTGCTCAGGACACCTGACTTTGAAAAAAACTTTTCCATTAGCTGTGCATGCTAGTGATCAGACTGCAGGAGCAATGTTACTGCAAAGGAATGAGGGTGTTGAGGTTGATCATCCATTAGCTTACTTTTCTAAGAGATTTAGTGAACATCAAAGAAAATATTTAATTGACTTGACTACTACCGCTCAAGTTATTACTAACTCTCAAATTTCTAAGCACTTTAAATTACAGCGGGGAACCAGACAAGGTTGCCCTCTTAGTCCTTTACTTTTTGTTTTAGCTATAGAACCCTTAGCAATGACATTTCGAGAACCGAAGGACATTTCTGGTATACTAAGAGAAGGTATGACTCGTAAAATTTCGCTATACGCTGATGATATTTTACTTTTTATCTCTAACACTGAAACTTCTTTACCTTCGGTTCTTTCTTTAATTTCCCAGTTTAGTTCCTTTTCAGGATATAAGCTGAACGTACAGAAAAGTGAGCTATTTCCTTTAAATGACGTAATATCATCAAATGCCAAATTTCCGTTCCAAGTTGTTACAAGTCAATTTATATATCAACGTGTAACAATTAATAAAAACTTCAAGCATTTATTTAAAGAAAACTTATACCCCTTATTGAATTATGTGACAAAGACGCTTTCTAAATGGTCTCCTCTTTCTTTATCCCTAATTGGCCGAATTAATTCGATTAAAATGATGATTCTCCCTAAATTTTTATATCTTTTTCAGGCCTTACCTATTTTTATTCCTAAGACCTACTTTGATTCTTTAGATTCAATTTTAACATCTTATATTTGGAATAATAAACTAGCTCGTTTAAGTAAAGTTTATCTACAAGAAAATAAAGAGAAGAGTGGATTAGCCCTACCTAATTTTAGGTTTTACTATTGGGCTGCCAATTAAGGAATATTAATTTCTGGTCCTATTATATTTATCGTAAAGTTTGCCCATCATGAGTTTCCTTAGAAGTTAATTCTATAAAAAACGTCCTCTATTGTCTCTCTTCTTGGATCATACTCTTCTTTTTCATCAAATTAACTAACAGAACATAATTGTTAAAGAAACTTTAAGGATTTGGTCTCAATTTAGGAAATGTTTTATTTTCGCGAATTTTTCATTATCATCTCCCATTCTCCTTAATTTGTTTTATTCCTTCCATGACTGAAAAGGTCTTTAAGGATGGAGATGAGCTAGGTATTAAGAGTTTCTGGGACCTGTTTATCTCAGGATCACTGGCTGCACTTGTCCAATTGTCAACTACATTTGCACTCCCAAAAACACATTTTTACAGATACCTTCAAATTAGCTATTTCTTACGTTTCCAATTAACTACATTTCCTACAGGTCCTGATAAAACTTTACTGGACGATCTTTTAAATTTAAAACCTTTTATTAATGGTTCTAATACCGGTATCTATAACTTGTTGATTGATTATAGACAAGGCTTTTTAGATAAAATAAAAAAAACTTGGGATAACCTAAATTGTCAGATTTCTGATGATAGATGGAATAAAATTCTTAAACGGGTTAATAAATATCTTTCTGTGCTTGTCATTCTCATCTACAATTTAAGGTGGTTCATTGAGCTTAAATTTCTAAACAGAAGCTGTCCAGCTTTTATCAGAATGTTTCTCCACTTTGTAATAAACGCAACTCTACTGGTGCCTCTTTAATTCATATGTTTTGGTTTTGCCCTAAAATTGAAACGTTTTGGCGGGAAGTATTCCATACCTTCTCTCAACCTTTTAGGGTCCTATGTGACCCAAATACCCTTACTGCCTTGTTTGGTATTATTGCAAATGAAAAAATAAATTTAAATACTCCTAACCTACATGTTTTCGTTTTTATCCTCTTTTAGCAAGGAGAGCAATCTTGCTTAAATGGTAGGAGTCTACCCCTCCTACACATCTTCAATTGCTACGTGATATCATGTTTTATTTAAATTTAGAAAATATCTGCTGCTCAGTCTTAAATTCGAAACAATATTTTTATGATATCTGGGGACCTTTCCTAAATTACTTTTCCAATTTATGAAGTTTAACAGTGACTTCTATGTATATTTTTTATATTCTCTTCTTAAGCGAATAAGTTTTTTTCTAATTATCCATTCTCATCTATCAGCGTTTTTCTTTGATAGTTGGCAGAGGGAGAATTTTTTTTATATAAAAAATATATTTTACGATGTATGACCTATCTTTAAACTTTTGATTACAGTGGTATACCTTTATGTGTTATGCTATAATATTTTGATCAAATTTTATTACAATATATGAATGTACACAAGTTATGTTGAGATGTATTTATGTGTTGCACTCTGTAAATCTTGTATTTTCTTCTGAATAGAATCATTGTAAAAAGAAAAGAAAGAAAGAAAATATTCGACAATAGAAAAAGAGTTGTTTTCTCTTGTTTTGGCCTCAGAACATTTTGATGTGTATTTTGGTGCAACTCAAAATCCATTCATCGTCTATACCGACCATAATCCGTTAGTGTTTATGAGTAAGATGAAAAACGAAAATAGAAGCTTAGTAAATTGGAGTTTGATGTTACAGGGGTACAATATTTTAATAATTCATACTAAATGCAAAGATAATGTGATTGCTGTTTGTCTATCTCGATGTTAAATGTACAATGTAATTTTTATGGATTTATTTTTTAATATTTGTAACACTCCTACTGTATTGAAAGTTGTGAGGTGCTGTATGATACTGTGTATGTCGAAAATAGTTAACTGTTAAAATTTTGTTCATGACTGACCAAGTTGTTTTGGAGGGAATTGTTACATATCACGTGTGTATCTTGTGACTGTCACATGACCATGATGTTATTGAGGCTCTGCTGGGCATGATGTAATGGTCTTGTGATGGTGGAGTGGTGTAATTTTCCCGCCAGTGAGAGGTCATGTGATGGCCTGTTTCAACAGGTATAAAAGGAGAATGCCTCGCTGTGATGCAGGTCAGTTCGTGGCTGAAGTCGTCAATGACACCGTTCTGCTACGTATTTCATTCCATGACGCAGTTTCGTTTTAAAGTGGAGTTTTAATTTCTACTGCAAGAATTGTTGTGCCGGCAGTTCTGAAAAGAGCTGCCATTTCAAGTCCAGTCGGAAAGTGAAGAATCATCGAAGTTCGGGAAGCTGAATGATCGGGAAAATTTGGTCTTGTCGGCAGCAAAACTGGTTCGACTTTTTTATCCTCATTCGAAAGGAATTAATAACCTGCGTCCGAGATGGCTCTTGCATTGTTCTAAGAGCAGAGAGAGCTAGATGTAGCGTTTCGCTAAGGGAAGGTCAGTGCCTTTAAGCCATTTTTATTTCCTCCGTCTTAAATCCTTCAGCAAAGCATATTTCGGCTGGAATCAGCAGTAACATCGCGTCGTAAGAGAATTTATTACTTCAAGGAAAATCTCTCCTAACTGACTGTGTAAATCATTTGGACTTTTGCATTTACTACTTTTAAGAACCATGTTCGCATTTTCTTTTTAGGACAGTTCGAGCTGCAGTATGGCAACTGCTTTCCAGTTAAGTTAGTCGTTTGTTTACTTTTGTTTTTGTTTTGAGCAGTATTTAATAAAAGTTTCATTTCTTTATAAAAAAATCTCAATTCCATATTCACTGTTTTGCTGAATAATAACACTACGCAATACAGTAATATACTGTCAGTTATATTAAACAAGTTAGCAATGATTATATATATGTGGAGATATATGAAAACCAAGCGTCTTCAAGCCTAGGGTTGAATCGGTATAGCCTTATGGTGATGAGCAACGTTCAGTTCAGTTCGTGGTATGGAATTGAGTAGTAATGGAGAGAGAGAGAGAGAGAGAGAGAGAGAGAGAGAGAGAGAGAGAGAGAGAGAGAGAGAGAGAGAGAGAGAGAGAGAGAGAGAGAGAGAGGAGAGAGAGAGAGAGAGAGAGAGGAGAGAGAGAGAGAGAGAGAGAGGGGAGAGAGAGAGAGAGAGAGAGAGAGAGGAGAGAGAGAGGAGAGAGAGAGAGATTTTGAGTCTTCAGGTGAGCTGATGCTGTCGATCTTCACGATCTTCGATCCTCCGCAATTCTTCAGAAGTCACCGACTGTGACCACACAACAAAGGGAACCGTTCATCCGTGGTGGAATTATTAACCCAGGCAGGGGTTGGACACACGAATAACTCTCCGCCGGTCACACCCTCTTCACACTGCGAGAGCCACTGATCGATTTTTCTAATCGGTCCTCCAAAACCCACCTATTCTGTGGGCACAACAAAGCTCATTCCGTGTCCAAAACCATGTGTCTGTAGATCTATCAGCAGACTTCTATTTCTCTCACCGTGCTGAACACCAGCTGTCCATCAAACAGCTCTCATTTCCCTCTCTGTAAGAACACAGAAGCTGACAGTGTCCTTCCAGAAGTGTAAACATGCTTGCAGAGAAACCATAACACCATCTCCGAGTAGTCTTCGCTTCTCTCTCTCTCTCTCTCTCTCTCTCTCTCTCTCTCTCTCTCTCTCTCTCTCTTCTCTCTCTCTCTCTCTCTCTGTCTCACTCTCATCTCTCTTATTAACAAGGTGTCTGGTGTTGAACAGTAACTTCCTCTCTCTTTTCAAAAGCACAGTTCATAGGGGTAATTCAGGACCCCGACACACCATGTACTGATCCACGTTGTCTGTTCATCACCTTTACCAAAAATATTCATGACATTCAAATACTTACCATTCAAATTATAGAGTTCAAACAGGATCTACCTGTAGTTAGTCATCCTTGGGCTACAGGGGGTCAGAAAACTGGTTGACTGTCAGGAGAGTGAAGGGAAATGCCCGGATACTGGAGAGCACACCCTCGGCTGCCCCAGTCAGCAACAAGCATATCGTTTTGGATGCTGTTGAGTGGGATGAACTGACAGGCGACGGCCACGGTGACCGGGGCTCAGGCACTGAACTTGGCCCCTGTTGTGCAGGTGGGAAGGAGGGAAGAAGACGAATGCGGCGGTCATAGGGGATTCCATAATCAGGGGAACAGACAGGAGATTATGTGAGCCTGATAGAAGTACCCACATTGTGTGTTGCCTCCCAGATGTCAGGGTATGGGATTACTCTGATCGGGGCCAGAATATTCTGAAAGGAAGAGGACGAGCAGCCAGCTGTCTTGGTACATGTTTGTACCAATGGCATAGATCGGAAATGGGAGGAGGTCCTGGATAGAGATTTCCGGGAGTTAGGAAGGAAGCTGAGAAGCAGCACCCTCCAAGGTTGTAATCTCAGGATTGCTACCTGTGCCACGTGCTAGCAAGAACAAAAATTAGTAGGATCAGGCAGATGACTGCATTGATGAGAGACTGATGCAGGGTACAGGGCTTCAGATTTTTGGATCATTGGGATCTCTTCAGGGGAAAGTATGACTTGTTCAAAAGGACGTGTTACAAATGAACCCGAAGGGGACCAATATCCTGGTGGGAAAGTTTAATAGAGCTGTTCAGGATTTTTTTAAACTAATTTGTCAGGGGATGGGAACCGGAATGATAGAGTGAAGGAGGGGGGGAAACAGAAATACATCAAAGATTGTGAGCAGTAAAGATGTTAAGAGGCCTAGGAATGTGATGGGACAAATTTACATCCATTGGGATGAGTTGTTGTGCAATAGAATTGCAGTGCAATCAAAGCAAAAAAGTACCATATACTGGACATAAGGTGTTATATTTAAATGCACGCAGCACAAGGAATAAGGTGGATCATCTTTTCGTGCAGCTATAGATTGGCAGGTATGATATTGTGGCCATCACTGAGACAGGGCTAAGGGAAGCATGTCTCGGGGAGCTGAACGACTAAGGATGCACGGTGTATCAGAAGGATAGGCAGATATGCAGAGGGAGTGGCTTTGATATATTGATTAGAAAGATGTTAAATCATTAGAAACAGGTGACATAGGATCAGAAGGTACAGAATCTTTATCGGTTGAGCTATGAAATCGCAGGGGAAAAAGGACCCTGATGGGCAGTTATCTACAGGCCTCCAAACAGCTGCAGTGATCTGGACTACAAAGTACAACAGGAAATAGAAAAGGCTTGCAGAAACGCAGTTGTATGATAATTCTGGGGGATTTTAGCATACGAGCCGTACTGGGAGGAAATCAGGTCAGCAATGGATCTCAAGAGAGAAGAATCTTGTAGAATGTCTACGTGGTGGCTTTTTAGAACAGCTTTTTGTTGAGCCCACTAGGGATCGGCTGTACTGTATTGGGTATTATGCCGATGAGCCAGAGGTGATTAGAGAGATAGAGGTAAAGGAGTCCTCAAGAGGCAAGTGATCATAACATGAATGAGTTCACCTGAGAAATTTGAGAAAGAGAAGCTCGGTAATTTCGAGTGGGTAAAGATATTACAGTGGCATGCTCAGAGCGGACTGGCCTAAAGTTATTGAAAGGGACATAGTCGAACGACGGCCCAGAGCAGCAGTGGGCTGGAGTCTTATTGCTGAGATCGTGAGGAGGTACATGACAGATATATTCCAAAAATAAGACATTTTTGGATGGAAACAAATGATGCAACCGTGGCTAACAAGAGAAGTCAA